>NC_025879.1:0-297698 GCF_000755165.1 Leishmania panamensis
TTAGGGTTAGGGTTCAATTGGCGGCGTGTAAAACCACAAAGGCAATTGAGTGCCTGCTTAGGTGTCGCGGGAGTAGGAGTGAAGAGAAAGTGAAGCCATACCCTGTCATGCGAAGCTTGTGCGCGGCGTTATGCGAACGACCGCTGTGGCAGTTGTGGCAGCGTGCGTTGGTGTCTTGTGGATGTAACTCTCTCGGAGGGGAGCAGAAAAGTAGCAGGAAGTGCGCCATGCCTGGGCCAACTCTAGTGTAACATACACCGAGCGTTGGGGAACCGCACCGCAACAGTGTGCACATCTTCGCTGATGAGAGCGTGCAGTGGACATGTTTCCATACAGGGGTGGCATCCGTATGCGGAGGCTCAGTAGGCACAGGGCGCCTAGTGCGAGGGGGTACCACTTTTGTGGGGAACAGAAGCGCACCTACAGGGAATGCACTTGGCCGTCAAGAGAGCAGTCGCACCGTTTATCGCGGCACGGCGGCTCTACTGCCCGCCTTTGGCAGCACCGTTGCAAGTACACATCACCGTCCAGGGTGGGGGTCGTTCGCTTTGCACCATCCCTACTGGTTGCCCCAAAGTCCATCGTGGTCGACACAGGCGGACAGCTGTGAATAGCAGAAGAAGGGTATCCCTTTAGGCGACCATGTTGTTGACATGTCCAGATTTTATGCACACGTCCGTACCTCCGTAGCATCATGCGCCGCTAGACTGTCTGCTCACTCAGAGTGTCGGCCGCCACTGTCAACGGCGCAGTCACTAATAGCACCCCGTAAGCGCAACGGGCGGAGAGCTGGGCCGTCGTCACCAGCAAATGCGCAGTACGCCAGCGACCACAGGGGGCGAGCCGAAGAACGACGGCAAACTCTACAGACTGTTGAAAATCCCTGAGAGAAGAGCGCCGAAGAAAGAACGCAGCATGAGGAGGATGCAAAGTGGAAAGAAAGGGAGGGAAGCATTTTGTGACGCTCTCACATCTCCGGGAATTCATCACTACACCGCGGTTCAACTGTGGGGAGGGTGGTTCCATTCTTTCCATCAAAGGCGCTGTAGCTCTTTGCGAATACGGGGCGCTACCGATGCAAGGAGGTGGTGCATACGTGGCTTCGAGCGTGTTCTGCAGATTCACGCAGTTTTTTTTTTATGAGCGTTTAGCGCCCTATCTGGAGAAGTTCGCTCGCAGATCCTCGTTGAGGCGAGACAACTAACATAAGATGCACTAGAGGAAAAGAAACAACGGTTACTACTTCAGTGTGAAATCGCAGAAAGGCTAGTAGTTGAAGATGATGGATTCGATGGGCCTACCGGCGCCCTTGCACGACACAACGGCCTCACGGTACGCATCCAAATCCTTCCTTTCCACTCTGCGGTTCGCATTCATGTCCTGGAAGTCAAACTCGTTCGCAATGATTGCCGGTGGAAAGCTCACCAAGTGGCAAAGATGAGTTTGATAGGAGTTGTTCCGATTCAGCACGTACACGCGGTACAGGGAGAAGCTAAGCACACATAAAATCAGAAAGTCGCCCATTACCATGAACTGACGCTTCTCATCCGCAATGCTCTCCCGCCGACTGAGGTGATAAAACCAGTTCTTCTTGAGAGGAAGCCTCGACGGCCACGGCCAGTTCCCGTAGGTGGGGCTGCCAAGATGGCGTACGACGGTAGCGCGAAACATTGACAACAGGCTCGTACACGTGTTTGCACTGCTGGTTTCTTCGGGTGTCCCCTGGTGAGTGCGCAGTGAACAGGAAAGGTGAAGAGGTCTTTGGCACCACGCACCGTAAAGCAACGGATGGCTCGTCTAGCCGGCGTCCGTTTTTTTTTTTCGGGGGAAGAAGAGGGAGGTTTCCTTGCGCTGCACAATGACACCAAAGGCGAAGCGGCGCGCGTGGGGAAAGAGGGAGAAGAGGCAAGGGGATGTCGCAGCGATGTGAAAAGTTCAGGTGAGAGGGAAAGGAGAAGCATCCTCGTGAAGCAAGGTGTAGCCCAGGCGCTAGAGGGGAGCCTGAGCAGCTGTAGTGGCGCACCGACCACGTCACACAGACGCCAGTAGAGTAGGTATTGAAAAACGACGTCCGGCCGACCGGATACCAGTTGCATTGAGAACTTCTTGTTTTACAGATTCACTTGAGAGGGGACCGAGTCAAATGCTAGAGTGAAACGCCTCTATGATAAGAAACCCCACTCCCTCTACGAGAGAGTGAAAGAGACGGGCGCGAAATCAAGGACTACTGCGCCATGCAGCCAAGAGTCCCTCCATTTATTATCTCTCCTCTCGTCAAGAGACTGTTGAAAACACTTGGGGCAGCATCTCCGCCGAGAGGGCGATTGCTGCACCGATAGAATCACTCAGGAGCACTCACCGCTGTACAAGAGGTTAAAAGGCACACCGACAATCTCAAGAGGCGACCCTCACCCAAGACCTAAACCCGAGGGATGGCGAGTGTCTCGGATGGCAGCTCCCCATAGAGAGCAAATAATAAAAAAGATTATACTTCCCTGGCGATATCGGAATGTCTCCTCTCACAAAACGTTTGTTGCGTTGAAGACAGAACACACAAAGCGCATCGTCTCAGTTCACAACGCGAGATGGGGGGAGGGCGGCGACTACGTAGCCTACTCGGTTGCAGGCTCCTCTGTTGTCTCTGCAGCTTCTGGGGCCTGCTTGGAGGACGTCTCAGAGATCTTGTCCATCTCCTCCTCTTCGTCGTCGCCGCTAGAGAGCACCAGCTCACCCGTCTGGATGTGTGCCTCATATTTCTTCATTAGTGCCTCGATATGATGGATCTTGTCGTCAATGGTCGCCAGTGTCAGCTCCGGCTCGACGTTGATCAGCTGGAAAAGTCTGATCTTCCCTTCGGGATGCTGCAAAAAGCGAGCATTCCCATTGCTCGGTGCGGGGGCCTCCTTTGGTTTTTGCGGCTGCTTCTGTTGTTTACTCGCCGTCTTGCTGCGCGGCACGTTGTTCGCCCATTTGCCTGCATTCAACAGAACGCAGCCTGCGGGAGCCATCACACTGGGATCAAAGTGCGCCGCCGCCTCGCGTCGCTGGCGGTCTTCCGCATCCTGTCGCGCCATCATCATCTTCTGCTTCAAATACAGAATGAGCGTAGAGCAGGCATCGATCTCCGTGGAGTACGGATTCTGACGTTGCGAGGCACGCGCGCGTTTCGCTTCGATCTTGTGTGCATTACGTCGCTCCTCGTACTCCTTGCGACGTTGCTCGCGCTGCTGCTCCAGTTGTGCAAAGTACTTTTTGCGGGCCTCTTTGTTCCAAGCATCCCACTCAGAAGATACCTTGTCGCGCTCAACGCGCAGGCTGTCCATGGCATGCATAATCTCCGAGACTTGGGTGCGGAGCTTGTTGCACTGCCTGTACACATCGGCCCGGTTTGCCCCGTCAGACTGCGCCTCCTTGTCCATTGCCCGCTTCTGTTGCAGCTTTTCCTCGTACTCCTTGTTCAATATCCCGATCTGCTCGCAAATGGCGTGGTACTCCTGCTGAAGTATTACCTCCTGCTCTGTCATTTGCTTGATCGCCTCCGTCAATGGCTGGAGTCGTTGCAGATGCGTCTTGGCGTCCTCCAGCTTATGGAGACGCTGCTGGTTGCGCCTCTCAGCGCCAAGGCCTCCGCCGCTGCTCTCCATCTTGCGCATCATATAGTCGATCGCCTGGTCGATCTCATGAATGGTGGTGAAGCCGCCGACCTCTGCCTGAACGGCACGCAGCTCGTCGGAGATCTCAGCGCGGCGCTTGCGCAGCTTCGCAATTTCAGCATCTTGCGCCGCACGGCGGTCGCGCTGAACCTTGCGAATGGCATCAATCCCACTCAACTCCTCCATAAATGCATTTCGTTCCGCATTGCGCGACTGAGTTACCGCATCCTCTTGAACAGAGCGCTGCAACGTCTTTATTTGCTCGATTAGGCCGCGACGTTGCTCCGCCAGCGCTGCGAGCTTCGGTCCGTACTGGGCAAAGTCGGGCCGCGTTGGGGCACCGGGCATGCTCTGCCACGGGGCCTTCTTGGCCGGCGGCCGCACGGGGGCAATTTCCTCCTCAGCCAACATAGCACCGAGTGAATTCAGGTAAAGCCGTTCACTACTTTGCTACGAAATGGGCGTCTTCAGTGTGTGCGCGTTCGATTCTTGTTCAGAGGTAAGCGGACGGTAGAGCGTCGTCCTAACCACGGCTGCGCCGGATGTGGAGAGGGCGTGTAAAACGCAGCGCAGCTCAAAGCACAGGGGTGCGGCGCCAAATGCACGAGTTCCAAAGGAGGAGCAAACAGCAAGTCAGGAGTACATGACGAAAGCAAGGAGGAAAGGCGAATAGACAAGAAAAATGCCATCCAACCCAATCGGAGGCTCGCAGAGTCGGAGCGAAAGGCAAAGGTTCTCGAATGTGGCCGGAAGCGTTTCAGAGACCCTGCAGTGACAGCCAGCGCACGTGAGCGTCTCTGGCTTTCGTTGCCACGGGGACCATTTGAAACACCTGGCACGCACCTCTTATATAGACGTTGTGCCCACTTCGAAACAGTGCTGCGTAGTTGGCTTGTTGGTATTCTTAGGTCGAGTGTCTGTGGAAGAAACGGCATAATAGTAAGAGAAAAGATGTAAACGTGGAAAAAGTGCAACTCGAGGTCTTCACTCAACATCCACTTTTGACACGCACCATCATCATCTGAAAAAAGGGCGGGATACCGTAGAGGGAATGATAACAGCCTCCTCACCGAGTGCCTAGTAGGCGAATATATTAGTAGCAAATACAAACGAGCACAATCTCCTTTGGAGTAAGCGAGAACTCGAAAGAATGAGTATCAAAAGGAGAAAATGGCAAGTACAAAGCACGATATAAGTGCTGTTGTCGCTTAACAGATCTCAGTAAAGGGGAAGAGGAGAACAAGAGCACAAAGACAAAATCTGAAGAATGACAGTAGTGAAGAAGCACGATCCGTTTGATCAGTTAAAGGAGGAAAAAAAGAAAGCATCGTAGCATTCTCAAGACGAAGGGAAGGGCGGAGCTGGCAAAAAAAAATGTGATAGACACTGCGATCGGCGGTAACTAGCGGGAAGGACATACAAAGCGCGAGCAGTGTTTCGGAAAAAAAAAGTACAAGTAGGGATAAAAATCGGTTCGCATAAACGCTGTATGAGAAAAATAAAGATGCGAACAGACATTCTGGCATGCGCCACCTTTCTCCCTCTCCCACGCCCTCCGTCATGGTATGCGAGTAGATTTGGTATTATAATGCAAGGGAGAATGTAGCAGCGTGCAGTGTTTCGTGAAAGCTAACATGTAGAACAGCAAGGGAGACAAGACAAAGGACATGAGGAGCACGTTATGCTATGCCTAATTGCTTGAAACCCGTTTCAAACGACAGAAACGAAACCGCGTGTGTGCTCAGGAAAATCTCGAGGATAGCCACCTCCATTTTCATTCCTCGGCACTGTGCTCGGAGAACGATAAAGCTCGTCGCAAGACACGCATTCGCTCTTGGTTTATTGGACAGTGAATGTGTCGTGGAAGCGAATACGCTCTGATCAGGCGCTCCTGCTTGTTCGAAATCAGATTTATGGTGGCGCTCGTGATACGTTTGACGCGGTGAATGGACGAGAACGTACTGAACCAGAAGGAGCCATGCGCCCATGCGGTGAAGAATAAAAAAAAAAAACATAAAAAAAAGAACAAAAGGGGAAGGAAAAATGAGTTTCACGCGCAAAGAGTCATGGTGGAAAGGAAGAGAAGCTGCTGCCACACCCCAGCTATAGCAACAAACAAAAAAAGGTAGAAAAGGGGGAGTAATTCTGCCCTCACTTGTTCGCTCTCTCTCTATAACACATGTCACTGCGTCTCCCTAGCAGCGACGCGGTGGGGGGATGGCAAGGCAGAATGCACATGACACCTACTGACTTCGCTATGGTTGAGGTCTTTTGTTTTCGCGCGTATCTGTGTATCGGTGAGTCTAAAGGTGTTTCTGATGGTGGCCATGCCGCTGAAGTGTAGGTCACCCTTGCTGCAGGATGACTACAATAAATACAAAACCATTCATATTCAAATCCGTAAATTGAGTAAAAAGGGAATAGGGAACAGGGCCAACGGTGCAGGTACTTGCATAAAGGGAATCTGCTGTGCCCTGAGGCAGGTCGACAACGGCGGCGAAACATCCCTATTGCACAAACTGGAAAACTCATATGAGGCGCAGCGGCAGCTGGTTCGCACCCAGAATCACCAAAAGCACTTCTCTTGTAGATGGATGTACATGAGAAGTGAGAGGAGAAGTGAAAGCAGGAGAGAGCATCAGTGATGAAACAAGCCGAACCTAAACCAAAAAAAGGTGTAACAAAGAAAAAGACATATTTGGAGGGGGGACAACGGAGGCCTGAATAGGCACTCGCACAAAATGAATAACAGGCACAGACAAAAAAAAAACACAAGAAGAAAAAAGATATCAGTTTCCCCTCTGAGTATGTGCGTGCATGAGCCTCTTTAAGAGAGAAACGACGAAGAGAACGAGTTAAACATGATGAAAACAACCTGATGATCGAAAGGGGAGAAATAAAGAGTATCGTTCTTGTTGATTGTTCTTTTCTATATGCACCTGTCGCCACAAGGGAGCTGCCCACTCAGAGAAACAAAGGCAAAAAGGGGGTAAAGAGAGAAGAAGAGAGCAAGGAAACGAGCAGGGAAAAGAGATGGTACGCAAAACATAAGACGGAGCGATGAGCCGCTCAACATGAAAAGCATAAGCAATATAAGCACTGGGCAATACTAGAAAGTGACAAATGCAGAGCTCATCCTATGCGGTATATGAACGTAGCATTGCCTCGCCAGTTATTTGTCCGTTCGTTTGGTTAATCAGAAGGGAGCGGAACAGAATGGAGAACAAGAAGAATGCGTTGTTTGCAGGGTGTGCCTTGCCTCTTCGCAGGGGCCGAGTGATGCGTAAATCAGTACTGCATGGTGAGAGATCTACACGCATGATATCAAGTGACACACTGTGTAACAACCCAGTCGTAGCACAGAAAAGCAGAAAGAAGAAGACCTTCCCTGTTTACCCAACGCGTTCGATTCGTGGAAGCAAAAAAAAAAGAAGGAAGTCACACACACACACGCACACACACACACACACACGCACACACACACACACACACACAGAAGCTGAGGCCAAAAGGTTGATCTCCAACTCTTAGAGAAACAAAGGTGGAAAAGGAAAGAGAGACGAGAAAGCGAAAGAATCGGGGAAGAAAGGGGAAAAAAGAAAAAGCATTGCATGGAAAGGTTAAAAACACGCAACACAATTCCCATAGGGGGGAGCAGCTGCGACTGCTTTCTCAGTGATTGCCACTTTTTCCCTCTTCTTCATCTCACGTCTGAAATTTGCAACTGTTGGAGAGAGGAAAGAAGCACGTGAGAAAGACCTAAACACAGTGACGAAAATCACAATTACACACAGAAGAATGCATTCTCTTGATGATGAGCGAAAGTAACACAAAGAAACAAGAGAAGAACGAGAGAAATGAAGAGAGAACAATACATGAAAAGCACAGGAACGGGAAAAAATGGGTAAAGACTGAGGATATAAAGAAAAGAGAGGAGAGGCGAGTGGAGGGGACAGTAACCTGTGCTGAAGTGGCGCTGCAGTGTAGAAAATGATATGTTTTCTTTCAATGTCGGACAGCTGCAGTGCTCCCTTTCAAGATAGTGTCCCATGACACCGCACAACTTTCGCTAAACCAGGTCACTGCCGAAAGGCACACACGGTGATGGCGTGGTGAGAGGGAACACGCTGTCGTTGCTTTCACCCACAAAGAGCCACGGCAGGCCTTGGAGAGACGACATGTCGAGCGAGAAGGCGGTGAACATCGGTTTTGCAAACGACGCGGACATCTCCGACATCGTTGGAAGAGAGGAAAAGTGGTACGCTGGCATGGCGGATGAAGGCATCATGTAAGTCACGCACTGCTGAGGCACCTGTGGTGGCGGTGGCAGATGTCGGGGAGCACCAGGTGATGACCTACGTATCTTCGAGGTCTTTGCTGGCGGTAAAGTCTCTCCCGCAGCCGCCAGGGTATCGTTTTTCCCCATCTCAGTCAGCGCCGCCCTCACAAAACGGTCTTTTGTAAGCGCCTTGGCCACGCGGCCATGAAGATCGGGGCAAGCGGCGCCCCTCGAGCATCGTCCGGTAAGTGCAAAGTCCCAGCAGAGATTGGACAAGGAGATGAAATTATCTGTCAAGATGTTAGCTGCTTTGGCCATACTCGTACGCTGCGGGTCAACGTCGCTGACAAGCCAGAGCCTGTACTGCACCTCATACTCGGTGCTTCCAGCCGTCACTTCGATGTCTTCCGTGCGGAACTCAAGGTACTGCAGAGCAACGCGTCGTCGCGCGAGAAGCGAGAGCACCTGCGCAAACTTCTCCGTGACGTTGGCCTTCATGGTGCGAGAGAAGTAATTGCGCTGCGGATTCCTATAGTACTTCCGCAGGTTATCAAGCACTTCACGCCTCACGTGGATCTGGTGACATGTTCGTGGGTCCTTGTAGCGAACTTTACCGTAGCACTTGCCAAAACTATGCATAAAGCAAATATCGAGCGAGGCGTTATTGCGATCACTCAACCACCCGGCAGTCGGCTCCACGTCATCTAAGGAGATCGTGAAGGTATCTAAATTTCCTTTTGGTGGGTCACGCTGCGTGGTCAATGCCTCCGAAGAGACCGGTACAATCTGAATGATTGTTGGAACGTCGGTGAAGAGGTCGCGCGTAAAGTAGGCCTGTCCAATCCCCGCACCCCTCGCAGAAAAACCGGGTTTCACATACGACTGATCCTGCATTGCCGATCGTAATGAAACCGTACAGCGCCACAATGGGGTGGAGAGGGAGCGAAATTATGAAGCAAGGGAGAGTAAAGCCGCAAAGAGGGGGGACACGTGCCAGAAATAGGAAAGAGAGAGAAAAAGAAGGTAATAATGAGACAAGGATCAATAAAGCCTCAGCCAGAGTCAAAGAAAAGAGGGAGACAAACGAAGAAGAGCGAATAAAAGCAACACTGATCTTTCAAGGAAAAGCGACAGTTCCTCTCTTCGTCCTGCTTTCTTTCATTCTTGTTGAAGGCCCCCCTACTTGAAAAGCGCGCCCCTCTTGGAAGTCTAACGCGTGTTTGTGTGTTTGCTTGTTTTTGCGAGACTCTCTGCGAGTGGGTGGGAGTGTAGAAAGAGGAGAAAGCGCTTCTCTCCTTTGTGTCGATAGAGGCGTTAATATGTCTGGCCGGCTCTACGGTTGGATTAAAAAAGGCAGAAGAGAGAGGGGGTGAAGAGGGAGCAGAGGGTAACCTATTGGCATGGGGGGGAGCTCAATCTCCATTTTCCAACGCGTGAGGAGCGATACCATCAATACGCTAAACATTACCAGGTAGGAAAAACTGACATTAGCAGGTTGTTCCCACGGAGTTGCTATTTTTCGAGGACTTCGATAAAAGTGCAGCGTCCACCCCTCCTTATCCACCACGTCCCACCTGTCCCCGGGTCGCTAGCCGGACCCCGTTCGCTCCGGTATGCGTGGCCGCGCATAGAGGGTCGAGCATTGACACATGAATCTCGGCGTCAGTCCCATGACTGCGTGCGTAGGCTTTACGGAAGGCGGAAATGCCTGCCGTGCTGTCGAGGTATGGGTGTACTGCTGCTCCCCCTCCCCTATCAGCGCCGTGAACGCCCAAAGACTACAGCGGACCGCGCAGGGCTTGGCCGCGTTCATGCTACCCGCGCCTGACGCCCCCCAGCCGCTTCCGACAATGACCGTCTGCCTCGTATGTCGAGAAACGCATACCGCTCTCCATCCTCGTGGCGTCACACAGCCATGAAGGTCGCACTCTGCGGCAGACGCCGGAAGATGCGCGCCGCGGCGTGGTCTCCCTGATTCCACGCGCGCAGTTCACTTGGCGCGCTCGGCGGCAAATCCGCCCACGACGCAGAGAGGAGACCGTGCGTGGCCGCTTGAAAACCAGGCGGCGCGTCATCGTATGAAACCCACAAAATGTGCAAGCAGGCACGTCCAGGACTCGGGCAGCAGGCCAAAGGCGTCACACAAACCGCCCGTCCTTCCCGTGGCAGTTGCTTGATCGCATCAGCTCTGTGTTGGGGGCACGTCTGCTCTCCGACACAGCCTGCTCCAAAGCTGCCGTCCAACACTACGCCAGCAAGCCCGTGCACATGGGAGACGCCGGTCCCGTTGCTGCTCAAGGTGCTGTCGGCCGTTCTCGCGGCGCGTCGAGTCGCCTGCAGGGCGGTCCCCACCGCCTGTGTCGACAACTCGTCAGTTGGGCGCCGTCGATCCACACGCCCACGTGATCGCTAGAGGCGAGTCGCCTCGCACACACAGAGGATGGTAGGCCAATGCTGTCTGCCACCATCTGCGTCACCGCTGGTCTAGCGACCAAGCCCTTTGGGTGCGCGTCAGTCGCTGCCTCTCGTATCTCATCTCGCCACCAAACTCGTGGCAAAGCGCATTGCCTCCAGCCCCAGCACCTGCAAGGAGAAGGGAGCTCTCCGCTTCTGCAGCTGATAGGCGTGCTCGGCCTCGCCTCGGCAGGATGGGAGGCAGCGGCGCCGGCAAGGGTGGCTCGACAAGCGCCGACACCCATCCCGCCGTCACGACAGTAGAGAGGGCAGCAACTCCGTCCTCGAGTGGTGTGTGGTACGGCCTTCTTCGGCGCTGTAGCGTACTGTGAGACCCCCGATATCGGGTAGCTCGGTGGATCTGTTGCCGTTGAATTACCGGCAGCGGCGGGCTCGCTTCGGGTGGGGTGTGTGGAACGTGGAAGACCGCCCCTCCCCACCCCAGGTCGCGAGCCGCGCACCCGAGGAACGGGGTGCACAAGGGCCCCCACGCCCGACTGCCTCCCTCCTCCTGATGCCACCAGGAACTGCGCCAGCGCTCGCGCGCATCACGCGGAGCATATCGTCGTGGTGTGAGCCGTGGCTCTTGGGGCTGGGCCTCGCCCCATCGACGCGCCGCCTTCCACGCGAGCAGCAGCAGCACACACGGAGAGCAGGTCGCTTCCGCTCAGCGGCGTCGCTTGCTGGAGGGGAGACAGTGCGCTACTCGCTCCGAGCGCGGCGTCCATTAGCGTGAGTCCGTGATGGCGCTCGCCAACCTTCTGGAGGGTGTTCATGATGCGGCGAGCGTACGTGGACCTTCTCTGTATCGACGTCTGCATTGCATGAAGGAGCAGCGCGCCGGTATGCTCGCTCAACGGAAGATCGGCCACACCCCCCGAACATGACTAAGCGAGACCACAGGCTGCGCATCCGCGACCACGTAGTGGTGCTCCACGTCTCTTGCATCAGCAGCTCGGACTCTCCGTCAGTGTTGTCCTTCGACATGCGGTACGAGTGACCAACGCCCTCGACAACAATCGTAACAACAGACGCACACTTCACTTCGCACCGTTGGAGGCGAGGCGCCGCCATCAAAAACTCGCTTTTCACGGTGGCTCGAACTCCGTGCACTTCGCGCACTGCGTGCCACGTATGGCAATCCTTCGCTGCGCGCTCGCCTCCTGCGCACCTCGCGTCATGTACACGACGAATGGGGGCGCGGCATGTCCCGTAGGGCGGCGGCCATTGCTGCGGCGAGTCGACAGGCGGGCACTGCTGTGTGGGGTGCGCACGCAGTGCGGCAGTCTCAGCTCGCATCTCCCACGAGGAGGAGCAGAGTTCCTGAGCCGACACAACCTTGTCGGCCAGTCGGTTTATAAGCCGCTGAGGAGAGGCTGGCAGAGCCGCCACAGGTCGCCCTCGGTATGTTCGATCCCGCATTCGGGCTCGTGGAAGGCAACGTAGGATTGGAGTGTTCTAATCACCTACAACACGTTACAATGCAGCGGGCGGATCGCTTCGCTCGTCTTTTAGGTGTTATCGCCGCCAAGCCAACAAGAACTCAAGAGGAATCACTCAGGTGCTTCCTATCCTCTTCGTTTTCAAGCCAGATAATACACCTTGTGAGGAGACCTACTTCCTTTCGCAAGAGTTGTGTGATGGCTGTGTTGGGAAACAACAACTCATCTGAGGGATGTCTCCCATGTATTCCCCCTGCATGTCTTGTGATGCCACACTATTCGAAGGACGCGTATTCTTCGCTAAACTTAGCCAATAACGGAGTGGAAGTGCCTTCATGTGGGATAACGAGTTTATAAGCACGTTAGATAGGCAAACGCTTTTCCATTCAAGCCTCACCGACACCTATACAGCCTGTGTAAAGATGGCCAACTTGTCATACACAATGGTATGTGAATAGGTCTCTGCTAGTAATGCAGTCCTATTATTACTCCCTTTTTCCCTTCGGTGGGGATTCAGTTTATCACATCTACCAACGATGAGAACGGACAAGAAGAGGGAGAAAATACGCAACATTCATCACTATTCACCATTCCGATCAAGGCCACTGTCGCAATGCTAGTAAAGTATTTGAGTGATCCTCGCTACCAAAAACGGTCTCAGTACTCACTGGAATAGTCGGCTCCAACAACGGCGTACATGTACCCCTTTTACAAGAGTAACATAGCAAAACAGAACTCACTTAGGTAATTCATTTTCTTCGCGCGACCATTTTTCCTTACAGGTCATGAGCTCCAGCTCCACTCAAACCCCCCAGCCCGTCGCAGGCCCGTCGCGTGCTGCGAAGCAGCAGCATGCACGCGGTACAGCAGTGCGCCAACCCAGCCACCCGAGCACGGCCTCAGGCTCATACTCTGCCCACCCACACACCCCGCACCACAGGTCGCCTCGCAGCCGCGCCCACCATGCCGGCCGCCCCCGCAGCGCGCCCCCCGGGGTGACGCTCGAGTTGCGCTGCCATCCTGTCCAGCACACGGATGGCACAAGCGTCCTCGCGGTCGCAGGTTGCGCCGGCGCATCGCCATCCACGACCGGGCTGTCGACATGCGGTGCGATGCGGCGCTCGGGCTCCCCTCTCCACGTCCTAGGTGCCTGGCCCTTGTCGCCACCAGAAGCGGTTCGGCAAGGAGGCGGGGTGGCTGTCTGGCTCCCCCCCGGAGAGGAAGGGGCACTGGGCCCTGATGCCACGCTGAAGTGTGTCCGTCCCCCGTCATTAGGGCAAAGAGAGAGAGAGAGAAAATGAAATCAATAAAGGAAGCAAGTGAACAATGTTGTGAGCACTCCACTGTTTTTTTTTTTGCATTTATGATTCGCAAGGAGCAGAGGAAGTAACACGCGCTAGTGGCGTGAAGAGGATATAAGAAGAAGCTGCAACAAAACAGGAAACACATCGACAGAAAAACGTGAAACGCGAGGAAAGAAAGGTGATGTGCGGTCAGAGCACGTAGCATAGAAAACAAAGGAAGGAAAACCTGCGCGGGCGCCGCGAAAAGGAGATTTTTCTGGGGTAGTTGCAACGGAGAGAGTAACGAGAGGCGGGAGAAGAGTAACGAGAGTGCGCGCAGGGTTGCGTGCGTCTTTTGTGACAAAGGGGGGACGAAATATGAGCAGCCAAGAAGAGAAATAAGTGGAAAGGAGGACAGCGTACAGGAAGTGAAACGGGAAAAGCGAAGCGCTGGAATATACAAAGTAGGAGAATGAGAGAGTAAGTGCGGGGTGGAGAGAAGTGGAGGGGTCTTCCCTGGAGCTGCACATGTACATTCACAAGTACAGAGTAGGCAGTGTCACAAAGTATCCAGGAAACCCCCAAGGTAGGGAAGACCGACATGAAAACAATTTTAGTCACGTCCGCTGCCGCTGCTGCCGGTGTGGTGGTTGGTGCCGCTCACTTCCTCGCTGCTGCTACGGACCAAGTCGCTGCTATTCTTTCCGTCGGAGGAAATATTGTGGTGCTTGGCACGGTTGGGCATGACTTTGCTCGAGATTGTCTCCGACGCTGGCTCATCTCGAGTAAACAAGGACACACGGCTGAGGTGATGTCCACCGCTTGCGTGCCCTCTAACTGAAGAGGCGTTCGACTCGTGCGGATGCATCTGAAGCTGTATATGGCAACCACCACTTTCGCCCTCACCGCACACTAGGGTGAAAGCAGGTACCGTGTTGAAGTCCCGAAGAGAGTCTGACACCATCCTGTTCCGAGGCTGGGCGCCGTCCGCGAGCATGGCGTACGAGCCATCGACGGGAGAGAAGCTCTGCAGGCAGCTCGGCTGCAGCGACCTTGGCACTCGGGTGGACACAGTCGGGAGACCCTGGGTGACTTCACTGATATCGCGCAGCGCGCGTGCCAGGATCGGATCACGCGCCTGCGCCTTCTTGAGATCGGCGTGAATGCACGGGCAATCAGTGCTGAAGCTGCATGACCCAGTCGTGGAAAACTGCAGGCACTGCAGAACAGCAATGGCGCCGGCGTGTTCTGCGTTTGTGTCAGCTGAGAACAGCCATCGCCGGTATGCTTCTTCGTATTGCAGAAGACCTGTAGAGGGAAAGACGTCGGTGACGCGGTACTCAAGGTATTGCACCTTGAGTTCCTTGTTTGCACGCATGCATAGCAGCTGGCGGAGCTCTGGGCTGAGCAGCGCCTTCACCGTGCGAGCGAAAAAGCGGCGAGTGGGGTTGATGTAGTGCTTACGGAGAGAATTGAGGATGTTCGCCTTGATGTGGATTTGGAAACACGTTGCAGGGTTCGAGTTGGTGCGCCCCACGCATTTGCCAAAGCTGTGCATAAAGCACACCGTCAGCAACGGCTTTCCTTCACGGTTGATCCAGCCCTTCGTCGGCTCCACACAGTCTTCCGTAACAGCGAACATCGCCTCATCCTTACTCGACATCTCCGGGGGTTGGTCACCGCAAGGTACAATCACAATCGCGGTTGGCGGTTCGGTTGCCACGTCGCGGGTGATGTAGGGCAACGTGGAAAACGCCATCTCTCCCTGCCGGAGTGCTCACTGTCTCCTCTGATCAAAGTCGCAGGCCGCAGAGAATGGCGAATGCAGCGAGCGTTGCCGAAAAAGCAGGGCGAAGTATGAGTGAAATGCGAAAACCAAAATCCAGATGTCAAAGAAAGCGGTAAAACATGGAGCGGCAAGAACAAAGGGAAACGAACACCAACCAAACACACACACACAAGGAAAATAGACAAACCAGAGCAGAAGACGGAAAGCAGGGCGGGACTCAGTGAGAGAGAGAGAGAGAGAGACGCGGACACCACAGCACACCGTCTGTCCGCCGAATCCCCACACGACGGACAGGTGGATGAGGAGAGGATGCGGTGCAAGAGAAACGAGGTGGGAGAGAAAAAATGGGAAAGAAACACCTGCAGCATGCCTAATGCGCTTTTTATTATTTATCAGGCGGACAGACTCAACTGGAAGAGGAGAAGAACTGAGCACTATCCACTGATTCTGAGGACAAACCTGGGTCACTGAGGAAGCAAACACCCGAAAGATGAAGAGGGAAACAAAGAGATCGCTGATAAGGCCTGTGACCGAGACTATGGCGAGTCCCTTACTTGGTGGTTGCTCGCCCGTCGTAAAGATGAACGTGACAAGAAAGGGAAATAACGGGGAGAGAGTGGGTGTCGAAGTAAATAAGCATGATGCATTCCGATACACGATTCCAGCTCTTCCTAGGTGGTGAGTTTCTCATATTCATGGAAGAACCTACCGATCTGATTTTCCTCCCCTCGCACACCCGATGCCACTAGCGCTGGCAAGGCTATCCGTGAGAAATCTGTTGTTTTGGTGTTATCACCGGATAACACTACGCACGAACAGGTAGGCATACATATCCCCCGTTTCTGCCACCCAGGGATGTCTATCGTATCGGAAAATGAAAGGGGTAAAGATTAGGGAGAAATCAAGCGCCTGCAATCACTTGATTTATCAAGGTCTGAAAGGAAAAGAATATAATGAAAAAAGGCGCAGAGGAGTGCTCCGTGACACAGATCATTCGAATGGTAGAGAGCACGCCGACTCAATTCTTATCATCATAGTATTTTCCGATAATCCCCCGCTCTTTGTGTCCTGCTGCAAACTCTCGAAAAGGCGGGTAAAAAAGAGTGTAAGAAGCAAAGCAGAAGACCCATATGCGCCTCTTGAATTGGAGGGATGGAAAGGGAGAACACACGGCGGTGTGACCTCCTTGCCCTGCTGAAATGTCACATTGCTGTGTGTAGCGGCGAACATGAAATTGTTGCGTTGCGTAGGACGGGTCTCACGGTACAGCGCCACGCTCGAAACGAGTGAATCGAGTATGAAATGAAATGTGCACAGAAAGGGAAAGGGGGAATGAGAGAGACACACACACACACATAAATACCAGCGAAACTCGAAGTGAGGTAAGAGGGCAAAACTGCAGACCTTCCAAAGGTATGAGCCTTTTAAAAGGCTTGCGTCTGGTGACGCAGTTCGCTTGGCGTCTTCCTCACTTCGGCCTGAAAGCGAGAGGGGGTAGAGTGATACCTCCGTGCGTATGCAACCATGACCCCGAGAGGAGCGTGGCTCAGCTGGTAAACAACGATTTTATACTCTGCGATAATACGGCAAAGGGCTGCGAAGAGTGCGGAATGATGTGGTATCCCTCGACAACGGGGTAGAGGTAGTTGTCGTCGGGGGTGAAGGTGCTTGCTCTGCCATCACGAAGGCTGCTGGGCCAAACAGCACACAACATAGTGTCGTCATGTTTTTCTCTCCCTATATCAGTGTGTGCATGTGTGAATTCTGGTAGCACAGATCAGCTTCGCTTTTTGTCTTGCACGCCGAAAAGCAACATGACAGAAATAAAGTTATCCAAGATGAACGAACACACACGCTACACAGTCGTGCACAAATCCCTACACACATGCGCCGGCGAACAGAGATACTCCACCGAGAAGCCCTCGATGTGTCTCCCGCCATTCCATCCCAGCAAACGGCTCTGCACTAATACAAATGAAACTATAAATTACGCAACGTGAACGCAGGCAAGACAAAGAAAACAGGAAGATATGATAGAATCAAGCTGGGGGGTATGCGCTGGAGCCGCCGCAAGAGCAACAACAACTCAGCGAACAGGGGCAAGGGAAAAGAGTAATCCGTATTTACCGCGTCATGGTGCCGTCCTTATGAGCCATACGCCGGTGCGCCATCCTTGTTCGTACAGGGGCACGGGTCCGTTACGGTAGTGCCAAAGGGCGAAAGGAAGAGGTAGGAAAGGAGAATGAGTGAATGGCGCTAGGAGCAAGTCTGCAGCTGTTCTCTTCTACTGCTGAAAGTCCTTCAGAGGCAACTTAATCCACGGTTCGGTAAAGTCAGCACCTTCTCGAAGCACAAACACCTCGGACTTCGCGTTTGTCACCACAAGCATCTCACCCGAGGGGGCCCACGAAAGCCTCCAGACAGGCTCCGCAAACTCGATGACACTCCGCTCCCATTCCGTAGCCTGCGAGACACCCTCATTGATTTCTGCGCATAGCTGATTCCACGGCTTCCGGTACATGACAACCGTCTTATCCTGCCCGCACGATGCAAGAATCACGAAGCGAGACGCCGAAGATGTAGGACAGAATGCAACGTCGCGAACCCAGTCAGCATGTGCTTCGATCACCTGATGCAGCTCAAACTCCAAGCCCCGCTCAGGAGAACACCCAGACACCCAAAGACGGACGTGACCGTCGCAGCCGCCAGAGGCGACCATTACGTGCTTCGATAGCTCTGACTTGAACGGCGCAAACGTTACACTTGTTGCCCCCATTGCGTGTGCGATTTGGTTGCTATTGTTGCTGAGCTTCATGCTGGGCTGCCAGCAACCGTCACGGTAGGTGGTGATGGCGACGGTGCCGTCGCTGCTTGCGGTGGCAACAGCTGGTCCGTACTCCTCCGGTGCCCACTGCACCGCGTTCACGCTGCCCTGGTGTATGTCAATAACATGCACAGGCATCCACTTGGGTGCTCCCTGGTGGACTTCCTTCCAGATGATTGCTTTCTGATCGTACGAGGCAGAGGCAAGAAGGTTGCCGAAGCGCGGGTGCGCCCAGCTTACCATCCACACTGGGCCCTCGTGACCGGTGAGAGTCGCCACACGGTTCAGTGGGGCACCCTCCCGGGCGAGGTGAATGCCGATTGTTCTATCAGAGCTCGCAGTGGCGAGCTGTAATCCATAGTAGTCAAACTGCGTGTCATGAATGATATCCGTGTGCACTTGAGCGACGGGCAGCTGCAGCGCATCAGGACTGGCGACGCCGTTTGCCAAATGTGGCGGCATTCCTGGTGCACGAGGCGGCTGGGGAAACGCTTGGAAATGCATACTTGGCTGAGCTGAAGCTTCTCGTTTTCACACGCTGCAAAACAAAACATAAAGAGAATGGCTGAAGGACCTGAAGACCACGAGATGTGCGGAGCGAGCAAAACAGAGGCGAGAAACACAACAGAGAAGTGCAGATTCGAGGTGCCGTAGCGCGAGCATGAGAAAGAGAGAGAAAGATGAACAAAGGTCATCGCATTGGGTGAGAGAGAAACTGTTGTGGGAGGGCATAGTCGCAGAACACCGAGCGCATCCAGAGAGGTCACGGTGGTGAGCCACAGTAGGAAGGCTCCGTGAGTGCAGAACATGACCATAGAGATCCCCTCTCTACGATAATTTTCAACGGTGGCTGCCGTGCTTCCTTCCTGATCTTTTTTTTGGCGAGGGGGGCTGACGCTCTATAGAGCGCTGGTGGTCTGGGAGAGTGTTTGCGGTGCATGCAGCAGCACCAAGCCATCACTTATTGCGGCCAGCATCGCGCTCCACAGTAGTACATTGCGGCCTGAGATGACTTCCATTTTTTTTCTGTTTATACGGTTTACAATTGACGCACTTGGGTGGGTGTGGCCGAATCCATTGTGAATTTCCTCCCCTCAGTCCCTCCCCCGCCACCACACACACTCACTCACACAGAGGCACCGACAGAGATGTACACCAGGCACCATCTGAACGCTGCATCGGCTACTGCACCTGTACGTTATGCTCAGTGTCACTCTCGGCGGGTGGCAACAGCGCCGTGAGGCAGCGCGAGAGTGCCAATACCGACAAGGTCACTTCTAGCGCGTCCTTGTCGTCTTGCTTCTTCTCGACGATGCTGCGCAGCGATGCTAGCTCATAAAGGGTCAGCTGCATGTGCTCCTGACGTGTTTCCTCACGACGAAGCATCGCCTGACTTAAGCGCACCGCCTTCTCCGTGTACATTTCACAAGCCTGGAGCTGCGCAAGAAGCGAGCTGACTCTTGCGTCTCCTGGCGATGCCTCTGTCCGAGGACACTTGAGGGAAGGGGCTTCATCGACGGGAGAGGGTCGGCGACGCTCCACCACAGGGACATACCAGTCCCGCTGCTTAAACGGCAAAGGGCAATCCTGCAGTACTGAAGGGTGGCACAGTGCCAGCTCGTTGTCTTCGCGCACAGTGACACGTAGGTTGGGAATACCTGGTAGCAGCCCTCCTGTTCCGCTGCGACGTAGTAGCCAGTAGGTGTGCAACTCCTCCAGTACCTCCTCGCATGCATTATGTTCGCCTAAAAAAGGACGCGCGTAAAGCAGAAGGCGCTCCAGCGGGACCTCGGGGTGTCCGTGGGCGGCCAACTCCAGTGCGGTGAAGGTGTCCTCCAGCACAGACGCGCTCAGGTTCGTCAGCATTGGCATGGAACTGCCAGCGCCACCAGTTTTGCCCCGCACAAGAGACACAACGCCGTCGTCTCTTCGAATGGCCAGCACCGGGCGCCGGGACAACCACGCACGATCAAACTTGTCTGCAATGTACCGGACTGACACCGGATCCCGACGGTCGAAGCTCGAAGTGTGGAGGCTGTTGGGGCCGAGCACGAATGTCCCTACGTCGACCAGCGACGGCCCCCATTCATCACGGTGGCGTATTCGAGGACGCACGATGGATGGCGCCGCGATGGTGCTCGAGTCGCTCAGAGGTGAGCATGGCACGGCTGACGCGGAGCCTTGGACTGTGAGCAGATTCGAGAATGGGGAGCGCGGTAGCAACGATGATACCGGGAACTTCAACACCGATCCTGTGGCGGGCGAGAAGCTGTCAACGCTAACCTGGTGAAGCACCAGCTCCTGACTAGGGAGAAGCTTTGGATGGTTCATCATGAAGAGGCACCTGTGACCGCCTCCACGTAAAGCGACAGAGGTGCTATTGCATATGCTAAGTGTTCCGAGTGGGAAAATAAGAAAGACCACAAAAGAAGGTGAGTGGGGTGGTGGTGACTAGGACTAGAGGCAGGGAAGCCTTCTTCCCCCCCCCCCAATAAAAAAGGTCTGCCGCCACACGCCAGCATTGGTTCTTCCATGTGTCTGTCACACGGGCAAGTTGTTTGAAAGGGAGGTAATCTCTTAGCAAAGCACAGAGACATCCCTGCAACATGCATCAACGCAGCTAGTCGAACGCTTGACACCTGTGTTGCAACGAGCGTCTTACTTCCTTTTCCTTCTCTACGATGTTCATGTCGTGTGGAGCAATTGAACGCCATAAGCGTGGTGCAGGGGGACGATGAGGAAGGGCAAAGCCCTCTCGACCGTGTTGGCGTTGTTCATTCAGGATCATCCGCCATCACCGAACAAACAGATGGTGAAACCAAGCCGTACACGCCTACATATATAGCATGGGGAAATGGCAGAGTTCAAACGAAAAGGATGCAAATACGCATTTGAAGACGTGGCGTAGCCCCCAACCTCAGAGCGTCATTCCTGAGTGAAGAGGAGAAGCACACACCCACAAACCCTGAGCACCATAGAACCCCCATTCTGGGGCACGCAGAACGGATTTGAGAACAAAAAAACGCGTGCATGTGACTAACTCTTTGCCTACCACCACCCACTCACTCATTCGTCTCGTCACATCATCAAAAAGGCTCGCACTGTAACAAATAGGCAACAAGATACAGGTTCCTCTCTCTCTCTCTTCAACCATAGCTGTCCTCGTCAGTACGCCCTAAGATCACCTTTGCACGCACACACTCACTAACGCGCAGTCAGCTATCGCACCACGAGGATACCGAAGAGCATGAGAAAGAAAAAGAGCATTGCGAACACCTTCAGAATGAGCCCGCGGTTGGAGCTCAGGTTCGTCAAGTATTGCATCAGTTCGTGGCTTCCGGCATTGACGTGACGTACAGCGCTGTCCACGTCCGTGTCAATCCGAAGCACCACCTCCTCCTGCTCCTGGACAAGGCGCGTGAAATCATTGAAGAGTTCGCCGACCTCCTGCACGGCTGCCTCGATCTCCAGCACGGCATCCGCTCGCTGCTGGTAGTACTGCGTGTTGCCCGTTCCGGAAAGCAGCAGTTGCTGCTGCTGACGTTGCTCCTGGTCCTGAAAAAGCGCACTCTCAAATGATTGCGGACGATCTGCTGTGGTGAACATGTGACGACGGTTCGCCTTATCCTTGAGGCTTTTAGATTGATGCTGGAGGGTAGTGCGGAACTGCTGGCCAGTGCGCGCCAGTCGGCTGCGCAGTGTCTCGACAACGGTGTCGCTGTGCTTCTCGGACGTGCGGAGGTGATTGATGGAGCCGCCAAATATACCGCGAGAATCGCCCTTGGCCTTAAACACCCCTTTTTGCGACTCAACAGATCGCCGTTTTAGCTCCTCCAGTGTTCCTACATCACTGTGGAGGCGTTGCAGCGAGCTTTTCACCATCTGCGTTAGCTCACTCACCTCAGCCGTCTGATCGTCGAAGACGCTCTGGCGGTTTGCTAGCTGTGCCAAGCGCATAATGTACTCAGAGACAGTGGCGATGTTGTTGGAGAACTCCTTGGCAAAGCGGTTGAATGTCTGCACATCACTGCTGCTGTGCAGACCAGTGCATACCACCACGCCAGTGCTCTGCGGCAGTCGGCTCTGCCGCTGGCGCGAAAAGAGGTCATAGAGCTCGTTCGACCGATCTCGTTCAACGACCATGGTTGCGACACAGCTGCCGCTGTGCGATCAATCAGAGTGCCCTCCACACACACACACACACACACTTGTTGCTGAGAGGGGGAGAAAACGAGAGGTGCTGCGAGCAAGGCCTTTCCTTCTGTTGCTCAGCAAATGGCCCTGCGCAGCGAATTCGTACACGTTTATCCCGGCAAGCCCACTATCCGCTGATGAGGTCGTCAGCGGGCCAATGTGAAGGTGAGCGAGCGACTTTCTCAAAAGGACACGTGGGCCAGCATACCGGGCATGTGGCGGTCGTAAATGACATCAGTGGAAAGGGGGAATGACAAGCAGAACGCAACCCAAGATGAGAAGTACGAGACAGAGAAGCGGAGAGTCCACGAGACCACACATGGAATGAACACGACGACGTCAGCGGGCGGCACGTGTGGAAGATGGACAGCAGAGTCAAGTGCCCTGCCGGAGTGGTTCTCCCTCCTCCACCACCACCACACCTCTCCATCTCGCCAGACGTGACCGATCAGGAGAAGCACAGTGGATATAAACTGAAAGTCGACGGCGAGTGAAAAACAGCAGATTGAAACACAGGGAGACGTATGGCTGACCATTTTGTCCTCCTCTTACCGTCCTCTTTCGGCTGCCCCCCCCTTATGCTTCGCATGGAGAGAGAATCTGGCAGGGTAACTGGGAGTCAGTATAGAAACGACGGCGTGTGCGCTGGCGGAGACTGCTCGATGCGTCGGCTAAAGGGGAGTGGACGATGCACTTGTTACTCAACGCACCAGCCTCTTTTTGACATGCTGAACCAGAAGTAAACTCGGCCCATTACACTCACTCCGCCAACCAGTTTTTCTCTCCGCTCCCGCGCCGCTTTTTCGCCTCGCTAGCACCTACGATGAGGGGAGGGGGCACCTAAGTGTGAAGGAGGGTAAGAGATGAAAGGTTGGGGTCCGGAGTAGACTACAACATCACCAGAGCAACCTGAGAGGGCTTGATCTTTGGATACGACCAATTGTAGAAGTAATATCGAAGATAGCCGTCGCCGGCACCAAACTTTAGTGGCTCGATGAGTGACCGGTTGTCGAGAATCTCCACCATGTTGCACACGTCGAAGCCGCGTGAGTGTGCCACGATGAGAAGATCGAGAATGAGTTGATGCAGAGGCATACTCGTTGCCGCATAGTAGTGGACATATGCCGCGTTCAGCATGTTGTAAGTGCTGTTGCCAATAACAGTAGATGGAATTCGGTAAAAGGAGAAGAAATCCGTTACCTTCTTCTCGTTCTCTACCACATAAGTGAAGACCACACCGTCGCGCGGAAGAAGGTAGTGGCCGATCTCTGCGTCGCTAAAGACGGGGCTCACGTCGAACTTGTCCAGGTAGTTCATGAGAATCCTCCGCACCTGCGGAACGTCAGATGGTTTCATTTCGCGAAGACCGGAGTTTCTCGGCGCACTCGGCAGGTGGTAGTTGCGCTTCAGCATCGCCATGGGGTTCTGGAACTTCTGGTACTGCACAGGAATGCCACTGAAGCGGATCTCCACCAGTTTCTCGGGGTTCAAGCTGCGGTGGAAGTACTGCCCGGAAGCATACGGAGTGGGCAGCAGCACTCCAGCCGTGTAGACCGCCTGCCACACGTCTGTACGGTTCACACGGCGTGTCACTTCCTTGATCAAAATTGGGGCAAGCCGCTTCTCTCGCAGTTGCTTGTGAACGCAGAGGAAATTGATTTCGCAGATGTGGCGCGGTGCATCGTACTTAGCCGCCGCCTCTTCTTGTCCTTTTTCCTCGGCCTTTAGCTTCAACGACTTTGGCGTACCCATACGCAGTGTCACGGGAACACCGGCAATGAAGGCCAGCAGTTTCTTGTCCGCCTTCCGCCGAACTGCGACGTGCCAGTCCGGGATGTAGTTCGGTGGGCACAGTGCCCACTGAAGAAACTCCTCGGAATAGTTGAAGCGAAACATGCTGTCATCGTCCTCGACATAGTTGTCTCGAAGCAGCTTGTAAATGACGTGAATGTCATCGGACACCTCCATGTTTGGCGTCCACCACTCAAATGTACTGGCAATCGGATACGGTTCCTCGGGGACGTCGGCTGCCGTCTTTGGCTCGTCCATCGGGCCGGCGAAAACGTCGGTCTCCGCCTCATCTTCCGTCTGCGGTACGGGCTGCGTGCTCCAGAACGCATGTTTACCGTCAGAGTGCGGTGGAGTGCGAGGCATCGCGGTATTCGTGCTCGTCTGTTAACTGTTGTGCGCTCCTCACCCCTTCAGAAGAAATCCAGCAAAACGTAAGAATAAGCCGAAGCTACGCAGCGCACGCTCACACAAAGGCGCAAGCAAGCCAAAATGACAGAGCTGGGGAAAGCGCAAAGAGAGGGAGATGAAAAAATCGCAGTGCGTTAGGATACGGATGAAACAGGAGAGAACAGGGGAAGACATAAAAGCGAATAGCTATGGAAGAAAGTGGTACACAGGAGAGGATCAGGAAGACGGTAAACATACCACCTCGTCAGGAAGAAAAACGTTCGCACTCCTCAAGGCAAGTACGCGCGCACAGACACTCAGTGATACACGCGTCGCGTTTGATGCCAGTGGCAAAGGAGAAGGACGGGCAAAGAGGAAGTCTTGCAAAGCAGTCGAGCTACAGATAGGCTCCCGATGCATCCCCTATACGCCACAACTCCTCTCTTCTATCATCCACTCGACCGACTCGGTAAAGAGGCAGCAACCAAATCGTTCCACGCACCATCTGTCAAGTAGAATAAGGTCTCTTCCGCCATCACTAGCACAATTTGAGAAAGGAAAGAGGCCAGCTACAGTAGTGAGACGCGATTAGCTCTAGCTCCACATGAAGATCGCGTAAAAGCAAGGGGAAAGGGAGTTAGAGTGTTGTGCGCGGGTGTCAGTCTCCTACGTGAAATTCTTTGTTTTCTTGTTTGCTGAAAGCTGCAAGAGAGCCTCAACGCCCAGAGCGTTTTCTCAACATATAAATTCCCCGTCATACAACATGAGCTCCAGCTCCACTCAAACCCCCCAGCCCGTCGCAGGCCCGTCGCGTGTTGCGAAGCAGCAGCATGCACGCGGTACAGCAGTGCGCCAACCCAGCCACCCGAGCACGGCCTCAGGCTCATACTCTGCCCACCCACACACCCCGCACCACAGGTCGCCTCGCAGCCGCGCCCACCATGCCGGCCGCCCCCGCAGCGCGCCCCCCGGGGTGACGCCCAGGCCCCCCCCCTACACCAACAGGCAGCGAGGCCCTGGGTCCGGGGTGACGCTCGAGTTGCGCTGCCATCCTGTCCAGCACACGGATGGCACAAGCGTCCTCGCGGTCGCAGGTTGCGCCGGCGCATCGCCATCCACGACCGGGCTGTCGGCATGTGGTGCAATGCAGCGCTCGGGCTCCCCTCTCCACGTCCTAGGTGCCTGGCCCTTGTCGCCACCAGGGTCGGTTCGGCAAGGGGGCGGGGTGGCTGTCTGACTCCCCCCTCCCCCGCAGAGCGAGAGGAGGAAGGCGGGACCCACTCGACACTGAGGCCAGCGCTGGGGCGTCCGTCCCCCGTCATCAGAGTTCTTAGAAAAATGTGCGAAAAAATTGCTTAAACGGCGCACATCTGCATGCACTCAATGCCTAGGAGGTGAAGCAAAGCGACTCAGACGCCATGCTGCGAGAGAAGGAGGCACACAGAGACACGCCTAAGCAAAAGAGCGAATGGGAAGAAGAGAGAGGCATAGAGGTGAGCGTATGAGAAAAAAGGGAATAGACGTGGCGGAGGAACGGCAGAACCTGAGGAGGCGACAGGCAATGCCTCGGTGCTGCGTCTATAGTACACCCATGGCGCATTGGTGTAGAATCGCCCGCCACTGTAGCAGTCGCTAAGAGGGGGCTCGAAGCAGCTTCGTCTCTTTGCAGCTTTTGACATCATACCATATCATATCGTGGCTTCTTCTTCCTTCCCGCTTCTCCCGTACGGAACAGAAATCAATCAGGTGCCCGAGTGTGGTAGAGAGGGATTGGCAAAGTGCTCTCTTGGCATTTTTCATATGTTGTCTTGCTTCCCTTTTGATGACTTCGAAAGCGCTGGCTGAAGCACCAAGCTGCTCGGGTCCCTTCTTACCTTGTCCTGATGCTTCAGCTCCCTCGCTTTGTGTGGGGACGATTTCGCATATGTGCTTGCCGAGGCCTGAGGCTGTTGAGGGGGGAGAGCTTTGCTTCACTGTGCTTCTTCTTTGTGGCATTCGTTTCGTCGAAAAAGGAACAAATTATGCGGCCTCAAAAGCTTGTATCTTTCCACTGCCCGCCCGCCACATCGCCCCACCAGCTCCCCCTCTCCCCACTTCTGACTCAATTCAAAGACATAACTCGCCCAGAGGGAGCTCCGAATCCATGTGAAGATGAAAACAAGAAAAAAAAACGCTATGAGGAGCGAAGTTAGGTGACGAAGTCCGGCATATCCGGCATATCCATCAGATCTTGGAATGCGCGCGCACACACCAGGCCACCAAGCCAGAACTTGCAGAACCGGCGACGTCGTGCCTCGGGCTCCGAAACCCACCACACCTCCCACCCTTCTGGGATACTTCGCACGGTGCTGTGGTTCTCCCTCAGGACTAATACCGCCTTGGCAGTAGCCACTGCTGTCTTGAGACGCCGATGCAGGTCGCTCATCTCGAAATCCTCTTGTATGGGACGGCTGAAAAGATGCGACTTTGGACCAAAGAAGTCTCGGTTTATGCTCACCAGCTCACCACTAAGGGTACGCTCGCTATTCTCTGTTTCGCCGGCGCCAAAGCTGGCGTGCGAGGTGCGCGTGGCAGACATCTCCAACATATCAAAACCCAAATCCCTGTCCCTCGCAGCGCCCTCCATAACGGCAGAGTCCGCTGCCGCAGTCACTGAAACGACGCTAGGAACATCTGAAGGGGAAGAGGGTATCGACTGCACAGATGATGCGGCTGCAGGACGAACAATCGCCAACTCGCGTACTGGGAGAGGTGGAACAACAATACGCTGGAGATGGCTCTTCCTCCACTTGGGGATGTGCTCGGTGGCGAAGAGGCCGCGACGGAAGGAGAGCTGCGTGCGACGGTAGCGGAAGACGTGCGCGTGACGGAACCGCACAAACGACGGGTACGCCCCCCAAAAAGCGAGCATGAGAAACATCATGCCGGAGGAGTACAGGTAGGTGTGGTACACGTATGAAGTCTTCGCCAAGAGAGGGTCAACAAGTGCCTGAAATGGGTTCTGGTTCTTCTGCATGATCCGCTCCATCAAGTTCTTGTCATGCGCCTCCTCCTCACTGTCATGCTTCGTCCGCACAACAATCTTGTCGGAAGTGTAGCCCATTTTGTCGCGAGCAACTCGTGTCCGCGGAGAGAGGCGAAAGGGGAAACTGCGCCGTACTTCTATTGCCTGGACGTAGTGGTTGGGGGAAGAGCACAATGTCCTCTGTGACGCCGTGTCAGTGAACTGAGGTAGAGTGGTCTACAGAGATTTGTCACTAGTGCGTGGCGGCTATAGCGATACGGATCACATAAACATACCCTTTCCTTCCCACCACAGCGGCCGGTGCGTAACTGAAAGATAGAGACGACCAAGTCCTACCGACGCAAACGAATGCGCGGCCTTCTGAAAGAACACTGCCACAGTGCTGGCAAGGGCAATCCCCCAAGAGGGTGCACGGATGGATGAGGTGCAGAAGAAAGATTACGCTAATGCGTGCTATTACTACGGATATATATGGAGACAGGAAAGGAGGCGAATAGGCGATGCACTCTGGGAAGAGAAGAGAGTCTTCACAAGCCATGGCAGTTGCGCCGCACGAATTCGCATGCAGGCCCACATGTAACATCGGCCTCGTCTTTCATGCAAAGAAAAAAAGCCCGCAGAGAAGAAGGAGTCCACTCATCGAAAAGGTGCTCACTTTTCTTTTAGGGCCCGCCATATCAGACACGACAACAGAAGACGATGCGATGGAGAGACCTACGACAATGCGCCGTAGGCTTTTCTTGCTTGTCCATTTCCTTGCTTCTTAGTTTTCGGTGGCGCTAGCGCTCATTGGTCGGAGAAACCCACAACACCTACGCCTCGCATCGATAGCACAGCTCAAGGAAAAACAGAGGTGGAAAAACCGTAAACGCCTCCTACACACTGCAGAAGCACACGGTCTTACGCGTACGTCCGCACGTGTACCGGCCCACTAAGTGTTCGCGTAGGAAAAGAACAACAATGTAGCAGTTGCATCGGCATCGATTGTCAACGAGATGGTACGAGATATTCGAACGTCAGCCCACAAAAAGACTGCAGCGCATTGCCTTCATTCATCTCACTCACCCCCCAACCCGACAGTCCACGAGCACTTCCTTTAGAAGGAGGCATACCTCCTCGGAGTTGCACAGGACATCCAGCACGCAAACCTTCTCAACGTACCAGTCAAGGCATTCCATGGCCGCTTGAACGAATTCTACGATGGCCGCGTCCTTCTCTTAATGCGCACCGTGGTCGACAACTGCGATCAGGTAAAGAACGCTATCAACGACGACAGTTAAGTAAAGCGAGGTGTATCCACGATAGAGGCACTTGCGGTTAACGTTGTCCACATCGTTGCAGTCACCCGCACCTCAGTACAGCCATGTTCGCCATGCTTCACTTTCTAGGTAAGCGCGAGTGCCTAGAGGAATGAAACAGGAAAAGAAAGACAGTTGTGTCTTTTCTTGCCTCATCACCAAAGTCACAAAGCTCAATTGTCACCCGCCTGCTGATGTTGATGCTGGTCTGGCCCCTTATCGGCATTGCCTTTTTTTGGCCTTCGGGCGAGGTGAAGAAGACAGCACGTCACCAGCGCGACAACCACACACACACAACGAATCGTCCTCCCTGAAAGACAGGAAAGAAGAGCAGAAAAGTGGGGCGACAGCCCACAGAGGTGTCAGCGGTGTTCACATTAGCGCAAGTGTGAAAAGGGTAAACCAAAAAAAAAATTCAATAGAATTGGGGAAAGCAAAGTGCCCTTGGAGTAATCAGCAGGTTCCCTCAGCAGGGAATATTGACTTGGCAGCGGTGGCCCACCTTTAGTCAACTGAAGCCCCCCCCCCCCAAAAAAAAGGTTCTCCAACGTGAGCGTGAGCGTGGAGCAGGAATAGCAAGAGAAGCAGCAGATGGAGAGAGGAGCCAATGAAGAGAGAACTAATAGGCAGAGAATAGAAGGGGTACACAGAGCGCGGAGAAATGCCCCTTAGCAACGATGACGAAGAAGGCAGACACACAATATCCCTTGTTGCTGTGTCTATCCCCTCTCTCCAGTCCTTCCTCTCGCACAGTGAACACATAGTTGAGCGCAGATATGAATAGGGGAGAGTATAACGGTCGAGATGCGAGGAACACACCGCACGATGAACCCACATGTGATGAGTACCTTCCGGAAAGACGCACGAGATTATGCTTCCCCATCAAGCCAACGACAAGGGTCTTTCGCTGGATACGTTTTCTCCTCCGCTTAATTTGCCGTTCCCTTTTCGGCTCTTGTTGAACATACTAGCTGTTGTTTTCTGCTTCAAGACTAGGAAGGAGAGCGATACTCTTTTTTTTCCCAGGGAAGAAAAAGAAAAGACGCAGAGGGAGTGAGAGTGTGGCGAAACAAGAAGTCAGGAGAGGTGGATGAACGAATCACGGGGGAGGCGAGGGGACACAGTGAAAAGAAACAATAAAAAAACCTGTGAGACCAACAGACTGTAGCGATCGCTGCGAACTGACACAATCCCCTCCTCAGCCAAAGAAAAACAACAAAATCAACCACAGAAAAAAAATGATTTGCGGATCAGCTTCGCATAGCCCCTGTGAAATGCACGCCTTTTCTGGGCCCCACCTCGCACACGGCTGTGCAGGTGTACGCCCGTGAGTGCATGGCTGTGTATGTGCGTGTGCGTGTCTGTGTGTCTGGGTGTCTGTGTGGGTGGGTGGGTGTGTATGTGTAGCTGAGCACCTCTACGCACCCAGAGCCATCAATTGCTCCTTGGCGCCATGTTTGTGTGGAGTCGAACGTTGCGCCGACAGAGGAGGGGCTATGATAAGTAGGTAAGAGCACGAACAGTCGCGTGCGCACACCCACACAGCACCAACAAAAAGAAAAAAACACTAGCAGCCATCACTGTATATACATAAAACCGCCGTACACCGCCACGACGTCGGATATGGGAAACAACACGCAGAAAGGTGGGCAGTGCGGCTGTCGTGAGATCTCTCATTTGGTGGTACTGTTTTGCGTGTAAGTTCGTATTAGTGCATAAAACCGCGCTATGGGCACACGAACGTCGTCACATCGCGTGAAGTGATCGCCGCATAGCATTCTACCGAACATTTCCAAGCCTCTATCCGCCTGCATTCGTCCATAGTTCTCCTCGTCTGTACGACCTGTTTGTGGCGCAAAGCGGGGGATGGCGAGCGCATTCTGGTGTGGATACACATTATCGGGTGCTGAGTCATCTAGGATTAAGGCGGTGCGCTCTTCAAATTGAAAACCGTCTATCATGCTGAGGTTCTTTATTAAGCGCCCGTAGCCATCCCCTACGCATGCGTCGCGGGTGTACCACCGAGATTCGTCAATAAGATTATCCGGCAGCAGCCACCGAAGCAGCGTCCGCGCGTAAAGGTCTTCGCCAGCGGTAAAGATACGCATATCGTAGTGCTCTGCGCACTGATGAAGGAATTCACTCAGCCCAGGTCGCCTAAACGCGTAGTAGGTTACACTGGGGTCATCCTCCAGCGTGAATTGGAAGAAGTTCTCGTTGGTATCGATAAAGAACGTTGGTTTCTCGAAGTAACAGTGAACAAGAGTCTCGTCCATGTCTAAGAAAAGCGTCCGCCGGTGTTTATTAACGCCCACATACTCCTCTGGCTTCGTGAAGAACCGAGGGGGACCGTCGGTCATCCTGCATCCTCACAATCACAAAGACTGTGATTTACAATGACGGCGCAGTGAAGACTCGATCACCAGCACTCCTCACGATGCGCACACGCGCACAATGCACCTCTTCTTCCACCAGTAAAAAAAAAGGGGGAAAAAATAATAATAAAAAAAACTAAAGATAAAAACAGATACGGAGAAGGCAGAAGGAGGATAGAGGAGCCTGGAAAAGAGAAGGGAAAGTCAAAGAATACGAAGCTGTAATCGAACCCAAAGGCAAAATAGGGGAAATGGAATTGTGGCGAGAACGTCCTCTGCAAGAGTAGCGGCGCGCCGCTACTTTCGTACAGCACAACTCACAAAAGCACCCAGGCTACCAACAAGAGGAGAGCAGGAAAAAAAAAAGAGAAATTCTGGCAGTTGCACTATTTCCCCCTCCCCTGCTTCGCCTGCTTTGGCGCGCTCAGCACCGTGAAGGCCGCCGCTGCCCTGTACGGAGGCAGGAAAGCCAGTAGAAGGGTGTATCCTCGCTTTTCCTTTGCCGATTTTTGTTTTGGCTCGCTGATACTCGACGTGGCCCTTCACCGTTTTTTTTGCTGGTGTTGGCCCGCTGGTTGGTTTGGTTCGAGCGATAGACGCTCTACACATAATCCCCCGTACGCGTACACTGAACAATGATCAAGTCAACGTCACTTTTACTTGATCTGGTCTCTTCTCCTGCTGCGCCTCCCCCGTTCTCCTGTTTGGGTGTGTGGGGGGGGGGGTGATGTGGTCGTTGTAGCGGCGTTCATTGCCGCCGTGTATGGGAGAAAGGAAAAGGAGATGTATTGACGGGTGGCAAGGGCAAATTGTGTACAATAAACGGTGGCAGTGAGGAATGCAAGAAGCAAATGCAGAACGTCTGCGCGGGTGCATCAGAGGCGTGTATGCGTATCCGCATCATTAGAGATGCCACAGGGAGGCCACAATGAAGAACAGCACGGCGAACCCTAAAGCAGCGCTGCAGAGTACTTGTAGGGGTACGAAGCACCAAGATGATCGTGGAGCAACGCCCTGTTCCGCTCGCGACGTGCTGGAGAGACCGATGCATCAACGGTGCACAAGAAGAACGCCTCAAGCGTCTCACTTTGTATGTCATCAGCGCTGAAGGAATAACTGGGTTGTATGACGCTTTCGGCGAAGCGAGTAGCGTGTGCAAGTTAGTGTAACAGGGGTGACAGACAACCAGATGACCAGCACACGAATGGAGCCGCACCGTCATGATATCGCGCAGGCTTGATTCGCGGAAGCAGAGCTCTCCTGCCTAACGATGTTTCGTTTTATGTGTGTGTCTCGAAAAGCAAATTACAAACAATCAGGAAGAGGAAATGTCAGTGATGGTGATGAACGGATGCACTTGACGCTGCTAGCGGGGAGCGGGTATCTCTATTGAGGGAGAGAAGAGGGCGGCGGAATCCTGAGCTGTCAAACAGATTCCGTCACGGAACTCACCAGAGATGCAAGAGAGGAAAAAAACGGGAGACGACGGACTGTATAAAGGCCAAGGGCCATATTGCCCCTTCTGTTCTACAGCACCTCGCCCTCTCCCTCAGGTGCCCGCGCACAGCAACTCCTCCCTAAAGAAAAGGCATCCCTCATAAAGCGGATACGACAGGGAGTAGAGCCCCCTAAGGCCGACGGAAAGAACGACAGTTCGCACACGAATAGGTGGTGGGGCGACCTGCTACAGCGTGTGCAGGTTTTGAAGACCAGCCTTCACAAACTCGTAGGTGCCAAAAAAAATGCTGCCACCGAGGGATATCCACAGCACGCGTGTCGAAGCTCCGCGGAAGAAGCGCTGTGCGTAGCCGAATCTGTCACCAGACCGTGCTGGCTCACGAATCAACTCATCCAGTACACACCGGATGCCTACTTTCTGCTGCCCCGGTGCGCGCCGGAATAACATAATCCGCGTCTTGAGAACATCCAATGGGGTTGTGAAGAAGGCGGCGCACCCGCCACTGAAGGCGCCGCAAAAGGGGAGGCTGAGGGAGGCGTAGGGGTGGTCCGTAGACGCGTGCATTTTGGCCTTCAGCGATTCGTACAGGGACATCTGAATAACGGAGAAGGGCAGCTCGCGCATCAGCATGATGGGCATGCCTCGAAAAAGATGATGCACGCCAGAGAGACGAATTGGCTGTGACGACACAGAAGCGGCAGCGTCTCCTGGAGCAACACCTAACGTTGCCATGTCGTTGGTGACAGTGCGCAACGTAGATGAAATGGTTGTGTGATGTCCCGCCTGCATCTGCTGCTTTACCATCTCTACTGGTACACGAATACAGCAAGCGAGGGACTCACCACACAGAGCCGCCGCAGCTTGGCACGCCATTACACTCGGAGTCATGGCAATCACAGCTCCATCGATTCCGCTCGCAGCGCCGCTGGACGCAGTGAGCGACAAGAACATCCGCTTAGCTGTGTCATATCCAAAGAAAAACGCAGCCCCGCCAGGCACAGAACCCACCGCCATAGCGCTCAACCCCTTGTAGACATTTTTAAAGCCACCGGAGGCCGAAAACCCTTCCTTAGACTGGATGCGCGTCTTCACCGTATCGATCGGGTAGAGGCTAAGGTCGACAAACAGCCCTGCGCAGGCACCAGCCACGAGAGATTCCATTCAAACAACGCACCTCAAAATTTAAAAAAAAAAGGTCAAGCGCTCTGTAGCGTATGGCGATAATCAATCAGGGAGACAGTGAGCAAAGCGACTCGGAGACGTGCAACAGTCAGAATAAAACAACATACACCAACAACCACCAGCACCTCCTGTCTGCCTCTTATGGGTGGTATAAGTGGAAGATACACAGGTTAACAAACATGAAAAAAGGAGAACGTGCAGAAGGGTCATGACAGATATGAGAAAAGTATCCCACACATCGGTTGCAGCATGAAAGCGCGCGAGAGCCAGCAGCACCCCGGCCGGGTTGCTCACTTTAGACGCGCAGTGTGATGACGGGGGACGGACACCCCAGCGCTGGCCTCAGTGTCGAGTGGGTCCCGCCTTCCTCCTCTCGCTCTGCGGGGGAGGGGGGAGTCAGACAGCCACCCCGCCCCCTTGCCGAACCGACCCTGGTGGCGACAAGGGCCAGGCACCTAGGACGTGGAGAGGGGAGCCCGAGCGCCGCATCGCACCGCATGTCGACAGCCCGGTCGTGGATGGCGATGCGCCAGTGCGACCTGCGACCGCGAGGACGCTTGTGCCATCCGTGTGCTGGACAGGATGGCAGCGCAACTCGAGCGTCACCCCGGGGGGCGCGCTGCGGGGGCGGCCGGCATGGTGGGCGCGGCTGCGAGGCGACCTGTGGTGCGGGGTGTGTGGGTGGGCAGAGTATGAGCCTGAGGCCGTGCTCGGGTGGCTGGGTTGGCGCACTGCTGTACCGCGTGCATGCTGCTGCTTCGCAACACGCGACGGGCCTGCGACGGGCTGGGGGGTTTGAGTGGAGCTCAGTTCATATGCCATAAGAGAAGAAGCACGCTGAGAAACTAAAAGTGCACGACGTTGGCGTGCAAAAGTGGCAAGGAAATTGCAGAAAGAGACACACAGAGAGCCTTTTCGCTGATCTTCATAGTGCACCAACTCAAACTGACCCCCTGCAGCGGGTCTGAGAGCTCGAGTGAGTCGGTGGTCATCGACACGTGGTACGGCAACTTGTCAGTTTTGGACGCTATACTGCCCTCCTTTCTTTCTCTTTGTTTTTCTTTGATAATCTCATCTTCTGTAGCCACGTCAAACAGGGTCTCTTCAACATAGCATCACGTGTCTCCAACACCGTCACTTTACCTACAAAGTTGCGTTCCTCACCAGCAGCACAAGTCAGTGATACACCCAGGAAAAAAATAAGAATACGACAAGATGCATAGAATACAAGACTGAATGTTGAAGCAAGAGGCGAGACAGCATTCTGCTGCCGAGAAGCAAACACAGTGGCGCTTCGTCCTCTCTAGTGGTGAGTGTTTGTCATGTCCTCCACGCATAACGGTGAGAGAGGAGGGAAACACAGAAGTTCTGGCACATGGGCATACATACAAGCATACATGCATCCCGTCCTGAGAAGACAGGTAAAGAAAACTCAGTAATTCGTTTCTTTTGTGGGGTGCGCATGGGAACTACTAGAATACCTAGCGGAGAGCTCAATATAGCCAGTAAATCATGGAATATAAAAGCAAGCAGTGGAGGACAAGGTGAGCAGGTGCAGTTACGCATGTCTCTCAGCGCTTGAGGAGTTGTGTCCGTGTTTTGGTGTCGGACTGTTAGGATGGGAGAAAGACAAGAAACGTGCAGCCATGTCGGCATCCGATTCTTCAAACCGCGTACACGCAGTCACCAAGGAAGAGAGAATGAGGCAGGTGAACAGTCAATCGTCGCTGTAGCATTTACAACTCGGCTATAGTCAGCGCTGAACGCTCAACGTGCGGCAGGGGCCCTCCTCCTTCGCTATCCCAGATCCCACCATCAAGCACACAGAGGTCCCAACGACACACACAAAAACAAGCTCAGGTAGACCGCCGTGCCAAGGCAAGTAAGCTCCAGCGAAGGAGCAGATGTGCTTGCCGGAATGTACCGTTTGAACGGCCACTACTTGCTGAAGTGTCTATTCGACACCGGCGCCGCGGGTGTTGACGTCTGGGAGCCCACGTCGGAGCCCTCCTCCCCAGAGTGGGACGAGCAGCCGGCAAGTCTCTCCCTCTGGACAGCCAGCAGTCCCTGCGCGCTGTTCGTGGAGACCCGTGAAAGTGGACGCGGTGTGGGACGCGAGGCCGGCGAGAAGGGCGATGAGTTGTAAAAATGGCTACCACCGGCGGAGACCGACCCGCGGGTTTCCGTTCCGCCCAACGGGCTCATGGGTGACGCATGGCTGCGTGGCGTCTGGGCGGAAATGCCGGACAACGGTGACTGCTCAGCTACCTCCTTAATCCTGTGCGCGATTTGAGTGCGCACGTCATCGGTGAAGGCAACCACGAAGTTTGGCTGGTTATCCACCACCTTGCACTGTACATCAGCGACGCCGACGTTCAGCTCCACGTTCACGGCGCATCCGGGGGCAGTATTGACGCAGAAAGACATATGCAACTTCCCATCAGCGTGTGTCTTTAGTTTATCCGGCAAACCACGAAAACTCTCGTTCCACTGCATGGATATGGGTGAGCTAGATCGCGGGGTGTGAGGCGTCACGGTGTCGCGGTTGCTGCCGGCCTTGGACACAGACGTCGGCGAGATGTGCGAAGTATGCGCAGAGCCGCTCTGGCTTGGTGGCTGACTCACAGACGGTGCCGTGGCACCGAATCGATACAGCATCGGCGGTGCAGGAATGCCTTGCGGACTTGGCGGTAGTGACGGGGCACCACGTGAAGGCGACTCTCCACGAGAGGATACACCACTGACGCCAAAAAGCGGAGAGAAAGAGCCGTCGGCTACCCCCACGATGTTTGAGGCCGCCGCCACGCGCGGGCTGAGGGTGCCTCTGCTAAACGAACTATTACGCGCTGGAGATATCAGACGCCCAGCGTAGAAGGAGCCGCACGTGCTTTCGCCAACGACAGGCCTGCCGTGAACTGAGTCTTCCATCTCGTCACCGGGGAGGTACACGACATCAAGGTTTCCCTCCTCGTTGATACGCAGGTACTGCTGCGGCGGAGGTACCCCATCCAAGTCCAGCCCGAGAGGCAAGACAAAGTTACCAGCAGATGTCCCCAGCTGCACTTGACTGTAGTAGAAGTTTTCGTGCACCATAGAATGCTCAGGTGTATACAAAAGGGATGGGAACTCGGCCATGCTCGCGCTGACGCCGCTGCCGCGATGACAAAGGGCAGGTGAGTGGACCGAGACAGTGCGCGTGAGCAAGGGACTAGTGTTGCCAGTTACAGAACCCACTTCCCCTGTCACAGGGTCCTGGGGAGCGCGAGGGGGAATTTGGAGTGAGCACACGAGCATGGAGCAGAGGTCCAACGCCGTCGCCGCCGCCACGGTTTCCAACTCTTGCTGACATGCCACCTCCTCCTCGGCAGGGCTGAAAGTTGGGGTGGTGGACACGGACCTTTGCAAGCCCTCGCTGCCGTTGAAGCTGATGTCATCGCGGTCCGCAGCCGAGTCTCGCGGGCTGGAGAACGTGGACGACCTCCCAGGCGAGCTGACACCGCGAAATCCGGCGGTATTTTCCTGGTGGAGAGACAAGAAAGCACTGGGTGAGTTTGGTACAGGCGCTAGCCTCGACCCCGTGATCCACGGATGCTTCAGCAAATCTTCCGCTTCTGGGCGATTTGTCACGTTGCGTGTGAAGCAGAGTTCCATGAAGTGGAGGAACTCGGCAGAGAACTCACTCTTGGCCTCTGATGAGGGCAGTACCATGGGAGACTCTGACGTCGTTGTGATGAAGAACATGAGAGGGAGATTGTCTTTGACGCCGGAGTGGTACCATGGTAACAGCCCGGTGCTCAGCTCGAAAAGAGCGCATGCCATGGACCATATATCAGCCTTGTGATTCGCCTCGCCCTTGATGAATTCGGGGGCCATGTACACTGGTGTACCAATAATGCAGCTGGTTGCTTTATTCAGCTCTGACACGCGTTTGCTGCAGCCAAAGTCGCACAGCTTCACCTCGCCGCGGTGGCTGACGAGGATGTTTGCTGGTTTGATGTCTCTGTGAAAAATGCCCTCCTTGTGGATAAAGCGAATGGCGCGCAAAATGCTCCGCGTCACGATACGCAACACGGCCTCCGTCAGCGGCCCAAACTTCTGCAGCAGGTGAAGAGTCGAGTCACCAGCGAGCAGCTCCATCGCGATGCGGCAGACTTGCTGCGACTTGCTATGCTCAAAGAGAGAGTAGCTTACAATGTTAGGGTGATGAAGCGATTTGAGAAGCGCGAACTCCGCCCCGATCACGTTGAGTGCCTTTACGTCGTCCACGCCGGATATGTCAATCTCCTTGATGGCAACAAGCTCCCCACGTACCGTGTCGACACCGGCGAAGACTTTCGCGAAGCCGCCTGCGCCGATAAGGGGACCCTTGCGAATACACAGCGGGTGCGCGGCGTCGCCTTGAATGATCGTCTTGCCGCGCAGCGCAATGTGCGTGCGCAAGGCATTCATCACCAAAGGCAGTTCGTTCCGACCCGGTGAGACAGGGCAGACTACCGAGCCCATTGCGCACGACGCGACGACACGATGTACAGCGTGCCCGTCTGCTCGTCCTCGAGGCGAGATGCCTGTCCCGAGGACACGAGTCGAGCCTAACAGTGGACTCGCGGTTGACAGAAACGCGGACTGGTTAGGTGCCGCGTACGGGGAAGCTACCGTCAGCACGCCGCTGACATTTATATCAGAAGGCCAGAAAGAGTAGCGCCCACCTTGACTGCCAGATGTGCCAAAGAAGCTGCACTGCGGCTGATGGTTCATGGAGTTCCCGAGGTGTAGTCTCTCGGCGTCTGGTCCAATGCTGCTGCCGCGGCCGTGCCGACTCTGGAGTAAGGTGCTTCGATACAACTGCCCAATGCTGCCATCGCGCTGCCGTGAACCGGAGGCGCTCGTGAAAAAACGGCCGGAGTTGAAAAGGCGGAAGGACCGGCCCCACTCCTGTGGGCTGCTGCTGCCCATGGGGGAGACCGATACGCTGGTGTTGCTCATGGTGCGACTGGGCGAGTCTCGCTGGTTCAAGCTGTACGTACCGCTGTCACCGTGGCCCGGCCGGTAGCGCTCCGTTTGATTCACCTTCAGCGTGTGCGTGCTGCACGAGCTGGCGGCTGAGTGTTCGCTGCTTCCATAGTACCGCCCCGTCGCCAACGACCACTGCGGCCGGGTGAAGCGCCCGGTCATGGTGTTGCACTCGGGTGGCGGTCCGGCGGTGGACGTGCTACTTCCCATGTAGTCATCCTCGTCGTCGGCAGCGCTAATGGGCGAACTGTCCGACCGCGGTGACGATGGCCGCGAAACCGCACTGTTGTCCCTATGCATAGCTTTTCGTGTATGTTACCCGTCCGATCTAACTATCGAGGAGGCACCACAGGTAGCGCACGACGCGGGCCGTCACCAACGACGACAGGCAAGGAAGGGGGAGTTGCAAATTGTATATAAAGAGAGAGTGGCGAGTCCAAACACCCCCCCCCCTAATGAAAAAGGAGACAAGAAGAGGCTCGACAGACTGTAAGAGATGGAGAGAGAAAGAGACTGTGGGAATGAAGGTGTGTGTGTGTGTTAAAGAGGTGGGGAGGAGGGCAACCGGCACGCACAAGCTCCTCTCTGCTGGCGTGACAGCCTTTTTTTTTAGGGTATGGATGGGAAGTGCTGCGTCTTGAGAAGTTGCACCTACTGCCGCCTCTGTACACGCTGCCCTTACCGATTCAGTGCAACACGTTAGCGGAAAAGAAACCGAAAGACACGGCCTCTGTTGTGTGCTCCAAACCAGGAAAATGGAGGAAAAGGCAGGCGTAACCCTAACCAAAAAAAAAGGGGGTCAGCGAGGCAGCCTTCACAGCCACCAGTGCAGAAACGATCTAATACGCAACCAAGAAAGGGGAGAAGTTAACACACGAAAACAAGGGACACTAATACAAGAGAGCTTGTTGTTCGCCTGGGGTACACATCTATGAGCAGGTAGCGCAGCCGAGAAGAGGTTGAGGGAGAATTTGTTGTGTGGCGACGATACAGGGGGTAGGGGGGAGGGGTAAGGAGCAGCAGGAGAAACTTCAGAAACCAAAAAAGAAAGCGGGAGTAACACAGTGCACGCCACGGTATGCAAAATGCAAAAGTCGGAGGAATACGAAAAATAGGAGGGGACAGATGTGGAAGCGATGAATCATAACCAACGTGCGAAGAGGGTGAGAAGAGCACACCAGCCAGCATAACCTTTCGCAAACACAGGCGCACACAAATGGCAGAGAGGGGCCCAAGGCAACCCCAGAAGACTCAATAGTACAGAAGATGCGCACGTGCACACGCACGAAGTGGGCAGGACGAACAAGAAAAGTGAAGAAGGAAAATGGGAGAAGAGAAGTTGGGGAGGCAGCCAGTGCCTGTGGGGAGGAGGGAGGTAACCACACCGAACCCAAATAAAGAAACAAAAAGAGAGAGAGAGAGACGTGCTTTGCGTAATCCAAGAGGCACCGAAGCATGAGCAGCCGCGTACTGCACCACTATATACGACAAGTGCAATGCAACAGAAAAACACCAAAGAACCGTGTAGCAGCCGCGGTGCGGTGTACGATGGCAAAGTGGGGAAGGAGGAAGGGGCCGCATGCGCTCAAGAGGAGAGGGTCAATGAAACAAAATAGGAAAGGAGAGAGAGCGTCAGGTGTGATGGAAGGCATGAGCGATCGAGGGAAACAAAGCAACACACCCCGCGGATGGCTGAGGCCCAAAGACACGAGTGGGAGTGACAACAGTTCGCATAGTCGCGCGACGGCACACCCGTGACGGTTCGTACCCACCACATAACGACATGAGCTACAGGACTCCCATTCTCGCGACACCAATAGGTAAGGTTGCAATGTCCTACAGAGTGAAAAGAGTGTCTCTGCATCACTGCGCACATACGTGTCAATAACTGTCTCAGTGTTCACATGACCATTTGCATGCGCATCACTGTCCATGGCGGTGAATTTCCCAACGCGCCACACTGGCAACCTGGGATTTTGTGTTTTTAGCGTTCATTCTCGATCATACAACATGAGCTCCAGCTCCACTCAAACCCCCCAGCCCGTCGCAGGCCCGTCGCGTGTTGCGAAGCAGCAGCATGCACGCGGTACAGCAGTGCGCCAACCCAGCCACCCGAGCACGGCCTCAGGCTCATACTCTGCCCACCCACACACCCCGCACCACAGGTCGCCTCGCAGCCGCGCCCACCATGCCGGCCGCCCCCGCAGCGCGCCCCCCGGGGTGACGCCCAGGCCCCCCCCCTACACCAACAGGCAGCGAGGCCCTGGGTCCGGGGTGACGCTCGAGTTGCGCTGCCACCCTGTCCAGCACACGGATGGCACAAGCGTCCTCGCGGTCGCAGGTCGCACTGGCGCATCGCCATCCACGACCGGGCTGTCGACATGTGGTGCGATGCGGCGCTCGGGCTCCCCTCTCCACGTCCTAGGTGCCTGGCCCTTGTCGCCACCAGGGTCGGTTCGGCAAGGGGGCGGGGTGGCTGTCTGACTCCCCCCTCCCCCGCAGAGCGAGAGGAGGAAGGCGGGACCCACTCGACACTGAGGCCAGCGCTGGGGCGTCCGTCCCCCGTCATTAGGGCAAAGAGAGACAATCAAAGAAACAAAAAAAAAGAAGGAAAAACGATCCGGACGATGACGACGGAAACCCTCGTTTGTGGGCTACGCGGGAGGAGGGTGGAGAGGTACGACAACCACCGACGTAGTCGACGGTGCAACGTGCTGATATTCCATATCAAATGCGGCTGCGCGTGCACATCATACGTCCACCCTACTCTCAGGTACTTGGAGGAGCGGGGAGAGGAGTATGCTACGCAAGCCCATCTTCGGGGCGTAGAAAGCAAAGCTGCTTGTACAGCGGCTCAAGCTCCTCCTCTGTCAAGGCATGATCGAGTCCACAAAGCTGCAGCAGTTCCTTCTCTGATCCGGCGCTGAGGGCGAGAGACGCGAGCAGGGCGCAGGTCAAGTCACGCAGCGGCTCAATGAGAAGAAAGTCCGCGAGCATGGCGACTTCCAAGACGAGATCCATTGCCTGCGGCCCTTTCTTCGCTAGCGTACGGCACAACGCCGCCGACTTCGTTTCATCCGCTACACCTGAAAGGAAGCAGTGTTCCAGAAGGTAGTTCATCTCCCATTCGTATACCAACTCCTCCAGCGGCGCACGCAGTGGTTTGCTGAGGAGGGTCGGTACACGCGTCTGGATGAGTTCCAGGTAGCGAAACACACATTCGCAACCCTCTCGTGTTGCGTGTGGCAGTACTACAGGGGGAATGAGCCCCTGCACCGGGTCCATCTTATGCTTCAAGTCCACATCAGCAGAGTCTAGCAGGGAGTCGAGCAGGCGACAGAGCCGTGCGCCGCGGGTGTGTAGTGCGAAATTGTGGTGGAGCAGCTTCTTGTTTGCACCACTGCAATGTGCCACCACACGAATGTAATCTCCTGCTGGCAAATGCTCCCGGTCTCCACCTTGGAGGTAGACAAACAGCGGCGCCTTGCCGGAGAGATCACGCGCTGTGGCTGTCGGCATTCGCCTCGCCCGAAAACAGAACGAGCTCGAAAGTGCACAACAGTTTGAGTGGAGACGACGTAGAGAAGTACAACTTCAATGCACTCGCTTCGTGTGTGTGTGTGTGTGCGTGCATGTATCGGATGGCGGAGTCGGCGGCACGGCGGTCTGGATCCTGATGAAGCGCCTATGAGACTCTTTTCCTGCCGGGCGCCAGTGATGTGTGTTGATGTTGCCTACTTTGGATTCCTAACGTTTTGCTCTGTTGACTCGGAGATGGGGCGACCTTCGACAGCGACTGACACGCAAAGGGCGAGGGGAGACACACAGTGAAAGAGCGAGACAGCGCCCGCGTTGCGTATTGGCAAGACAAGCTAACGTAGCGCTACCACAAAACGGCGGAGGGCGAACGAAGAAAGGGAGGAGACGAAGGTGGCTAGCCAAAAGGAGAATGATCGCACAGCCACATCAAGGCAAGCGGGCGACACACACACACACACACCTTAGACAAGCGCGGCGCTGTCATCACACAAGCCGGAAAGGGAGCTCCTTCCTCACGACGGATAAAGAGAATCATAGTGGCGGACTCCCTTCATACAAAGGCCAACATCAGCACTATGCAATGTCGCCTTAATTCCTCCCTCTCCCTCTCCTCCAAACCTCTCCACACCTCTACCTCACCTCCAGCACAGTAAAGATGTTTAGGGTGGAGCAGAATGAAGGGAATGCGTATAGCACTTGTGGGCCTTTTCTTGGCGTGGTGGACGCCCCTTGTGAAACGTAACGTAGAAGCCAAGCCGCCACACCACTCGGCAGAAAAGAAAAAAACCCGAACACAAAACGGCAACGCAGACATACATATCCATCTCACTAGCACGCACACACGCACTCCTCTGCGTACCGGAAAGGCTTAAAAACCTGCAAGCAATAGAGCCGCTCCCACCCTCCAATGCCTCAAAACTCACACCCTGAGCGTACAGCCATGCGCATTCATCATGTCTTTGCTCCTCCACCATAGAGGGCGATACGTGCCTGACCTCACCGCCGTACATAGAGTAACACAACACTGACAACGTGAAACAGAAAACCTCTTTGATAAAAAATCCCTAACCGCAAGGCCTGCACACGTTCCACCAGCACGCCTACACTTGACCACCCCTTCTCCACTATTCGTTCAACTGCAGCAGTGTCTACATCAGCATCCTTCGCACAGCATGCGTTAGAAATAAGGAGAGTGCAAACCAAAGGTATCAGCAAGAGAGCGGAAAGAAAAACGTACAGGCGTGCACTCTATGAGAGGAAATCCATCAAAGAAACGTCCGCAAGGAAATCAAAGAGTCTCCGGCCCCGGGCACCTCCCCTCTTCCACAGTCAAACAAACCCCCGTCACTTCTTGGCCGCCTTCGAAAGGACTTGCAGTAACGATGCAGCGGCACGGCGAACCGAATCAGACGATGCCCGCTCCGACAGTGATGTCACAAGCGCAACGCCGTTGTTCTGCACAAAGTAGCTGGCAGCGGCCGGTATGCAGCACATGTTCTTCGCCGTCAGGGCCGCCTCCTTTGCGCAGTCCTCTGGCCCGTGCTCTATCATGTGCAGTAGCGCAGACCCGAAGGCACACTTCTTGTCAGTAATTGCCTCGTAGCACACGCGCGAGTTTTCGTCGCTGCTGACGGTGCAGTTGCGAATCGTAAGTAAGGCATTGAGAACCGCGTAAGTGTAGGACGATGCATCCGACTTCCCAGCCCGGTTGCCCACGTTGCCTTGCGAATACTCGGCTACGAGCTGAATGAGGGCGGAGAGGCCTCCGTGGGTGCGGATGGCATCACGGTTCTCGTTATTGTTCACTGTGAGCGACGAGAGGGCGCCGGCTGCCTGCTCGAGCACTACAAAGGGCTGCTGCGGGGACAGAAGAAGCATGCACATGAGTTCCAGCCCACCCTGAACCCGTAGTGTATCCTTGTCATCTCGAGAAAGGTGCCACAGCGCAGACGCCACGGTCTCCTTCAGCTGCGTCGACGGCTCCTGGAAGCGGCTGTTCTTGTGGGAAGTACCGTTTGCCTGGAACACCGTCGCGGACGCGTAGCAGTCCAGTACGACAGCCACCAGGCACCGGGTACAATTCGCCTGCATCATGGCTGGCCTGTTCTCCACGACGGTGCTGCAGTTACGCAATACGCCTGCAAGCTTTTCCTTCACATTCATCGGGACCATCGCAGACGGCGTTGCAAACTGCAGATTTCCGATAGCTGACGCGCTGTAGGCCGCCTGGAACACCTCAACACTCAACCTACCTATGCCAGACGGCATGCGGAGCGGTGCCAACAGACTCACGTTCTTCCCGGCTTCCTTGCCTCCGCCGGCGATGCTGGGCGACGACTTCTCGAGAATGCTCGCGAACGCCTCGATGCCTCCAGTGTACCGAACCGTGTGTTTGATCTCCGGGGATGTTGTCAGAATCCACAGCGTGGAGACTAGCTTGTCGACTGTCGAGGGAGAGATTGGCGACGATGCCTTGTCGGCACTGTCCCTCTTGCTGGAGCTAAGATAGGCCTCCCTCACCTTCGCCACAAGGAGCTCAACGCCGCCGCACTCACGAATGACGGGCTTGTTCTGGTCGTTAATGGCGCAGTTGCGCAGTGTGCCAGCGACATTGTCAATTATCTTCTCGCTGAGAGGCATCGTCGACTTGACCGCGACGGTTCGCGACGACTCCATTGGCTTGCGGTGATTGAGAAGAGAAAAGAGCAAGGGTATGCCACCAGCCTTGCGGATGATGGGACGGGCCTCTGCCGTCGCGGAGCAGTTCCACAGGGTACCAGATGCGTTTTCCACCACCGCCACGCTGTTCGACGAAGACATCACCTCCACCAGCAATGGCACCCCGCCATACTCAATAATCTGCGTCTTGTTCTCCGCCTCAACGCTAAGGTTCCAAAGCGCGCCCCCTGCGTTCTCTCGCACAAACTCGTACGTGCTTTTATCCATGGTGGTTGACCTTGGGCTGCGAAGCAACTCCAGAAGCGCCGGGATGGCGCCGAGCTCACGCAGGTGTTTGCGGTTGTCGGCGTTCGACGCGCAGTTCCACACCGCCCCGGCCATCTTTGTCTTGATCGAGTCGGACGGGTGGCGCAGTGTCGCCGTGATTTTCTCCAGTCCCCCAATATCGCGTACTTCTTTTTTGGAGGCGTCCTCTCGTGTGATGTAGCCGATCACCATCGAGACGTTTTCTAATATAGGGAGGGAGTCCGTGTACAGAAGGTCAAGTACCGCTCGCAGTCCACCCAGCTCTCGCACCTGCGACCGAATCGACGCCTCCCCACTGGCTCCGCGCTCCACTTTCTCATCCTTTGTGAGGAGCCCCCACAGAAAGATCAGTGCGCGCTCCAGCACTGCCTCAGAAGTGCTCACGACGACAATGTTCACCAGCGGCTCCAGCCCGTTCGCGGCAAGAAACTGTTTCCGTGCAAAGGTGCTCAGCGTGCTAGAGGCAACAGCGTTGATGAGAGCATGCGTCTCACACACGAGCGGTGCCAGGAGCTCCAGCACCTCGCACTTCACGTCGTCGTTCACGCTGTTCAGCAGGTTCGTTAGGATAGGCACAGCGCGGCCATCGCGAACGAGGGTATCTAGCATCGTGAAGAGATTGTGACTGCTTCCAGAGTGGCATGGAGGGGAGGAAGATTGCAGAGCATAACCAAGCAAACGCAGCTCCGCGAGCTGCACTGGTGGCCGTGGTTCGCTGAGGTGGCTCAGCACCGCCATCATCACGGCCAGAATGTCAGGATAGCTCTGTGTCGCCATCCAACTGCTATTTTTCCCGAGGTGCTGCTGCGTGTAGCCCTCGATTGCACTCAGCAGCACGTTTTCCTTGACGTCTGGCAGGCGAAGCAGTGCGAGAAGACCATCCGACGTGAGCGCTGCAGGGCCGGAGCGAGATGAGGACATTGGTGTCCCGTTCTTTGGCGATCCTCCGTTGTCATTCTCAACAACCTGCACTGGCTTAGGCGAACGGGAGCTGGGGGAGTTCCGCATGGGTGCCGGCGCCGGTGCCACCCTGTTGGGATGCTCCTCACCCCCTTCCTCGGTGCTGCGCTTCATATCAGGCGAGCTTGGTGATGCAGAGGACATGACCATGACATCCGCATCTACGAGTCTCGGCACGTCGCCTGCCAAGTAGAGGTTTAGGGCAACTTTGCACAACTTCTTCTGCTGCGACACCTCCTGTAGGCGGCGCTCCTGCGTCCGCATTTGTGCCTCAACCCGAGTTATCTCCGCACGCAACTTGTCATGCGTGACGGAGATCATTTCCTTTGACGCATTCAGCCTTTCCTCCTCCTTTACGAGCTCTGCTGAGCGCTGGGCGAGAAGGTTACCAAGGTCCTCTGCCTGCTTACTTGCCACCAGCGAGCGAATCTCGCGGGCAAAGCTAGCCAGCGGGCATGTGACTGCTTCCTCTGAGTTACTGAGAACCCCCAGCAGCGAAGCTATGTCACACCCCACCGCGTTCATTCGGAAGAAACCACGCCGATAATACACGTAAAACCACACGTGCACTGTGAAAGGCCTGCAAATGTGTACCGCAAAGAGCCGGAACGGTGCGCGGCCTCTCGACTCTACCGCCTCTCTCCCTCTTGGACGGCGCTACTCGCGCAACCACACACACGCAAAAGAAGCGAAAAGATGCAGCAGTGCCAACAACACCGACAGCTGAGGCCCTAAGTGGGACCAATGGACCGTCTCAGATGAGCAGTGAGAAAGGAAAGGAAAGCCGTTCACAAAGGACAGAACAGAGAAAGCAAGAACCCAACGCTAATCAAGACACGTATGAGCGCTCAGTCCAGCGGGTTGTGTGTGTGTGTGTGTGTGTGTGTGTGTGTGAGCCTGCGTGTGTGCACCGAGCCCAGTGAGAGAAGGAACGGCGAGAAAGGCATACAAAAAAAGGAAATGTGCCCGCTCCACACTGCCGCCAAGCCGAAAAGAACGAGTCGAGGAAAGCAAAAGAGAGCAAACAGCGAGAAGTGGAGCGGGTGATAAAACGTGCCAACGACACACGGCACCGGTAGTGCCGCGCGTTGAATCACTTTCCTACCGCCTTCCTTTGGCGTTTTGCCTCTCGGCCTGGTGCTCCACAAAGAGGACAAAAGAAAAGGGGCTCGAACAGAGGCAGTGGCCCATTCGAGGAGATGTCCACGGGACCGATACTCAGAGTTCGCTCATACCGTACGCTTGACAAGTCTCTTCCTGTGCAAAAAAATAAAACAGGAAAGACAAGTGAGTCAGCAGCGAAGAGTTGCCGCTGAATGCCCCTTGGGCGGGTGGGGTGTGTGGGTGATGGCTTACTCGGCGCCTGACACGCCATTACGTAGAAGAGAACAGAGAGGAACGTCAGTAATGGCCGTAGAAGGTTAACAGCACACGCCATCTGCTGTGCTTATGCAGTTATACGATGAGCCCCGACCCCAGATGTGCAGAAACACGCACACATAAGCGGGGAGGACGGCGAACACAGAAAAAAGAGCACAACAACAGCGGTGGCACACAAGTGTCGCCAACACAGCAAATCGTATCACCACCACGCGTCTTTAATGGATAAAGCGCAGCGAAAGAAACGCGAACGCAGCCGCAGGGACGTTTGTACCGCTCCAATATCGGAGCTCCCCCTTGTCGTGTTTTCTCTCTCTCTCTCTCTCTCTCGCTCCGCCGGTGCACGAGCCAGCGGCCCCGCTCTGGGGCTCGATTAATACAAAGGTTGCTGGGCATATGCATCGGTCTGTCTGTGAAGATGAGGGAAGAAGGGCAGGAGGGGGAGTGACAGGCAGCAGCAGAGGTGCGGCGGAGATGCGACTAGGCGATGCGGGTGGAGCCCGCCTCGGTCTTTCTGCGCTTTGTCTTCGTAAGTGGTTTTCGGAGAGAAAGGTCGAGAGGGAGAAGCGACTGTCCCTGACGCACCTCCACGCGTGGCTGCACGCCCTCTTTGAATGAAAGCGCCGACGTCCACTCGGGACCCATCGGCTGACGCATGGAGCGGACGAACTCTTGCGGATTGGAGAAGGGGCGCGGCACCATGTGAAGAGTCATGCGATTTGGCACCAGCTCGACGCCGTCATGGTTGATAATGACGTGCTCCAGCGCGGCATCAGCGCGGCTCTTGAGCAGAAACGATTTCTCGATCTGCCTCTGCGTCATTTGATGTAGCACAGCCTCTTGGTGACGCTTATTCAGCTCCGGGTCCTCGCCGCCCCACTCGCCCCACCCAGGGAGACTCTGATTCGTGTCCTCCGGCCGCATGATTGTCTCGACTTGCGACTCCTTTTCCTTGACAAAGTCCTCATCCACATCGTCGTGGGCAAAGGCGCGGGAAATAAGATACTCCTGGTTCAGCCGCAGCTCCTCCTCAGGGACGCTCGTCGAGTCCTCCAGCGTCCCAGCCGCCACCGTCACCTTCTCTGTTGCTGTGGTGTCATCAGGGCGCGCACGCCTCCTGGGTAGGATGGTGACGCGAGTCGACGTTGCTTTCTTCTTTAGCAAGCCACGCTCCAGCTGAGCGTCCTTTCGGGCGCCAGCAAACTCTGGTGTCCGCTGAGCTGACGGTGCGGATTTATTTGTCTTCTCCGTCTGTGGGGTGTGTGCCTTAAGGTGTCCGATAGGGTCGCTCGCGACCACCGACGAGATTTTTCCGCCCCCTTCAGCGGACGAAACAGCAACGATAGCGTCAAGATCCGCGTCTTCGGAGTTGTGGGAGGAGGGCTCAGCGTCATCGCCGTTGGCCTCGATGCAGATGCCATCCTGCCTCCGCAGCCGCACCTCTTCCACAGCACCAGACTTCTTGCCTTTTTTGAACACAATGCGGCCGCCCACGGCAGACGGTAGTGCCGAGCTGCTCGAAGGCCTCCTCGCGACACCACTGTCCCCCGCTTCTTCTGCCTTCGCCTCACCGCCAGTAAGCTCCTCCCGCTGGTGCACCTCAATAGCGCGCCGCAGAGCCTCGAGCTCATTCTCATAGTCCTTCGCCTCCCGCTCTCGCGCGTCCTTCATGAACTTCATTTCACGCAGCTCCGCGCGGGCCTTGGATATGGGATCTACCTTCCACTCCGCCGCAGCGTCCTCGCCGTCCTCGACTGCGTCGACAGCGCTCCACAAGATGCTCTCGACGTCTTGCCGGCTCAGCGAAGCCCCGCCAGACGCACCGACTTTCTCGATGAGCGCGTCCACGGCGCGCTCATCGTCGCTCGAGGCCCCACTCTCGTTGTCGACGGCCACGTACCGCTCGTAGTTTTCCTCCCCGGCGTCCTGTTCCATCTTCTGCATGAGCCGCTGATGCGTCGCGTGCTGATCGTCGATGGCGTCCTTTGTCTCTCCGTCAAACTGAGCAAACCGCTTTGCGTGTCTCACCCACGCACTCGTATTTTTGTGTTTCTGCGTGACACGCTCCTCTACGCGGGTCTTGAACAGACGCTTCGCCAGTCGCTGGCGAGCCAGCTCTGGGTGCAGCAACTCAAACGCCTTTTGCCGGCGCTCCTTCTCGCGCTCCTTCTCCTTGCGTAGAATACGCCGGTAGGTCTTACTCTTGATCCTGTTAAGACGCTTGCGGCGGCTGTTCTCGTATGCCAGCATTGCCTTCAGCTTTGCCACGTACCCAGTGGTTGGTGCCTCGCCGTTCTCCACACCGTGGCGCTGCGCCACATCAACATCGCCGTCATTAAACGGCACGTAGCTACCGATGCAGTTAGACGAGTCGGCCCCATCGCTGACTTGGCGACGTGAGAGACCCGCCTTGGACAGCAGCGCATCCATCTTGCTGCCGAGGCGATACGCGGAGGAATTGGAGTGGGCCGGCCTGACGGTCCGGTCGGAGCGGAACTGCGCGTCAGCGGCAGCCACGATGCCGCCGACAGACGAAGCGACAGGGGTGCTGTGTGGGAGGCGCATGGGAAACTGGATGTGCTTGGCGGAGTCAAGCTCCTTTAGAACCGGCTTGTAGCGCTCCATCCCCTCATCTACAATAGCGCGCACCTCTTTTCGGGTGAGACGGTCCTTCGCCAGGTCGTCGGCGTCCACGGTAATGAGGCTGTGCTTGCTCTGGTGCGACCTCTTGATGCGCTCTTTCACTACCTCTACGGCGCCGTCCGTGGACGGCTCTCTCTGTCGCATTATGCACTGCATCGCGCCCGTGTAGGAAGCCGCCCCGCCGCTGGCCGAGGCAGCCGCCAGACCGAACACGGACTCTGGCTCGTCTGCCAGTTGCCTCGCTCGATGCTTCTTGGCCACCTTGCTGCCAGTCTCCGTCACTCGTGTTGCCTTTTTCGCGCTTGCCTGCTTTTTCTTCTTCTCTGCCTTCATGCTCATGTCGAGCATGTCGCTAAGGTCAATGTAGTCTTCATCGTCATCGCTGTGTAGACCATCTTCGTGGTAATTGTCGAGACCATAATCAGCCTCCACCGCCGCGTCGCGGCTGTTTTTCCTCTTTGTCGCCCTACTTCTCTCAGACTCGCCCACCACGGCGAGGCCGTCCTCTAGGAACGCGTCATCGTCATCATCATGTAGGGCGGAATCGCGCGACGGGCGTGCCGACGACTTCTTCTTGGATAACTTCAGCTTTGTGGACGCTTGTTCGGAAAAGAAGTCGCCATACAAACGTTCGTCCTCGCTGTTGAAGGCAAGATCGTCGTCAATGTCCTCGTCTAGCTCGGGGGGGATGAGTGGGTTGTTCAACATTAGCTTCCCAGACTGCTGCCTCTCCCCATCATCAATGCGGCCACGCGCGAGCCTGTTGCCCTTGCGGCGGCCCTTCTTGTCTCCCTTCGCCGCCTCGCTACGGCGCACCATCGCGATGGGCGAAGACGCACGGATGCAGGGGTGGGAGAATGGAGCAGAGACAGCCACGAATAGAGAAGATGTAGGAAACTCAATCGAAGACACAGCGTTTCCTCGCCCACTTCTTTCCCTGGTATCCGCGAGGAAGTGGTGTGTGACTACTTGTGCGAGCACACAAGCGGCGTTGCTTCACCTGTGCGTGTTGTCCAGAGCGATGCTGTTATCCACTCCGTTCGCCATTGAGGCACGAGAAGCGAAAAGAATCGCAGCGATGGCGAGAGAAAAGAGTTTAAAAAGGTGGAAAGTCCCATGCAGGTGATGAAAGAGCATATCCTACACACACACGCACCACATGGATGTGAGCCGAAGAAAAGGTTCATAGGGATTGCAGTGGCACGTCGAGCTCCTCCTCCACACTTTCGTAGGCTTTAGCAAGTCACATGTAGCTCCTCGAGGCCACACTGAGCCTCTGAAAGCCTGTTAGCCATTGGTTTCACTCTAGGCTAGTGTGTCTTTGCAGAAAGGCGAACGAAGAAGTGACCGTGAATGGTGAGAAAGACGACGAAGGTGGAGGCAACGCTGCCTCTTCGCACGTCATGCACCCCTCTCGGACCACAGACGACCGTCCTTATCCACCCCCCGCCCCCCTCAATCTCAGCGAAGAGGAGTCGAAGAGCCTGTTTACGGGTAGTGAGGAAAAAAGGGAGTCACATGAATCGTACATCATCATCGCTCAGCCCTAAAATGGGTAAACGCTGAAAAGGAAAAGGGAAGCAAACAAAAAGCGCGGTACTTCCTACATGGAGAGAGAATCACCCAAACAAGCGGGGAAGCGAAAGAGATGGTCTTTGCGCCACTGACACCTGCACATCCTGTGGATATCTGCTGCTCAGAAGATGAACACCTGACACCGCCGCTTTGTCACAAGTTCGTCTACCAATTTGCCTCAGTACGTCTGTCAGTACAGGTTGCACTCCAGCATGCTGTACATCGTTCGCGCGCCTCAGTCGATGGCCTCATCGAAATGAGCTCGCATGGCACTGATGCGCGCGTGTTTTAGTGCTCGCTGCACGGTGCCCCAGGGAGGGCTGCCTTTGTGGGCCGCGCCGCTCTCGTATTACCGCGCTGGGGCTGCTGGGTGCGGGCAACGTGGCCGTTGCCTTTGCGCGCTGCGGGTCGCTTATCGGCAAAGGAGCAGAGCGCCATGCGGTCTGTCGGAACTACAAACTCACCTCCACTGGCTACCACGGTGTTGCCGCCTCCAGCCTTGTTGGAGCGGCGCAGTAAAGGAGAAGCAGAAGCCGAAGCGTTGACCTCCATCACAGTTACCCCGGCCGAAGGGTAGACCTCTACCTGGTCCTGCAGCGGTATCTCCTCGGATGCATTCACTGTCGTGTAGAAGGACGACGTCCACGCCTCACGAGCAAGATTCATCTCCTTCGCTTGCGCTGCAATCCTTCCTGAGGTTTGTCGCTTCGTCCCGCGGACCCGTCGCGGCGGCTCCTCATCGCTGTCCTTCGTGGGAAACTTGGCAAGTGCAGCATCCTCCTCCATCGCAGCGTCGGCGCCGCAGCTTGACGGCGTCACGCGGCATACCACGCCATCCCTGCAACGGTCGCTGCGCGGGAGTACCACGCGCGCCCGCTCCATGTTCAGCAGTTGATCCTGCTCCACTACCAGCACGGCACCACCGTTGCGGGGTGACGCTTTAAAAACACGTTTCCTCTCCGTCTTGCCACCCCCGAGCTGGGCGTTGGAGTCATTTGTGTCAATCACTCGCACTACGCAGCGCTCCACGTGTGGGAGGCACTCTACATTGTCGGCGAACAACGACGGCAGTGCCTGTCGCATCGCCGTCGTCAGCGCGTCGGAGAAATGCTCCTGCACGCTAGATGCGGGAGCGATCTCGCCGCCCGCTGGCAACGCTGAGTCAAGTGATGCCCCTGTGAGGCGCTTCACCCCCATACGCTTCGCACACTTGAATCTCTTGAAAGAAGCGGGAGCTGGCGGTGACGGCGAGAGCGACGGCGCTGCGGAAAGTGCCGCAGTCCTCTTGTCAGAATGCAGTGCGCCTTTCTTCGTCCCGCGGACCCGCGCAACACCGCTGCAGTGGGACGGCGGAACCGTGTCAAGCGCTCTGGGTGGCACAGGTCCCTCCTCCACCGCCATAACATAGCGGCAGTACGCATCCATTGGCACGGAGGCAGGCGGCATCGGGCACGGCAGGTGCATGGGTTTACTAGGACGCTGATGGCAGGCAGTTAGCGGCGATGGGGTGGTCGATGACAGTAGCGTGAGAGCGCACGAGGGCGCGCGGGTAGAGACTCCGGCGAGAGAGAAGGCGCTGCGCAGAAAGAGGGGTGTCGGTGCAGAGGTGGTTGGAACCGCGGAGTTCTTGCTGTTAGGAGGTGCTGCAGTGTCTACCAAGAGAAAACCTGGACAATGCGCCACCGCGACACCCTCCCGGTGGTCCTGTAGGAGAAAGGAGGTTGCGACCACATCGCGCATATCATCCCAGGCCGCGCACGCCGTGTACGCACCTACGAGGCGATCAAGCGAGCGAGATGCAAAGAGGTTCGCCGCAGCCTCGACTACCTCGCGAGCTACAGCGGCACAGAATATCTCCCCAGTCGTCTCTAACTCACCTGCAGCAGCTAAAATCGAGGCGGGAGGCACGTACGCCTTCACAGACGACGTGTCCGCCACTGGCAGCGCTGTCGGTAGAGTTGGGGCAAGAGAGACGTAGTAAGCGCGTACAAGAACATCGGATGTGCGAAGAGCATCAAGGCTGGGCAGCGGCACCGGCGACTCGGAGAAGAACGCGACGGTCCCTGAGGGGCTTGGCGATGTAGCGGCGCCTCGCGACGCCAACGGTCGAGACTTACATCTATCGGGAGTCATACGATTAACCTCTGCAGAGGTGCTAAAACAAAGACGTGGGTCGAATCAGCTCTAGTGCGGGCTTGTGTACTGTGGAACGAGGGGTTAAGGGTGCTGATGACGCGTTTGACTGACTCCACCCCTGGCCTCTGTGCACCTGTGCTCTTGTGTGAACTGAAAGAGTGAATCGCCAAGACTGGCTGAGCAGAGCACAAGCGAAGAGCCACGAAAAAAACGAACGTGCATGTCCGCTGGTGAGCGCTGGTCAAAACATCAAAGCACACCAAAGAGAAGGCGTGAGGTGCGAGAAAAAAGCGGTGGAAGCCGGGCAAGTCGAGAACAGGAAGAAGCGCGAAGTATTGGCAATGCGAGAACGAGAGTTCACAAGAGGAGAGCGCAAGCGTCGCGTTCTGGGCCGCCCGTGAACGGAAAAAATCGAAGGAGGGTGAGGACAAGAGGAGGGAGATCCGCGAAAGGAAACAAAGCGTCCGTACACACCCATACACACACCCACGCTCTCCCGTGTCCGTGGGCGGAGGGAGGGGGGCTTCCAGGTGTCATGGCGGCACACATTGAAGGCAGTGGCGCTTGCATGCACATCCCGGATGCGTTCAGGTTTTCATGTGCTCCGCTTCTTTACGGATACAGTAAGACTCGCGCCAATGAGGAGTGAGAAACATGAAGATGCCGTACATAATGCGGAGGCGACGCCCACACGCACGGCGCGATCACGCAGAGACCTCACGAGGATGGCGTCTTGCGAGCACCTTTGCCGGTGAACTCAAGTCCACACATGTTCGCTGCTTTCCGGGCCCTCTCCACCTCCGTCTGCTTCACGGCGTACGCCTGTTGCAGCTTCCTGTACTCTGCCAAACGATCTCGCATGAAAGCGTACTCAGGACCGCGAAGGGGGTGTTCGGGGTCTGCCTGTAGTTTCTGCATCTTCTCGCTGAAGGAGAACTTCTTACTGGCCGCTGTGGCGGCACAGCGGGCAAATCGGGTCGTGCTAAGCATCACAAAAAGCGACTCCGCACAGCTTGTAAGAAAATGATGTGTGGCTGGCTCAGGAAAAAGGGGTGCCCTACGCAAAACACGCGCCGATAAAGGCGGTGTGAGCACAAGGACACTGCGTGGGGAAAGAGAGGGCTAGCCTGCTGACGTGCACAGAGGGTTATTGTCGACCCCAGTGAGATTGTGCGGTCGAAAGAGGGGGGGCCACCGTACCTCAGGAAAGAGAGGAGAGAGTAGAGAGGAAGTACAGAAGTGTGTGAAGGCAAGTCCCTCCACAGTGACACACGACAGGGCTACACCAACCGATCGTTGCCGTGCCCATCGTACCAAAGAGAAACGCGACAACTAGCGCCGCACAAAACTGACGTGGCAGCGACGCTTTTTTTTTTGCTGCCTGCCAGAGAAACGACCCCGTTACGCAGTGCAGCACAACACGGACTAGGGCACAGCGGCAGCTGGAAAACAGAAATGCTCCGGTGAGCTCATTTGCAAAGACGTACCGCGTGGCCTCTGCTAGTGCAGCTGCTAAGAAGACGAATTGCGTCTCATCACCCACGGCGCGGCAGAAGAGGAGAAATGGACGCCGCTAAGTCCACGTGCGTGACCGGTGCGCAATGGCTCCCTCCAACGTACCGTAAACACCGTCCAACACACCGACCGACCGACGCGCAGACAAACTTAACGCAGCATCACACAAAAGGGAGTGACACTCTTAACGGCGCTTCCGCTTACGCGCAGCGGTCATTCTTTCGGATATCTCCGTCATCTCCTCCTCCAGCTGCGTAATTTCCTCCGCCGTGACATCGTCAGATAGGAGGCGCTCCTCCAACTGGCCTAGGCGTGCCTGGAGCGCAGCATCGTCATCCTCGTCCGCATCAGCAGCAGCAGGGGTCACGCTCGTTGCGCCGTTGCCAGGTTCGTCACCGACGGTGACAGCGTTGCTGACTGCCGCAGCGGCCGCCGCAGCGCGACCCTCGCGACCGCGCTTGCGCATTTTCTTTCCGTCTGCGCAAGACGATGACTGCAACCCGGTCGCTGCAGAGAGTTTAAGGGGAGCTTCCCACGACTGCACCAGCCTTTTGAACTCGTCCTTCGCCTCCTGAACACGCTCCCTGTCATTCCGTGTAACGCGCTGATAGTTGATGAGCTTCAACTTGGGGCACAAGAAGACAAGAAATGCCCGCAGTTTTTCGCTATTGAAATTGCTGCTGTTGGCCTCCCACACAGGGTTGCCCTCAAGCGATACCACCTCCAGCTTTTTCCACTCCTTAAGAAAGTAGAGATCGCGCACGCAGGCGAGGAGGTTGCGATCGGCCAAGAAGTGCACTACATTGGGCAAGGCAGAAACGCAGGACGACACACTCACCCGCTGAATTTCATTTCGATGGGCAACGAGAGTGGCGACACGGCTCATCCTTACATCCTTGCCGCTGCTGCCGGGAGCTGTCTTCGTAGGAAAGTACTCAAGCGCCGTCAAGGCGTTCGAGGAGAGGTTCACCACATCGAAATTGTTGTCGAGCAGCACCAGCACGTGCTCATCGAGTGAGGAAATTCTCAATCCTCGTAGGTCGATCTCACGTTGTAGCATCGTGTTCGTAAACTGCGGTGCGAGACGCACCAAGTCTATTGTGAGTCGCATTCGCGCCTATCAGAGAGGTGGGTGGAACGAAAAGGAGGAGTCCTGGGGCGAATGAAGCGCACGGAACTGATGAAGAAAAAGTGCGCGCGAGCGGAGGTGTGTGCGTGTCAGCACACACGTCAGAGAGGAACTGTGAAGTCCACGTGTACACGGGTGGGTATGTGTGTTTGCAAGGACACCGTGGAGATCGAAAGGAGAGAAGAAGAGTGTTAAGAGGGGAAAGTGGGCAAAGCGTCACCGTTGAACGCACCACGTTGCGCAGCACACTTGGTGTGGGAGTCGCTAGAGAAAAAAACATGCGCAGCACAGTACGACCAGCGCATGTCGTCTGCGGCCATCCCAAATGAAGTGATGAGCTCGTAAAGGGTGTGCCTCGCATCGACGGCATCCCCGCAACAGGATGCAGTGAACAGGAGCACATCCAAACACTGCGGCATCGAGCATGACATTTTTTTGCTCTCTTTTTTTTTTTGCGGCAGCGGGGCCTGGGGAAAACAGCACCATTCGCTCTAGTGCGCCCCCTCCTATTGCCTGTGGGCTCACGAGATGGGAACGAGAGAGGTGGAAAAACACGAAAGAGACTCTGTCGGCTCCACGACGCAGAGCGGTGTGTTCGGTTTGTCACATGTTAACCCGAGCCCCGTTCACACTCCGCATGTGCGCAGCAGTAGGCGGCAGAATCCTGAGTCGACAGGTGATCACCATCCACATCCTCTCCCTCTTCACGAGATGGCTGACTTTGCGCCCACACACTCCTCCGAGGTCCTCTTGGTGTTGATGCGACGGTAGCCCCTCAGCCCACCGTGAGCATCGTAGATGGGCTCTAGCGTGTATTCGTGCATGTCTTGCGTGTGCGGAGTCAGCCCCTGCGTGAACTGCTCAGCTGGAATGAGAGAGGGGGTGAAGTAGGCGATGCCAAGTGCCGCAAGAAGCAGAGGACCGGCGATGACAAACTCACGAATACCCATCGGTATCTTTGTACTGTAAAAGCGCGAGAGCTTTACGAGGTACGAATTCTTCTTGGGCGGCTCCGTGTAGTTGGCGACGCTCCGCCGCGGTTTGGAGGTGGGGGTCGAGCCCGCAACCTCAGAAGCCGACATGAGGGCGATGCACTGTATGAGCTGAAGCAACAAAAGATAGTTATCACCAAAGAGTGAGTCTCCCCACAAACCGGCGCGGCCAGACGTATCCCGGGGTTTGCCAACTACGCCCTTTACAACCCGTTGGCGGCACAGCAGACAAGAGCCCTGTGCGTAATCTGCAAAGGGGGGAGACAAGAGCGGCGCATTACCGAGTGAAACATAAAGATGAGGGGGATCGAAGAGAACTCGTGAGAAAAGTGAAACAGCCGAGTCGGTGGCGGTGGGACGACAGCGCGTATCGAAGGCGCCTTCGAGATTTGAGCGGCAGAGCCGCTATCATCCACTTTTATGCGTTGGTGGGGCATCGCACCTGTGGATCCCTCGGCGGTTCACTGCTCCCCCCTTCCCCCTGTAGTACACGCAGAGAGAGAGAACCTTAGATGAATGAAGTTTTGTGCGCTCAAACGGAGCACAGCGAGCAGAGTACATAAGACGCACAGCGCTGCCGCTGCTCAAGAACGTGCTGCATTCGGAGCTCACTTACCCCCGTGCTCTCTCGCTCCCCCCCTTTGCACGTCTTGCTTGCAGATGTGCAGCACACTACCCCTTTCCGGCGCACACGTCGTCATCTGTGCTCGACTGTGTGAGTGCGTGTATGCCGGTGCATCGTACGCCTATGCACACAATGCCCATTGACACCAAAGACTCCCCACCGCTGCGGCCTTACTTGAGACAAATTACGCTGTGGTTAGGAGGCGAATTGAAAACAAAAAGTACTAATCACGCAAGGGAGAGGCAGTGGAGAGCAGCCATACGCGCACACACGTCCACTCCCGTGTGCCATCTGCTCACCGTCCACCAACCGCATGCGGGAGTGTAGTGTGTCGCACGACAGCCCCTCAAGAAACACAGCCACACAAAAACCCCAGCCCCACCCCCACACTTCACTGGAGGACAAACTCAGACGTGCTGCAAACGATAGCAGGGGTGAGAACCAGCGATGCGATGTTGGTGCCACTGACGCTGGGCACGCGCACTAGCTGCATGCTCACCTGCACTACCCTCTCCGAGACCTCATTCCACTTCGCCTGCGCCGTGACAATCAGGCAGAGAGGGCTCAGCGTTCCATCGCGTGCCACGGCAGTGGCAGCAGAGAGAACAACCCCAGAGCAGTTCACTGGGCGCACCTCCACGAGATCTCCCGCAGGGACGGTTGACGGTGTGTCGTGCGCATCTGTAAAGAGGTAGAGCACTACCCGCGCCTCGGTAGATCCCGGAGACCACGGAAGAGCGACTCGGCAGGGAAGGGCCGCCGAGTGCGCCAGCAACACACGCAGGGAAGCATAAGGCAGCTGCTGGGTCGCCGCAGAGGTCAATGCCGCGGCATCGCCGACGTACAAGTACACGTTTCTGGCGAGGAACAACCCGGAGTGCGGGTCGTTCATGAACTCCCCCTGTATGGCCTCCTCGCCGCTACTATCATCGTCATCGCTGTCCTTCGTTAGGGCCTCCCAGACACTGGTGGCCGTTTCGGCGACTTGCGCAGCAACGGCGGCCTGCAGCTTGCCAGCGCCCTTTCGCGACTGTTGGGAAAGGGCGCTCCGCTTCCTCCTGTAGGATTCAGCCACAAGACAGCTCTGCTGACACCCGCCGACAGAGGGCAGCTCATCGGCGCACACGCCGTTCCCCATGAGGCTCGAGTCCAAGACGCGCACACCAGCTGCGAAGAGTGACCGCTGCCCGGGTGACTGAATGGAGGCGGCTAGCACCTTTGTCAAGGAGGCCATCTGGCACATGCCGCCTGCAAGCAGGACCGTATCCACAGACCCCTCAGCCCAGGTGTCTTTGTACTTTTCCGAAAAGGCTTGAAGAGCGTTGTTGAACATGTCCACCAGCCCCCACTCGCTCCGAATGGCGTTTTCCAGCTTGTTCTTCGTCATTGTCTGCGTGTCCATTAGGTCCATTCCTTCGTAGAATGCCTCCGCCTCCACCGCGACAGAGGTAGCTTGCGGGTTTGTATTGAGCGAAACCTTCTTTTCGGCAATCAGCAGGGCCAGACGGCGCATCGACCGTGGCGGGATTACCTCATGAAGAAGCTGGGTGGCTGGGTGCTCGGTCGAGCCGATGGTGGGCAGTGTGTGGTTGAGACGCAGCAGAGCACTGAAGTTGCGCGACGGGCTCGCGAAGAGGCGCCGCTGCTGAGTCATGTACTGCGCCGCCACCCTTTCTGCCAGGGCCACATCCAACGCGTCGCCGCCGCTGCAGGTGCCTACGGCAAAGTAGCCCTCACCCACGGCGCTGCTACCCTTTGTGAAGCAGCGGTAGGGAACGCTGTGATGCCGCGGGGGGCAGACAAGAGTCCCACCGCGGGAGCATAGCAAAGACAGGCAGAGAGAATGTGCTCCCCAGTCTACTACGAGCATATTGTGCGGAGCAGTGGAGAGGAGTCTCGGCACACGGCGCTCCTCCGTGGCGGCATCGTACGCAGCCACCACCGCCTCATCACTGAAGACAACACTGGTGCTCAGCACAACGGAGCTCAGATGCGACGACTGCACTGCCTCCTTCAGCCACTCCACAGTGCGCCCGCGGTGGTCGACATGGGCGCAGCCAGCAGTGCCTGGTAATGCGTAGCGCGGCACCACCAGCGTCAGAAAGAGCCTTGTCGTGCTCGATGCGGCGTCTCCGCTGCCGGTGGTCGTCGTCAGTCCACATACGCCGTCTACGGAGTGCTCTTTGATGTGGTTCAAGAAGCCAATAAAAAGGTCCTCGGCAGAGATGAAGCTCGTGACCGGGTCACCGTCTGATCCTGACGTGTACTCGAACCCGAGCCGCCGCTTGCCAGAGGCAGCCTGGGTAAGCCGGCAGTGGCCCTGATACTTCTGCTTCGATGCGGCCTCGATTACCTGCAGCAGATCAGATGTGACCACCTCTGGCTCGGTGGTGTCGTCTGCCTCCGCCTCGCGTAAGTGCTGCGCGTCCGCGATAGAGGCAGCAGCAGCGGCGTAGGCGAAGAGGTAAGGCACGACTTTCTGAGGCTGACGCGAGTACTGGTGGAGGGCGTTGTCACCGAAGAGCAACTCTTGCTCCATCAAAGCTGCCACAACAGGGGTATTGCGATGGCCGCTGGAGTTGGCGATGACCTTAATAGGAGCTGTATCAGGCACCACAGCCGTGCCGGTGGTGCTGCTCACCGGTGCGACGGCAACATAGCTGCTCGACGCGCCGAGTGAAATGCTGACGGCATACAATGACATGGTTCTACTTCGGTCGACGAAACAAGGAATTCAGCACCGGAGAGAGTTCCTCGAGACAGTGATGACCTGTGAGTCTGTGGGACTGATGATGCGTGTGCGTGCGTGTGTGTGTGGGGGGGGGGGGGGAGGGGGGTGCCTATGTCTGTACGTGATACCGCCACACGCCACGCCCGTTGATGATGGGTGGGCGAGCACTGAAACGGACGTCGGCAAACCCGGAAGAGAAGAAAGAAGGAGGCAAAGACAGTGCAAGAAAAGGGGGAGGGCGTTGCACAACGCGGCGGGGAAAGAGAACGATGAGGAGCACGACGACAGGCTTTTCATTCCTGGAGAACTCGTATGAAGGGGTGTAGAAACGAGGGGCACGAGATGGCAGTAGAGAGGCGCTCGTTTCTTGGTTAGCCTCAGCGCTCTGGTGCACTGCGTAGCACGAAACAACAAAAAAGCGCTAAACATAGCGTCTATGTCTATGCACAAGTGTGCCTCTGCTGAAGTCGCCACAAACAGCCCGTTGTGTACAGCAACGGAGTGGCACCTCTCCTCTCTTGCTTTTCCTTTGGGAGAGGGGTGGCAGAAAGAGGATGAGTGCCGGGAAACCGCAGAAAAAAGTCGCTGCCGACGCCTATCCAGGTAGGAAACACGGTCCCCTCCCCGCATGCACACAGAGCACTCACCACGATAGAGCCACAGCACAGCTGCTGCTCGCCACGAGACCGCCAGACATCGGCGGGTGTGCTGCGCGAGAAGAAACGCAGGCAATGTGAAGAACGGACACCACAAGAGGAATCCTTAGGCAAGAAGAGGGGGAGAGATGCAGTGCCACCACTGAGCTACTGAGCGTCGAGGCTCTCCAACTCCTTCGTAATGTTCTCCAGAAACGTCGTTATTTCGTCCACATCGCTGGCAGAAGTGAGAACGGCTCGATGAGCAACAGGGGGTGGCGCGCTCGCCTGTAGCCCATCCACAGGCGAGCGCGCCACAGCCTGCTGCTCACGGACAGCTCGTAGAGGTGGACGAGCAACCAGAGTCTCCTGAGCTGCCTCCTGATCATGATTGTGTTTCTGCGCGGCGAGGGGTTTGCTTAACCGAATCGACTCTAGAGTGTGCTGCACGTCATCTAGCCCAAGCTCCTTCATGGTTGCCGCCATCTCACCGCTCTCAACGAGAGACGGCAGCTCAAAACAGAGGCTCTCCTTGTACTGTTGCAGTGCCCGCTGCGTCTGCTGGTGTTGCGCAAGCTGCTGGCGGAGGAGGCGGCGTGGTGTGGCAAATCGATGAGAGGAGCCGCGCTCGGTGCTGCCTGTTAGAGGCGCAGCTGTCACGGATGACCCTCCGCCGTAGCTCCGCTCGATGGCCGCGATAAGATCGTAGAGCTGCTCCTCCTGCCTTTTGAGGCGCCGCTCCAGCGTCCCCACCACCCTCGCATGCTGCTCCGCCAGCGACTGAGTCTGCTCCTCAACGCGCAACCGCTGACGCTTTTCCGCCACAAGTACGCGCCGCAGGTGCTCGGCTTCGCTGACGGCAGTACCGTTGCCGGTCTCGTCTGACGAAACCTTGTCCAAGAGATCCAACGTCTGCGACTCTTCCCGCAGTCTACCGCATACGTCGCGCAGGACGCTCGCCTGACCGGCAGCATCATTGGTGCGCTGGGTTGCAAGAACCTCGCGCAGCTCCTGAACTTCTTTCATCAAAGAGGCGTTCACCGTCTCCAGCAACTGAATGCGATCGATAAAGTGCGCCTCCACCCTGCGCACAATGCGCTCGATTTCCAGTGTCTTGAGATTGGCCTCCTGCTGTCGGTCCCCTGCGCTTGGAACGTCGGGGTGCGAAGAAATCTGTCCCTCATCCAGTAGAGCGGCAATGCTGTGGCTAAGGTCGACCAACTCATTAAGCATGTGATGCACCGAGGCATCCCGCACGCTGTTTCCCTGCACCGCCTGAGCCTGTCGCTCTAGGGCCGTGATGGAAAGCGCATGCGCTGCAATCGGGCGTGGACGCGAACGTTCCTGAGATCTGTACCGCTCCTTCTGCAGTGTACTCGTATTACAGCGCCTCGCAGACACCCACTGTCCGTGCGGGGTAGAGGAGGTCAAAGCGTGGAGCTGCGTGTAGCCACCTTGATGCACCCCGGGATGCCCGGTTGGGGTTGTGAAACACTTGCCTCGCATGGCAGATGCAGCCCGCAGATGCTGGCGATACCCTCTTCACTTACTGGTGGATGATCAGCTGTGTATACGTATGCGAGTATGTATGTGTGTGTGGGGGGGGGGAGGGGGAAGGAGGGGTCGGTGTGCAGCTGTGACCAGTTGGTGTTACTCTCCTTTGGCGCACGTCAGGAAACGAAGTATGGAGCTGAGTGGGGGGAGTTCTGCAGGGCTTAGAGACGCTACAGCACCGCCTCGATGGATGTTACGTACACGACAGCACCAGCGCAGAGTGTGGTCAGCTGGACTCGCTAAACTATTGGAAGCAGTGTTGGTCCCCTCAGGAGTACTGAAAGACGAGCAGTAGAAGACAGAAGAGGTGAAGTGCGGCACGAAGAAGATCTGCAGCATGAGCATGAGCGCAGAGTACGCAGAGACGCTTCCTTATTTAATTAGGAGAATACGCATGGTGCATCCCAAGTAAAGAAACTCAACGGATGGAAGTGCTGAGTGAGCTCACGTCATGTGTGGGTGTGGGTCTGTGAGTTGCTGCCGAGTGAGCATCCACAGCAGTCCATGAGTGCGGACACTAGAATACACCAGAACAAACTAGCAAGGCGCAACCAGCAACCCTGGGGCACCGGCACTGTTCTTGATTGGGGAAGAGGTCTCGTGTAACACATTATAATCAGTGTCTCTGTTGGCACGTCTGCTGCACAGCACAAGTCATACTCCAATACGTAAAGATCAAACAACTCAGCTACCCCACAAACAAAACTCTGCGCAGAGGAAAAGAAGACGCAGACGCGCACACACGTAGACAAGCACACAAGGCACGAAAGAGGTAAGAGGAGATTGTCTTCCCACAAACTGATGTCGCCACCGCCGTGAACCAGCAGCGCGCCACATGCGTGGTGCATATTTCTCTGCCCAGAGAAGCGGCGGCTGTATCATCACACAGTCCACCCACTGCCTTTCCTCTCCACGTGTGGCATCTCACCGTTTTACCGAAGCATACTATGAATCGCTCTTCTCATGCCTGTGTGTTTTATGCTTCTTCTCCTTCTTGTGTTTTTTCTCCTTCTTGTGCTTCTTCTCCTTGTGCCTCTTCTCCTTCTTGTGCTTTTTTTCCTTGTGCTGCTTCTCTTTCTTGTGCTGCTGCTTCTCGCGCTTGCGCTTGCGAGAGTCGTTATAGCCATCATCGTCATCGCCGCTATCGTCGCCATTGTCGCCGTCGCTCGAGTCATCGCTCTCTTCCTCCTCATCCTCCTCGTCACCCTCGTCGTCGTCGTCGTCGCTAACAGCGTGAAGACCAGTGCGCACCACCTTTACCTTGGTAGCGAGGTATCGAAGGAGCCCGTCCTTCTCCTCCTTTGCAATACCCGAAAAGACGTACTTCTCCTCGCCCCTCGCTCCAGCGGTGAAGATGGTGAGCTGAAAGGTAGCCTGACCACTCTCCGACTCGTCCAGCTCCACACGCACGACATCGTTGAATAGGATGCGGGTGGCGGGGCGGTGCAGGTAGAGAAAGCCGCTGTTGACAACGTACAGCAGCCCCTCCGACCCGTGAAAGAAACAACGCATCGAGGACTGCGAGTGGCCAGTGAGCACAGACTTATACTCCTTGTTGATGCCGCCGTACGCGGGCACCTTGGCGATTGCTTTGAAGGTGCGAGTGAGAATGTCACTCACACGACCGCTCATCGTTGGCACCAGTGACGGCACCTCGCCCTCCTTCACAGGAGGAAGGTGGAGCGTCTTGTCGATCTCGTCTTGTGTATTGAGCTCGCAACGCCACGGGTGCTCCTCATCCAGTGTCAAGCCGGCAGGGCAGGAGATCACAACGTGGTTGTACGCTGTCGTGCGAATCCTCAGCGGGTTCTTCAGTATCAGCACGACGTACTGCGGCACGCTGTTCGCGTCCACCTCCTCCGCAGCGGAGAAGTACACGGGGACGTCGCACAGGAACAGGTTCTGAATGTCGGAGAGGGGAAAGCTGAGGAGACCGCTTGAGGCGCCCTTCCTCTTGTCCTCCAGAACCACGTTGTAGTTTGAGATCACAATCTTATACTTACCAGACGGGTACGAGAGAAGCACGTCATCGAAAGTCGCCACCACCTTCTCATCGGTATGCTTAGCTTGACCACTGCCCATCGCGGCGAGAGCGAGCAGCTTGCCGTCCTGGTTGCCACTGTCGTGCTCTTGGAGGAACTGCTCCTGGTACTGCACCATGCCGCTCTGAATATCTTGCAGAATAACTTTGCCAGCCATCTCTGTTTCTTCATAACCGACGCACACATTGGGCACGGCGAAGCGGATTGATGTCAGCTCCAAGTCGCCTGCACCAACTGTCGGCGCAGGCCGCATTGTGAGACTCACGTCATTCTTGGTGGTACCAGAAGCGCTTGAGATGGCGGAGATGGGAATGCTCAGTATTGGATGTGGCACGTAGTTGGGGTTGTCTTTTGCCTTCCCTTTCGGCAGCGCGAGCAGCTCAAGGACAGACTCACTTTTCCCCGCCTCCATGCCGCCCTCGGCCTTGACCTCCACCTTGGCCGCTGACAGCTTCAGCTGGCCCCAGTTTTCCAGTGGAATCCACATGTTGCGTGTACAAGAAATACGCGAGATGAGAAGAATCAACAGACTGCGACTCGTCTCCTCCACGTCGGCCACAGAAAAAGTAGGTGAAACCCTGCAGGCCTGCTACAGCTGCAAAGCAAGCAAAGGAATCGGCACAGTGCAGCGTAGGGAACGGCGGAAAAGGGGGGGAAGTTGATGAACGAAAAAACCACGCGAAAGGTGGGTGGCGTCTGCGGCAGTTGTGACAACGCGGAAGTCGTCACAGAGGCACGTCGTGCTCTATGCGTGAACCCAGACTGAAGGCTTACACCCCACCGCTCACGTCGCTCAGGTGGCAGTAGCGAAGTGAAGGGGAGAGCGGAGTCTGTGTGGGTCCTCTTGTGCCTGTGTCTCTTGAAAGGGGACTGGGTGCGCAGTGTATACGTAGATGTATGGGGGTCGGTATGGCTATGCCTGTATGGATGCACGCGCTCCGCTGCTGTGATTCTGAGCGACAGCACAGAGGAAGCAGGCAAGAAAGGAGAAAGACGGCTACACCAACGTCAGGGAGTTCAGCATCGTCACACACACACACACACGCAGAGAAGACAAAGGTGGATTGGTAATGACAAGTGAAGAAGGCGCAAAACGCTAGCACGAAAATCAGCACGGCGGCAGCGGCATAGACACGTGGAGTGCGGCAGCAAGCGAAAGGCGACGCGATGGCTACGTGTGTGAGGGGGGGGGGGGGTAGAGCAGGGAGGAGCAAGAAAGGATAACGGCATCACAGAGAGTATGCACCTGTCCCTCCGCAGAAGGGTAGGCGTAACGCACGTCGGAGTCTCGCCTCTTACCAACGCAGCACCGCCTTGCAGTGTGATGTTGAGGAAGAGCTACGGAGATGGCGAGCTAACTCTACGTCCACGACCCGTAAGCATATCCAACAGTGAAGCAGGAACACAACACAGCGGTTTCTCACTTCCTTCTTTCCAGAAAAAGGTAAGCCCTGATGACAGGAGACGCCCCAGCGCTCCTCTCAGTGTCGAGTGGGTCCCCCCTTCCTCCTCTCACTCTGCGGGGGGAGGGGGGGAGTCAGACAGCCACCCCGCCCCCTGCCGAGCCGACCCTGGTGGCGACAAGGGTCAGGCACCTAGGACGTGGGGGGGAGGAGCCCGAGCGCCGCATCGCACCACATGCCGACAGCTCGGTCGTGGATGGCGATGCGCCAGTGCGACCTGCGACCGCGAGGACGCTTGTGCCATCCGTGTGCTGGACAGGGTGGCAGCGCGACTCGAGCGGCACCCCGCACCCGGGGCTTCGCTGCCTGCTGGTGTGGGGAGCCTGAGCGTCACCCCGGGGGCGGCCGGCATGGTGGGCGCGGCTGCGAGGCGACCTGCGGAACGGGGTGTGTGGATGGGCAGAGTATGAGCCTGAGGCCGTGCTTGGGTGGCTGGGTTGGCGCACTGCTGTACCGCGTGCATGCTGCTGCTTCGCAGCACGCGATGGGCCTGCGTCGAGCTGGGGGGGGGGGGCTCGAGTGGAACTGGAGCGCACGTTGTATGACGGGGAATTTATACGTTGAAAGACAAACGAAGTAGGCAGGAGGAAGGAAAGGGGGTCATTCGCGACAACTTCAGTCGGCCACCGCCAGCAGGAGGACAGTAATCGCACACGAAGAAAACAAGAAAAACGCAGCACAACACAAAATCAATGGAGGCAACAGAAGGTGGCAAGGGGGGGCGGAAGATGAAACGCGAACACAGAGAGGAGTTCTTTGGAGTGAGAAAGAAGGTGTCTTGTGCTACACAGCGAGAAGAGAACACAAGTAGATTAGGGATGTGCAGGAGAGAAGGGACGTGCGTGCTGCCTACACCACCTAAAAAACTGCGGAGAAGCACAGCAGGGGGCATGCCAGGAGTGCTTCGCCGGCAATAGTCAGAAAAGGAGCTCTATTCTCACGCATCATCATGCAAAGACGCGGCAAGTAAAAAAAAAAGAGAGCGCACACGCACGTACAGACACACTCAAGTACGCACTATTGTTCACAAGATGCGCCCACTAATGCATCACGTAGAGAGCGGTCAGTACGCCCAGAAACAGGAGCAGTACGATCACCGCGGCTGTCGTCTGGCGGGTGGAGGTGACGCTTGTCTGCAGAAGCGGAGGAGGCTGCAAGACAAGGTAGAGGAGAGAGCGCGAGATATCGCTCGTGGTGCCGGGAGCAAAGCCTGTGACTTGAGCGATGGCAAGCTGCACAGCAGGGTCTTGTTTGCCCCAGCTCCGCAGGGCAGAAATGTACACATTGCTGCTGGGAGAGTTAAAGTACGGCGGGAAGAGCGCCCGTAGGAACGCACCAAAGCGTTGCGCCACTGTAGGGATCAAGTATAGTACGTAAATTTCGTTGACTAAGGAGAGGAGCCCAAAAAGTCGGCAACGGGTTTCGGCTACACCAGCAACGACACCGTGCTCCTCTTCATCCGTGCAGTATGAGCTCGCGCCATGGGCGTTGTGGCCCGCCAACTGAGCGTTAAATGTGAGCCGAAAGACATCCAGGTCAGCCATCCAGCGAAGTTTCAGTTCCTTCCAAAGGTCTGTCTCCTTCGACCTCTGCTCGGGGAGCGAAGCCGCGGCATTCAGTGACGTTTCTGGGGTCTGTGAGGGTGTCGGTGTTGCATTGGGGGTATGGTTCAACGGAGCCTTTTTGTTTGTGAAGGATGTTTTGTTGCGTTCTGGTGGCGTTGGCAGCCAGTGAGCTAAAATCACCGACGGGGAAGACGGCGCGGTGGTGCGCTTGGTGATGGCATCCGAATGCAACTTCTCCGTTCTACTTTCGCCGATGTCACTAGCGCCCTCCTCGGTCTCCCCTTTTTCCTCCTCTTGCAATACGTCTACAGTGGCTCCCTCGGCGGCGGCGTCGTCGTCGACCCCGCTGGCGTCACCTTGCAGATACGGTACCCCTTCGAAGCAGAGGAGACCACGGAACAGCGGCAGGTTTATCCAGTGGAGCTCTATTGGGTGGGCTCTTCGGCCTCCGAGGCGTCTGTGGTCCCTGTCGACGGTGCCCAGACTGCTTCGAATCTCCGCCTGTTCCTCAGGCGTGAAGAACGAGAGCACGTGTTCATGCCAAGCAACTTCGTGTCGGTACCAAAAGCTCAGCTCCGCTATCGAGTTTCGGAGGTACATTGCGGACTCGTCGATGTCGGGGTTGCCGCGCAGAGAAGTCGTCGTGGGCCGCAGCACCTCCTCCTCCAGCAGTCGCCACAGCTCCGTCGCGTTGTTCGGGCTGCCCTGATTGCGCGCGCGCAGAAGTTGCACCTCACGCTGACGGTAGTGGAGCATTGCGTTGGCCACCCGCAAGGCCGTACTGCGACGACGGGCATGGTTCGCCTCCAACGGTTCGTTGTGCAGAAGACTGCCCACGAAGCGGCGCAGCATCGCTACGTGCGCCACCTCCTCACTCGAGAACGCCTTGGCCGCGTAGTACTTGCTGCTACCTGGGACACTGTGGAGTGCCTGGGGAGGCTGCATCCAGTGCGAGGCACGCTCTTCTCTCGACTCCAGCTTACGGTAGCGGTCCATGAGGAACATGCTGCTGAAGGTGGCAAACACATGCTCTGTCACCTCCACTGTCTCGAGCAGCTCTTGAGTGACCTGCCGGCAGCTGTGGCGGTCTTCGTACTCGGCGGCCGACACCCACTCTGTGAGTTGGAAGTCCTCGCCCATCTCCTCCGTGTAGATCATCCACGCCGCTCCCCCCATGGAGTCGTGGTGCCCGTCCGTCGAGGGCGTGGGGGCCGTAAACAGTTCCATTGCCGGCGCCGATCTGAAGCTGGCTACATCATTCCACCCAGACTGCATCCGGTGAACCCAGCGCTGCACACCCGACCTGAATCGAGACAGAGACATCTTGTGTGGTGCAGCCCTCCGCCTCCTGGCCTTTTTACAGGCTTCGCCGTTGCCACATTGGCCTACGCCAGTTTTGGCGGCACCGTGGTTGCCTGCGCGCGACTTGTACGCCACTCTGAGCTGTGAAAAGAGCTGCGCCCGGTCGGTTGTCGTCTTTGGTGTACCGAACGCGGACGACATGATAGACGGTAGCGGTGGGGACTGAGTGCCGCTCTGCTGTTCACGTGCAATGCGCTGTGCACGATGACCACGTAAGGTGGTCATCTTGGTCTGGAGCGCGACATAGCGCTCCATCAGTTCGACCGCCGCCTGCTCGAGCTGATGCATGTAGGAACGACTCTCTTTCGACAGGTCCTTCCGTCTCTTGTTGTACTGCCGCAGACTCTCCTGACTGTTGTAGGACTCCAGTCTGATATTGACGTCCGACAGCGCGTGGATGTCGCGCAGCAGCTTCTCCGCGGTATGCGAGGATTTCTGGACGTGCAGGTCACCAAATCGGACATAGTGTCGAGTGAGCAGAGCAAGCATGACAACGATCAGCACAGCAGCAACATACTGGTAGACCTTGAGAAAGAGCCGCGCGTACTTGCCGGACGTGGCCCTTGGGGGGCTTCTGAGAGGGATGGTAACCAACTTGCCGGTAAGCTTGCTGCGCGACGAGGTCGATGGCGTCGCGCGCCTTGCAAAGGACAGTCCGACTGTCGTACGTCGCGTGTCGAGCTCTGGATTGCGGCTGGGTGTTGTGCGGGAGTTGTTCAGGCTTTCCTCCTTTGGTGCGTCCGAGGATGAGGAACTCACTTCGTCCTTCTCATCAGCCTTGTCTGTCTGCGGCTTTGTTGCGGCCGAGGATCCCTTCTCTAAGTCATCCCGTGCCTCATCCTTCTTGGACCGTTCCGAGGCTCTGTACTGCTCCATGAAGTGCTTGATCTGCTCCTCCGCCCCGAGAAGATCGTGAAAGTCATAAAAGAAGTACTTGCGAGAGGAAAGGAAGCGCTTCTTCTGTGCGGAAGGGGTGGGCGACAGCATCACAATAGCCTCGCTGCGCTGCAACACTACCACGAGCACACTCGTCGGCACCCCCTTCACCTGCTGCGTCTCGAGGCGGATTCGCTTCACATTGCTCCAGTCTAGGTCAATACGAAAAACAGAGGAGGTGAAGTAGAACTCCTTCTCCGTCGCGACGAGGTTGCCGCGGCAACTTTGGCACTGGCAAGAAAAGGTAAACATGATGGGTGAAGAACGCTCTGCGTGCGCCTACCACCCGTATGAAATCCCTCACACAACGAGTGTGTGGGTGTGAGTGTGTGTGTGTGTGTGTATTGTAGGGCTTACCACAGTGAAAAAAAAGGATGACTCCAGTGAGAAGCGGAAGGCTTGCACGGATATGCAGTCGCCTGCCTGCGGACGCGCCACCTGAGGCGGTGCGCGCAGCACAGAACCCAAAGAAAAAGAAAAAAGAGAAGACGATAAGTCGAGAATGGGGAGAGGGTAGGGGGTGAAGCACTTCCGGGGACAGGGGCACATCATTGTGGAGATGACGGACACCTGGAACGGAGTGCAGAAGAGCTCCGTACTCTGTTGAGAGTCCGTAGCTCCGCATCTCTCGCTGGTACACATAACAAATGGCATGGCTCGCCTGTTTCTTTAGTGCGCTGGTACCTGCTCATCCTCCAGCACGGACAACGCACAGGTGCTGGCAGAAGAACAGTAGGCCCCTCCAGAAGACGGGGGAGGAAAACAAGAGAGGCCGCGTGCCACGGAAGGGGGAGAGGGGTAAGGTGCCCATCAACAGGGCTGTTTTCCATACAGACCCGAGGCGAGCCGTAACTGCCATTTGCTAGGTCGATCGTCTCTGATAAGCGCTTGTCTCAAATCGCATTCTTTTTTCAGCTCTGACTAACACAGTCCGCGTTGGAGGTTACATGCAAAGATGAAGTGCTGCCGTGGGGGGAGGGGGGAGAAGGAAAAGCAAAAGATGAAAGAGGAAGAACAGTGAAGAGAGCGCCAACGAGAGAGGGGGGCACTGAGTCAAGGAAGGAGCTGAACCTGGGGGTGAAAAGAGAGCACAGTACAACTGCAGAGTTGCGCCCTCCTCCTTTCTATTCCTCGCCTTCACGGTTGCCTTCACTTCGTCTCAAGAACTTGTCCGCTCAATGCAAGACTGAGTCTCGAGAACCACCTCTTTCTCTCCTTCCCTCTCTGCCTGTCTCCGTCATAGCACGATCTCTTTTCGTTCATGTCACTACTGTTTTGCGTGCCTCTTGCTGCTCTCTCTTCCATATGCTCTATCCTTCCATGAACGCGAGAAGAAAAATGTGCGCAGAAACGCTCGCACGGGGAGAAATAGAGAGATGCACACGCACACAGAGACGTGGATAAACGCAGATGAAGAAGGGGAAGACAAAGGGTGGAAAGTTAAATACATAAATGTCCTTTTTGTTTGTTTGTTATTCTTCGGCCAATGACCTCTCCCCCGCACTACCCCCGCCCCTGTCTCACTGCCGTCTTTTATGAGGTCTCTCCTTTCGCGGCTGCACCCAACCCGACTCCGCACACTACTGCACTGCTGAGCACACGCCCACATACGTCGGCACTATTCGGAGGCGTCGTTGCATTACGCACTCTTATGCAGCAATGTTTTTCACGAGTGGATAAAGCGCACCAACGCCAGCGGCGTCCAAATCCACAGCACCAGCGCTATTTCTCCCTCTGTCTGTCGAGTGAGTGTCAAGCTCGGTAACGATACAAACTCCTCTGCGCACAAAGACAGACAACGCACCAACAAACCATGCGAATCGACAAAGAAAAGGGAGGCGAGGGCAGCTACGTGATGGCGGTGAGCGAGAGAGGGAGAGAGAGAGAGACGAGGGGGAACGAGGAGGATTTGATGTGTGTGTGTTGGGTGGGGGGAAGGGGGGGAGCAGACAGAGACACGCACACACACACACACACACAACAGCGGCTCAGCAAGCAAAAAAAAAAAAGACAAGAAAGTGCGCGAAAGGCATTTCGGAACGGAAAAGAAAAAAGTGAGAGCACAAGCACTCAATGGAGACGTGCCAGCGGCCCGCACGCACAAACCAAACGCGTGTAAAGAAGCAGCAGGCAGAGAAAGCGAAAGTCTATAGAACGACTCCCATCATCTTGTTGTCCAAGATGCCATCCCTCCTCGCCATTCTCTAGAGTGTATGTGTGGGCACGCCACACGGCGTGTTTCGATGTGCCCTCATCGCAGGCCGCCGCAGACAAACACGTGAAATGGAGAGAGGGCTACGATGGCTGCGGGAAAGGTAAACCCAAGAGCGCGGTGCCACCCCACTCGCCGAGATTGCGGCCGGCTCTCCATCGCGTCTCTCGCCCTGCTCTATTGTTGGCGGGTAGGTGTACCTCTCTGTCGATGGCAGATCAAGGATGAGGGGTGTGATGGACGGCGGCGTGAGTTCCTCCTTGTGCTCTTGTTATCCAATAAGAAAATGGTTGGCCTTACCCGCACTTGAAGAGCAACACAGCGACCTGGCCGAGGTAGAAGTACAGGAAGCAGTGGGTGTCGTGTGTCACAAAGCTGCCGAAGTTACGGCCCACAATGCAGTGCCACGTCGGCTGGTACTTCTTATCGAACTCCTTCTTGATGTAGGCGGCGATATCCTTCTCAATGTTGAACTTTTCCATTGCCTGCAGCGTCACCTCAATCGCGTCTGCCTGCATGTCCTCTGGCATGTCAGCATTCTTCACCGTGGCCTTGTGATCGTTGTACATGATTGCGGTGTGTACAGACGGGGGGCGGTGCGTAGAAGGAGTAGTCGCACTGAGGAAGAAGGGAGGTGGGATGGGGAGTGGGGTTCGAAAGAGTCAGCTTTGTCGATCGGCAGATGCTCAAAGAACAAAAAGGAGGGCACCAACGCAGAGAGGCGGTGACAAGAATCTACAAGGAAACTCAGTAGGCTCTCTCTCTCTCTTTGTTTGCCAATAGGGAAGGGGGGTTGGAAAGGCGTATGTGGAATGACTGCTCGAGCGCAGCGTAGCGTGAGACAGTGTGTCGGTGAAGAGAGAGCGGCGAATTGTCCAGCAGGCAGAGGTGAAGGATGGAGAGTCAGTCAGCATAAAAAAGAACACCGCGTCGTCGGAGGTGGGCAGAGGTAGGGGGAGCGAGCATGTGAAGGAGTAAACCGAGAAACGGTCGGAGGTCAGAGGCATCGCTTGGTGCGAGAAAAACAGTTGCGGCTCTGCCACGGGGTCCAGAGGGCACCCACTACGAAAAGACATTGTCTGTGTGACTGTGCGACACGGCAGAGTATCCACGCACTCCGTCGCAGCACAGTCCCATACACAGCAACGAATGAGCGGTGTAATCGCATGCGCCGGCTGCGTGTTTTCATCTCCACCTCGTTTGTCTGTGTGCTCTGCTGTTTGCAGCTGCAGCCCGTCCTCAACAGCCATATGGCTGCGCAGAGGCCATCGGTCAGGGAAAAGAGAAGGGGCGAGGTGCCGCTGGTAGGTGGACCCAGAGACAGTTGGTGAAAGCAGAAAGAAGCACTATCACGCATACACGGCGGACGCCATAAAACACCTACCACCACCTCTTACCCCCTCTTCATGCTGTCCACTTGCTTCCCACCCCCCCCACCCCCCTTATCATGCGCGGCCACTCTTTGTTTTTCTCCTTTGCGGCGATAGTCGCTTTCCGTCTATGGTCTATGTCCGTCTATGGCATGCGGGCTTTCTGGTGCGTATGAAGGCGCATGGGCGGGTAGGCAAAGTAGCAGGAGAGGAGGAGAAGGCCGCGTCGTCGTCACGGACGCACGAGTGCACTTCCACGTCTCTCTGCCTTAGGCAGTGCGTATATGCGCAACATGACTACCGAAACAGCGCGCGGCTAGTCTGCGGTCGCTGCGCAACGGCGTCTTCTGCTTTGTCTGTGAGAGCGTCACTCGTCAGGTCACCAGTGGCGTCATCGCGCTCCTCTCCATACGCATCGCTTGGAGAGCCCCGGTCCCCTTGCTTGGAGGAGAGAAAATCAACCATGTGAGTCGTGCGGTTGTCAACGGCAGCCTTCACGCCTGTGGATGCCGCCATCAGGCCAACTGTCACGGCTGCTCGCTGATCAAGGATGCGATCAAAGAGTTGCTGTGCGCTGTTCAGCGCTGGAGAGTCCTGTTCATGCGCGGGCGATGAAAATGGCGAGTGTCTACAGTCGGTGAGAACATGCAAGTGTATATCCGACAAAGGCGTCTGTGGGGCGCCCGCGTCGTCAGCATCGACGCTGTCGTGACTGCCGCTGCTGGGGTGGTGGGAAACGCTTTCCGAGGTCGACTGTACTACGACGTCCACAATATGCGTCGTCTCTTCTCCCGCGGGAGACGGCATAGGAGGCACCGGTGGTCGTCGCCACTGGTGCTGCAACCGCTGGAGCGCAAGCTGCTTCTGCCGAATCGCGGCCGCAGCATCCAGCAGCTCCGACAGTGACAGGGAGCTCAAATCACGAGCCGCCTCCGAAGACGGCATGCGGTTCCTCGCGTCGGTCTCTCCAACGTAGTCGACAAGGGGGTCGACTACCTCACCGCTTGTCGGGGAGCCACGCCGCTGCAATGACGCTGCCTTGTGGCTTCGGCCGCGCGATTCGTCAAGGCTGCCGCTGGAAGGTAGCTGCGAAGACGCTTCACGAAGCTGCTGCTGCAGTGCAAGAGGGAGATGTGCCACGTAGTGATCTGCCACCTCGCAAAGTCCAGGGCGGACCGCGTCTCCATAGAGCCTAAAGTAATCTTGCTCCTCCTGGGTAGCTGTGCGAGCGGTCGGTCTCTGATCAGGTGATGGGCGAGGACTGCAGCGACGCACTTCCGCCTTGAAGGGCGACGGCGAGTAGGCGAGGGGGTCCTTGTTCTCTTGCTCAGCCAAGCGCTTGCGAACTGCAGCCTCACGCAGCACCTCGCTGCGCAGCTTCTTCCGCTGCCCAGGCGGGCCGTTGCGGTGGTACTCCACAGCCAGCGCACCAGACCGCGCTGCACGCTGACGCAACTGACGTTCACGGCGCGCCAGCTCCTTCTCCCGCGCCGCGATCCGCTCCATGGCCGCCTTCTCTCGCGCCGCCACCTCGCGAGACTGCATAGCCGTGACGCCGTAGGTCACCTCCTTCTGCCGCTTCTCCAATCGGCGTTTTGCCTGTCCCACACTCCCCTGGAGGCGCTCCTTTTCTTGCCGCAACCGACCGATCTCCTTCCGCTGGTCTGCCACGAGCGTTCGGTCCTGCCTGAGCTGCTGTTGCAGTGCTTCAGTGTGCGCCCAGATGTCGCGGCATCGCTCGTTGCTTGCCAGCACCGCCTCCTGCAGTTCCTTGGCTTCCTGGCACAGAGACTCGTATAGCGCCCTCTCCTCTGGCGCCAGGCCAGATGGCGTAAACCAGTCCTCTCCAGGAACAGGTGGGAGAGCGTCGCCGTTGCCTGGCACGGCCGCGCTTTCTTCAGGGCACACAGAAGAGGCACTCATCGTAGAATGGCAAGACGAGGTGCGGGTGGTGGTCGCCCGCGCTGCTACCGAGCTGGAACAACTCGGGCGGAGGGCGACCAGCGCTGCCTGAAATTGGCCTGGACGCACAACAGCAGCAGTAGTAAAAGTATCGACGACCTCAGCACCTACTACGGTTCCATTCGCTGCTGGCGCTTCCGTGGTGATCACAATACGTGATTGCAACTCCGGTGCGACACAGTGGGCGGCGCCGCCTAGCCCACGCTGCACCGACAATGGCAGCGCAGGTGGCGCGCTTGGATGGAGCGGGGGGGGAGCTCTCATCGGTAAGAGACAAGAGGATGAGGCTCGTTGTGGTCGAGGGTCTCCCAGCAGTAGCTGGCACAGAGACGACAAGAAGAGCTGCTCGCACCGCTCCACGCACAAAGCCCCGTCCAAGATGCGAAGGGAGGGAATAACTTGACGCAGAAGGCAGGCGTACGCAAGAGTGGAAATCCAAGTCGCGCCGTCGGGTAGGGCGGTACTCATATTCGGCTGCTCTTTCAAGATAGCCGCCGCAGCGATCTGCTCCAGAGCGTCCAGTTGGGCTACCGACTGAAAGCGCGCAATGGGAGTACTCGAGATCCCACCCTCGTGCATCACCTCGGTCAGTGCAGCAGCCAGCATGTTTTGCTCGTCAACGCGCATGCTCACGATAGCGTGGGTAAGCTGTAGCATCACAGATGGTGCCGCGCCAAGGATCATGCGAGAGACCGGCGACGGGTGGAGATGTAGGTCCCACTGCACAGCGCCACCGTGCCCGCTTATGGCTGAGATACCCTGAAGATCCTCAATCCCGGTGCCAGCCACGTTCACCGAGCACAGCGGCGCAACAGCTGACTGCGTAGCTGCCGCTACCGTCCCCTTCGAACTCGTCTCGGTGCATGGTGGGATCGAGAAAAAGAAGCAGTTCAGGGCAGCCAAACCTCGGTTGTGGGAGAGGTCGACGGAGGACAGCGTCGCTGCGGTTTCCGCGGTGAAGGGATGCTCAGCCAACAATGCCTGGAGAGCATTGTACCCGTCTTGCATCTCATCGCTCTCACAGAGGTTCACATTCAAGGAGTTATGCGACACGTTGAGCTCCCGCAGTTGCGGAAACCGCTGAGCAGAGAAAAAGAGAGGCAGCGCGAAGGGTAAACGGTGGCGCAGCAGCCGAGCGAGGGACATGGTCGTATCGAAGACTAAGTGCTTTACCATCACTCCATCCCTGGCAACGTGCAGCTCTAGAGAGGATGCACACTCGCAGGTGCACTCAAGGAAGCTGTGTAGACCATTGAAGGCAATATCGATCACCTGCAGTGTGGCGGGGAGGCAGCGAATCCAAGACGCCACACCATCGCAGCAGCATGACGCGGCAGCAAGATCACGCAGAGAGATCTGCCGAACAGCATCGTACGGGGTGCTGAGTCGACCCAACGCATTGTGGGAAAGTCGGATTTCGACGAGGTTCACGAAGACGGTATTGAGCCCCCTAACACAGTCGATACGGTTATGGTCAGCCAGCAGTGCAGCGACAGCGCTGGCGACCGTTGCCTCTTCCTTGTTCGTCTCCTGGGCATCAAAGCAGAGACGCGCGATACCACGGTCGCGCAAGTCAATTTCCATCTGAGGCGCCTGCGTCGAATACTCCAGCAGAGCGCAGTGTCGTGGACCCCCCCCCCTACAAAAGACAAAACGCAAAACAAAAATAATAGTTGACCAGCACCGCACTCTGCGGCACGGGCGGCGCGCAGGAAGACGACAAGAGCAACAGAGGCGGTCAACCCTATGAGAGCTACTATTGGCCAGAAGACGCGTGGGGTATACGTGTCCGTCTATACGTGTATGAGGATACTACAGCTCTAAGCGAAGCAGATATTCAATGGAGGGCGGCTTCAGCGCACCGAGAAGCATCAAAGAAAGAGGACGAAATGGGGACGCAGATGGGAGGAAAAATGGTGGCATTTAACGGGGAGGAAAGGCAAAGACCGGAGCGTGGGTGGCGGGAGGAGTAGTAGCAACCCCGGATATCATTACTTCGGATGTGTCTGCTGTCCAGTACGGAGACGTGAGAGGTAGCAGCAACGGCAGCACCTTGGTGGGCCACCAGTGACGGGACTTCATCAGTGAAATGTCGACCCAAGTTGACGTACCCTTCGGAGGATAATAAGCACACCGAGCTACACTGAACACAGCCGGGTATTCCACCACTTCATGATCTGCAGTTGCGCCGCACCTTGCAATATGCTGATGTGTGTCTGTCTGTCCGTCTGTCTGTGTGTGTGTGTGTGCGCGCGTGGATATGAGTGCAGGAGAGAGGGAGGAAGAGGGGGATTGTGTTTCACCATGGGCACATGTGTTCTGTACAGATGGAACGCTGCCTGAGCAGCTCCACATCGCCAGTGCTCACGCACGCGCGAGAGTTGTCTCAAAGAAAAACAAAAAGAAAAGGCGGATGACAAAGAAGTGAGCATCGACAGAAAAGTCGGGGAGAACGAGGAGGTCGATCATCTCCCTTCCATCCGTAAAAATAAAAGCCTCGCGCACGCGGGTCTTCATGAGGGGACCAGCTGTCAACAGAGCATGAGCACTCGCAAGAACGCACATACACGACATACTCAAACCTGAAAACCGACAACGCGTAAGTCGCGCAGGACCCAGTGAGTCAAAAGAGCCGCGCCTTCTAAGCGACACGATGTGCCCCAGCACACACTAGCACACTCCCAACTACACGTACAAGCAAAATACAAATAAAAGAACGCCGAAGCGGGAAGCACACGTACACACAACATACAAAATAAGAAGCGCATTATTTTCTACGCGTCCATTCTATCCCGTACAAAATCAACTCTACCCGGCCCGTCGCAGGCCCATCGCGTGCTGCGAAGCAGCAGCATGCACGCGGTACAGCAGTGCGCCAACCCAGCCACCCAAGCACGGCCTCAGGCTCATACTCTGCCCACCCACACACCCCGTTCCGCAGGTCGCCTCGCAGCTGCGCCCATCATGCCGGCCGCCCCCGCGGCGCGTCCCCCGGGGTGACGCTCGAGTCGCGCTACCATCCTGTCTAGCACACGGATGGCACTAGCGTCCTCGCGGTCGCAGGTCGCGCCGGCGCATCGCCATCCACGACCGGGCTGCCGGCATGCAGTGCGATGCGGCGCTCGGGCTCCTCCCCCCCCACGTCCTAGGTGCTTGACCCTTGTCGCCACCAGAAGCGGCTCGGCAAGGGGGTGGGGTGGCTGTCTGACTCCCCCCCTCCCCCCGCAGAGTGAGAAGAAGGGGCACTGGGCCCTGATGCCAGCGCTGGGGTGTCCCCTGCCATCAGGGCAAAAAGAGAGAGAGAGAATGAATCCGATAAACGGCAATGGTGGACACACGCGCACGTCGTGAGATTTGCCTTTCGACGCAACATAACCCAGAGGGGAGAAAGGAGAGGAACAAATAGGAAAGAACGGTAGTCGCTACTGCTGGTACTCAGCCCAGTGTATCGGACCTCCTCACCATCCTCTTTTTCTACCTCCCGCGCACGTTCCTCCACACCACCCCCCTGCCCTGCCCCCGTCGGGTACACCGTCAGTGGTGCACGAAACCGACGCAAACGAATTAGGGGAGGAAAGGTACACGAAGACGTGGTGGGGAAGGGGGGGGGGCGGAGCACTGCAACATCAGGTGAGCGAATAAAGAGCAGTCAAAGCACATCAGAGTGAGCAAGGCAAAAACAGGCAGTGCCACAACACACGCACAACGTATTTCGCTGTGACATGTGGCGTATGCACTGAGGAAGATGGGTGCAACCTGAGGAACGCTCGACTCAGCCGCGCAGGCAGACGAAAGGCACTAGAACTCAAAGTAGGATCTGCGGTCAGAGGCGGCTGGCTGGAGGCGCGAGGCGCGAGGGTTTCGCGGCGTGGGGCTCTTGCGGTTCATGTCATTCGACCGGTAGGTCAACACCGGTGTGTTCTCCATGTCCTCCTCGCCGTCGGAAGGCACCCACATGCCTGACTCCTCGCTGCTGCTCTCCTGGTAAGCATGTCTGCTAGGGGCCGAGTGTACAATTTGTCCACTGTGGCGGCTATGCGGCCCGAGGTGCCGCGCGGAGTGCTGCGCCTGCTCGTCGCTCGTCGTGCGGTTCATCATGGAGCCTTTCTGGTCGGCGAATCGGTGAGGTTGGCCCTTCTTCTGCACTGTCGCGGCATCCAAGAACTCGTTAGGCCACGACCGCTGATTACTGCACTCGTCTTGCCGCGAGGAGGGACGTGAGCCGTGCATCGAAGATTGCACTTGGCGCTGAGAGGCGCCGGGGTCGTACCCCGTCGCGACCTCGCCGTTGTTGTGATGCGACGAGGTAGACAGTGTGGTATTACGGCGCTGGTGAGGGTGTCTTACCTCCAAGTCGTTGAGGCGGCGCTCAAACTTGCTGGCGTCGGTGTAGCGGTGTGCACGGGGGGTTTGCGTACCCTCTTCTTGAAAACGCCCCACTGAGTCCACTGCCGTCACGGGAATGCCCCGTCGTGAGACAGCGGGGCTATCGTGCGGTGCCCCCAGCTTCAACGGCTGCACAAGCGGGGCGGTGTTTGTCTGGCCAAAGGCAGACCGCGACGTCGTCATGGTCGCATCACTGCGGAAACTGCTGTTGGCACTGCCGCGAGCGGAGCGCTGTGGCTGCGCAGCGGGTGCGCGTGCCACCTTCGAGTCTACCACGTGCTCGTACTCGCGAGGGTTGCGACGGCAACCAGATGGCGTCATGGAGGCGGTCTCGGCCTGCACCAACTCGCTGTGGCGCCGCATCGGTTGCATCGGCCTGTTGCTAATACTCACCGGGTTGGATGGGTAGTCGGCCTCAGCAGGGGCGCGGCGGCGGCTGACTGACTCGCGAGGGCCATAGAAGTGTAGCGCACCTCGCACCTCCGTTTCCAGCGCCGCGATAGAGTGCCACTCCGCCGGGTCGTAGATCGCCCTCAGCCTCTGCTGGCCCCACATCCCGGTGGCGGAGGTCTGCGATCGCGGCGACGGAATGGCGGAGGGTGCCGTGGAGTTCGTGCGGCTAAAGACAAGTCCCTCAGCAGGGTCGACCTCCACCCCCCGCCTTGCTTGTGAGTCCTCATTCTCGAACGCAGCGTGCTCTTCGCAGAAAGCCGGAGAGGACAAGATGCGCAGTGGAGCTCCAGTGTTCGTCCGGACAGAGGTGCTGTATGTCGAACCGGTGATCATGAGGGGCATTTCTGATCGCAGTCTCAACAGTCCGCGGTACGTACGCGTCCGATAGTCCAGTAGTGTCGCTTGAACTTTGCTTTTGGTGAGGTGCTTCTCTGCGTAGTCCGCGACGGCAGCGGAATAGATGTGTGAGCCGTCAAAAACCTTCGCCAGCTGGACACCACGGAAGAAGGGGTGCGACATCAGTCGCAGTGCCGGCCCGTGCACGCTGCACGGGGTTGGGGCAAAGACGGTATCGAGGATGGTGTCAAAGAAGTCGCGCACCTGAAAAATCCACGGCATATTGACCAAGATGTTCTCCACAGCGCCATCACCGGCCTCGTCGCTGTCGGCCTGGAAGGCGATACTGGAGGTGTCGCTCACCCCCTTGGTGGACTTTAGGTACATAGCAGCGAGAGAGACGCCAATCGGCTTGTTCTGCACGGCGGGCAGCAGCGGCACGGCGCGCACGATGCGGCGCCCATGGTCGGCAGCGGTGGTGCCAAAGTACTGCATTTCCTCCGCCTTCGCCACCACCCAGCTGTCGATGAAGCGGCTCACAGATTTGAGCACGCGCTGGTGCACGTAGCGGCGTGTGCGCAGCCCGATCGTTTTCGCTGCCGTGCCCGATGCACCAGAGGTCGTGTCCGTGATCACCTTCTGCCACACATCGAGAATGTGAACCGGAGAGAAGAACTTCGTGAGTGTTGGGGTCGGAGTGGGGATAACGGCAGTCGTTTCAGGGGTCACAAGCGCGCTGCCGTCCCCGGCGAACAACTCAAAGCAGAGAACCAGGTATGTCCACCAGTCATCGCGCATCGTCCAGGGCCGCTCCTCCCTCCCAAAAGAGTCACAAAGCATCTGCTCCAGCACGTACATAGGCGGCAAGTACTCAAGTACGCCACACTGCTGACGCTCGTAGCCCCAGGCGAGAGTGTTGACACCGATGTCGGGCACAAAGAGCTGGATGTTGCTCGACGTTACACTCGGCGTCGGAGTCGCTTTCTTTTTCCCTGCTGTGCTCACATTGCTCTCTTCCTCGGCCTGGCGGCTGCCTTTGGTGGGATCCTCGACACGGACAAGCAGGCGCTGCGGTGGGCACGGGCCTAGCAGCATCCCCTTGCCGTGCAGCGATGTCACCAGAAGAAGCAGCTGGGCAGCGAGCACTTGCGCAATCTCCAGCCACACCTCCTCCTTTGGCCTCAACTCGCACACGCCAGGGTGCAGGACAGCGTGGATAAAGTCCTTGAGCGACATAACGGCCGTTGTGCGCGTCATCTCTCTGAACATTTCATTGGACATGAGCGCGTCGTGTTCGGGCGAGCCTTTCATAGACTCCTCCAGGGACAGCGCCGAAACCCACGGCTCCTGGAAGATGTAGTAGCGCTGATCGTCAACCAGCACGCCATACACGCGGGAGTGAAAAGGTAGGCGAGAGACGTATTCGATCATGATAGCCGCCTCTGCATCCTGCTGCAGGAGGCGCTCCTCTTGCGTCTTCACAGTTTTCCTGTTCGCCGCCGCCCGACCTTCCTCTGTCACCGCAGTGCCGTCCCAGGTCGTGGGTGCCATCCGGCCGCGGTTGCGCGGCATCACCCGCACGTCGAACACCTCGGACGTTTTTTGACTCACCGCCCGTCGAATCACACCGAAGGCGGTGAGGCCAACGAGGGTGTCGGCGCTGTGAAGAGCACTGCCACCCTCGGTGTTGGCGGCCTTCGGCAGGCCGAGGGTGCTTGTATAAATGGAGCTACGGCGCCGTTGTCGTCCTGGCGTGCCGATCTGTCCGCTTTGAGTGTCGTCGTCGTCCCCTTCGGCGCTGTGCTCGCCCTCAAAGATAACAAAATCCTCCAGCGTGAGGGGGTCGCGCTCATCGACGTTAGTTTCCTGATCGGCACCGGGTGGTGCCCCTAGTGCTAACGCCGAGAAATCCAGGCAGTTGCTGTGGAAGGCGTTCTCTGTCGGCTGTCCAGGAAGGCTCTTGCCGAACGACGCCACCCACGGCACCATCGGCGACGTCGTCGCGCAGACGCGAAGTTTCGAGTAACTCGCACCGGACACGGCACCACCCTCGCCGTCCACGTGCTGCACGTCCACAATGTCGCACTCCGTGGCCCACAGAAGCGCCTTGTAGGCTGACATGAAGGCTGACTTAGTCGAAAATGAGAGAGAGAGACCCTGCAGGCGACGGTACAACAACACGGTTGTCGCACAGAAACGCGGCACCTCCGCCACTGTCTTGCCACCTAAGATGCCACCGGTGCGGAAAGGTAGCATGACTAGTGTCAGCTCAATCGTGTACTTCTGTCGAGAGCTGATGGTCACTGTAGTGAGGGTGAGATACTGTCCTGCGATACCCCCTGCCTTGCCAGCATCGTCAGAGGACGTCGGTTCCGTCGCAAACGTAGCGCAGTCATCCTCAAAGTTCATAAGCGCGACCTGGCGGCTCTTCGTCGTCAGTAAGCGCTTCTTGTACTCCCTCAGCACCACCGGATCATCGATAATGCGCGGTGTCAGCGGAAAGGAGGACGCCGGCGGTGCGACGACCTGGCCGAGAGTAAGGCCCTCCGAACCGTAGTTCACCGCTGACGGACTAAGCGACTCGCGTGGGAAGAGAAGTAGCTCGTAGCAGCGCACGTCAAACATTTCATCGCTGCCTACGTGGAGCTGTATGCTGAGAGCCTGCCCGCCGCAAATGCGCAAAATACGCCGCGGCGCACTCATGCCCTTGCGCGCAGCAGGGCGACCGTCTTCTCCAAGTGCCTCCACCGTGCACCACAGGCCACCAAGCGTCGCCAAGCCTCTCTGTTCTGTGGCGCTCCTCTGCATTGGTTCAACCGCGCTCTGCGCCTCTGAAGGTGACACGGATCTGCGTCCCGGTGACTCTAGCTGTGGGTCCACCATCTGGTGCGTCTCCACGTTGGCCAGCTGCATGGGCTGCAGGTTCAAGTAGCGGCGGACACCGTCTTCACGGGCATAGTTGCTGTCGATCAAGCGACGCAGAGCATCGTCCTCATTCGTTGAGTCGTAGACGACACACATGCACATGCCCGTGCCGCCGACTGAGGGCTCCACCTGCACTGGCTGGAGCGTACGCACCACTTTCTCCGTGTCCTCGCGGTTGGTTACGGTGGCACTGGCGCGACGTACCTCCGTGCACACCTCCATGCCGTCATATACGTACTTGGTCCATTGATTGTCCTGCAGCCATATTGCTATCTCACAGTGATGATGGGCCACTTTATCAGAGTAAAAGGCAGCAGCAGGAAAAGCGAAGGCGCCTCGTGTGCGTCGCGAGGTGCTGAGTCGCTTCTCAGGCTCCACACAGTCCTCCGTGCTATCGATGCGGCGCTTCTTGACACCAACCTCTAAGGTGCGTCGCTTCTGGGCTAGTGTGTCCTGTGCCCGCCGCGACAGCTTCTGCGGAGGTGGCGGGACCTCCTGCGCACATGCAGCAGCGGTGTCGCCGCGGCGGGGGCTGCGCAGCATCCATGTCTGGCGACCGTCGTCCTGGCTTATGGATACGCGCTGGCCGCTCTCGTCCACTGTGAAGGTTGGTGAGGTCTCGTCAAGAGCGGTTGAGGACGGCATCTGCGGAGAGCGGCGCAGCTGGGACGATTGGAGAATCAACAGTGGGTTGGCGACGCTGGAATTTGAATTATGCGAGCGCGTCGACAGCTGTGCGTCTTTGGCGCTGTGAGCCCTGCGAGGCAGGAGAGGGGATACTCCTCGGCTGTCAGCACGCGTGGTGGGGACCCGCGGCGGCAACCTGCGCAACTCACCACCCGGAGTCCGAGGACTCTCAACAGGCGTCGCCGCAGTCGATGCAGCGCCATTAGCGCGTCCAGGTCGAATCACCTGCTCATCTATTCGCATCAACTTCTCGGAATCACTAGGGTCAGCGCCCTTCTTGCGGCGCTCCACTACTCTTCTCCCCACCACCTTCGTACCCTTCTTGTCCTGGTCATCGCTCGCCACAGAAGCACCCGACTCGCGCGGAGTGACGCCGTCCGTGGTGGCGGTGAAGAGCTGTGATTTAGAGCGCTGCGACTGCTCAGCCTCAGCGCGAACTTTTGGCTCTTCTGACTCCTCTTGTGGTGCTGACATGTTGGCATCCGCAGCTAAGGTGCGAGAAGCGTTGAAAGCATACCCAGAGTCCGCGCGGCTTGGCATCTTCGGCGCCGGCCTCGCACTCATCGAATCGCTCCGCACTGACAGAAGGGGAGAGAAGGCCGCAGCACTGAAGTTGATACTCTGTGGCGAGGCGCTGACCTGTTCCGCACCACCACGTGGGATGGGGCTTTCCTGAAAAGAAATGGAGGTGCCGACCGTAAGGTCGGCGGGGTTGCCACCACCATCAACGCCATGCGATACCGACTCCTCCACGAAATGCGTTGAGGACGCGACGCTGCGGTTGAGCGGTGTCGCCGTGTGTAATGAGATGTGTGTTGCCGTCCCCACTGGCGCAGTCGCCTCATACAAAGCAGGCGTCTCTACCGAAACCTGCGTGCCGGAAAAAGCATTCTGACTCGCTGGATTCAGCGTCACAGACGTTTGTGGAGCTGTCTGTGCAGTTTCTGCCTCGGTGCTGGGCTGCGGGAGGGTCTCCTGAGCGTCCCTGAGAGTGGTGTCCTCGTCGCTGTCTGTCACCAAAAACTGCTTGAATCGGGACGTCATCCACAACTCAAATGCGAAGAGGGCGGGGCGAAGGGTGTACCGGTAAAGAGGGAGGGAAAACAACTAGGCGCAGTCCCAGCTGCTGTGCTACCTGCATGACTCCCAAAAGCGCAGGTGAGAGTATTGCATGCAATGGCGTTCTATTTTTTTCTTGCCTTTTGCCGCCTTAGATGGTTCCTCTTGTGCAAGTTTGCTTGATTCCTATACCACAGAGGAGGGTGTCCACCAGCGTTCCGCTGTATCGATCGACTTCTCAAGGATGGGAGGTTACTCTTGAGTGGGTGTGCAGGTTTGTGTAGGAGTGTGGGGAGGGGTGCGTTGGAGAGATCGTGGGAGGAAGGCCAAAGAAAACAAGTAGTGTGGAGCGAGTGAAGACATCGCAGTAGACCTCATTGCACGAAAAGGATCGGCCACACGTCTGACGAGGAGAGATGAACGGTGGGGGAAAGCGGCGAGTCTGACCCTTGTGGGCGTGTGTATGTATATGTGCTTGTGTGTATACGTGTGTGCCTTGGTGTTTGCTTCTCACGGACGCACTGATAAACTGGGGCTGGAGGAGGCACCAACGCAACCAAAGCGCACCGCAACGGATGAAGGGCAAGGCGAATCAGACGACACGATCTCAGCGCACGTGAGGAAAACACACATCAAAGCCGAAAGAGACAGGGACTCATGGAAGTGCGCCCTGCACATGTTTGGCAGACTGGGGAAGACGACACCGAGAAACAACGGCACGAACCGTCGACACACACGCTCCAATGGCATCTGCTCTGGAGAGTGCGTTGTTGCGCGGCGATGCGCATCGACTGTACATACCACGAGGTGAGCAAGGGAGGGTGGAAGGGGAGACAAGAGCGACAGCAGTGAGCGACAGAAGCACGAGCAAGAAAACAAAAAGGAGCCAAAGAGACCAAAGATCGGGTGGCAGACGCACCGTGAGAGCAGGTCAGAGAGAGAGATGAGGACAGTGACCCTCGCAGCCCCACCTGGTATATCTACAACGAACAGAGCTGCCATGAAGTCGCCTAGAGAAAATCGAACAAACCACAGCAATAATCAGGAGGGCCAAAGCGGCAGGCAGACAGTGGGGAGGGGGGGGGAAGAAGCTCTACATGAAAGTATACAAAGAGGTGCGAAAAAAGAACTACGAGAAAAGAGTAACAAGGCGCCGCGCCGTTCCCGCTGTGTATGCTGGAGATGGGAGCGCGGGCAATGAATGCGGCACGTCACCATCCGCAGGGATGGCATACCGACCTACACACCAAACACGCGCACAAGAGCGAGTGCGGAGAGTAGAAAGCACAAGGCGGAAGCAGATGCTGTAAAACTGCGCCATGAGGTAGATCGCCTCTCCTCTCTGTCTGCATCCTCCAAAAGACAAGGCCCCACAGGCGCCACATACACAAAGAGAAAAGGCAAAAAAAAAAAACAGAAACGCCCAACAGAGCCAAATGTCAGGACTGGAGGCCCTTGAGCAGCTCGTTCGAATATGGCAGCTTGTCGTAGCCCGTGTAGCCCTCCTCGCCCTCCAATTCTTCTTCCATCGTAGCCGATGTCAAGTCCACAACATTCGTGTACACGTCCTCCGATGCACGATGTGATTTCTGGGGCTGCTGGTCCTGCTGACGGGCATAGGCGTCGTTGAGCTCAGCACATCGCACTGGCGACAGCGGGACGGCATCTTCAAAGTCATCGTCCTCCTCCTCGTCCTCTTCCTCCGCATTTCCGCTTAACCGGATCTTCAGGGCAGGAAGAGAGGCTCGCTGAGGGTGCAGCGGTCTCGTTTCCTTCAGGTGCGGTGGGGACAAGAGAACGCCAGCGTCATCGCTGCCGTTCGTGCCACTGATGTCATCGCCGTCAAACGGCATGGGATTCAGTGGTGGAGGCAGTTCTCGCTTCGGGATCGGCACTGGCGACCGCGCTACCGGGTCACCCTGGCGATGCATCGCAGGTTGCGCCGAGTCAGCAGTATTTGGCGAAATAGGGGCGCTACCACCCCCGGCACGTGAGCAGCGCCGGCGCTGGAGGAGATCTTTCAGGTGCTGCAGCATCTCCGCGTACCCATCCATCGAGCTCTGAACGCCGCCCCCGCCACCTGTTGATGGCTTAGGCGACGGCGGTGCGCCAACATAGGCGGATGGCAGCGCTGCCTGCGATGGAGCGGCGATGCGATTAACGCCACCCAACGAAAGTGCCGTCACGTGCGCCGCGGACGGTCGGGCTGCTGCTTTGTCGCGAGACCCCCGAGCCTTCCTGTCGTGAAAGGAAAGTGCCTCCGATTTGGGAGGCGACACGGCCTCCGCGGCTCGTGTCATTAGCGGCGGTGTCAGCGCAACCGACGCGCATGAAGACGCCGAGCTTTGCCGTGGCCGATGTTGCATTCGCTGCCGCTGCTTCAGTAGCGCCAGCTGCCCTCCAGGATTCGCCTCCTCCCGAGCCCCGCCTTCCGCCTCCATGGCCTGGTCTTGCTGCATACGCAAATTGCGCAACACCTCCAGCGTATTGGGCACGGCGGACTCCTCTGAGTGGTGCTGCTTGCGGTACTCATCCGTCAAGAAGCGTTCATCGTCGCGAGAGCCTTGCTCACGCATCATGCCGCGGCGCACGGCGGCTTCTTCCGAGTGATATCGGTGTTGGCTGCGACGTACCCCACGCTCAAGCTCAGGAGAAGCGAAGTTGAGCGCTGGCAGGTCCTTCACCTCAGCTGCCACAGCGGATGGCGAAGGAGGTGCCGGTGCGCCACCCTGCATCTTGTGGCGACGAAGTGCACGAAGCGTCTCCCCAACTAGGGCAGAAGAGTTCACCGGCGTCTTCGGGGACGGAGCTGCGGCACGTGGGATGTCGACCAGCTCCAACTGAACCGCCGATGGCAGGTTTGCGTTGCCAGCACTGGGAAGCTGCTTCGGCCTTGCAGAAGGTGACACGCCAGAGGAACCCCTGTGGCCGTGCTCCGCTCCAGCAGCACCCTCTCTGGGGCTCTGACCAGAGATCGGACTCGTCAAAGGCGACAAGCCATCCTCGCCACGCCCGTTGAGGGGCTTCAAGTACCCCTGCAGCGCACGACTCGGTCGTTGAAGACGGGGGTTACCACCAACACTCGGGGGGGCGCGCTCTGCCGCAGCGGCCCCAGGTACGCCCTTGCTAAGCAACTCTCGCTCGTTCAGCGGCTGCGGCTGCGCAGCCTGACAGGGTGTGCGGTGCCCACGAACGTCGCCTGAGATGGGGTAAAGGGCGGATGGGCGGCGCGCAACCACAGCGTCGTCAAGCGCACGCTGTTCGCGCCTGTCGCGAGGTGCAACCAGCTGCTCCTCTTCCGTATGCCGCCGGGGTTGTGGCGGTTGCTGTTGACTGGGCTGCAGCATCATCCGGTGGCCGTCGATGCCACCGCCAAGGCCGGCAGAGAGCGGCGCCTTTCGGCCTCGACAGGGTGGCTCCAGTTTTGAGTTCGCTGAAGACCGACAGTCGATGTCGATAGCGGCGTCACGCGGGATGCCAAGCCGCGCCGACGGGGTGCGCAGTGGACAGGGCGTGACGGCGCGACGTGCCTCCTTTGTCTCAGAGCGGCGCTGCTGGACAGGGAGCGCCTGCTGTGGCGAGTTCGCCGCGCACAAAACTCTTCGCAGCGGCTTCCTCGCCACAGGATCCCCATGCGGGAAGGCTGGCACTGAACTACGCGTCTGCGGTGGCAAGCACTGCCGCTGCGGTGTCGTGGGGCGGCTCACAGGCTCTCCTGGAGGAGCACCACGACGCGGGTCACGGCCAAAGACAGGTGCTTCGGCGCTGGTCGGTGTGTGAGCCAAGACGAGCTCCTTGGCCTGTGACGGAGATGATGGCGGGGAGCGGGAGGGTCGTTGCAGATTCTCCGGCTTGGCACGGGACTGCGGAGCGCCTCTGCGTGGCGAGCGATCATCGGCGTACCCGTTCGCGTTCATGTTGTTCAGCTGAGGACTGCTGCGGTGATCGTTATTGTGGAGAGGCGTGGCGGCCATCCGCTGATTCTCTAGGACGCGGCGAAGCTCATCTTTGCGCATCTTGTTCCGCCGCTCGCGGACCTCAAGTTCCTCTTTCTGTCGCTTCAGGTACGCCTCGTGCTTGCGACGCATGTAGGCGTGGATCGTCTCTTTCGCCTTCTCGTCCGTGTTGCGGCCGTACCGGGCGATGATGGCGTCTACACGGCGCATATCAGCGTGAAAGACGTCCGCGGGATTGGGAGAGGGCCCAGGGGTCACTGCTGCTGCTGCTGCTGGAGCACCACCAGCCTCAAGACCCCGCCGATCCTCAGCGGCGCCACCGCCGAGGTTGACGTTGTTGCGCATCGGAGGTATGTGATGCGGCTCCTCAAGGGGACGTGGAGCTGGGGGCGGGGGAATAACACCGTTCGGGGCATCCGCTGGGGCGTGCCTGGCGCCACCACCCGGCAGCAAAGGGCTGACGATGGGTTTCTTCAGGTAGGGACTGTAGAAGTAGTGAAGGCCGTTGTCTTGCCGTGGACTCGCAGAGGGGCTTCGCTGGACAGGAGCAGACGGCTTTGGCCCCACCACCGCCGGCGTGCCGCCGCATCCTGGGGATGGCATTGGCGGCTGCGACGGCTGTTGCGATGGCGGGGATATGCGGTGATGCGCCATGGCGAGCGCAGCCGCCTGACCTGGTGATACCCCATCCTTGGCGACTACGTGAGGGGAAGGCTTTGGAGAAGGCTGTGGGGAGTTTCCTTTGCGCTCCTCCTGATCCATAGCAGATTCGAAGTCCATGATGTCCTTCAGGCGCACTCGGCACTGGGTAGCAAGCATCAAGTTCTCCTCTAGTTGCTCGAGAGAGCTGCGCATTAGCGGGAGAGCGAGTGTCTGCTTGATACTAGGCCGCTTAGCTGGGTCCTTCTGGAGGCACCAGTCAACCATCTTGCGAAAGTCTGAGGAGTACTGGCTGGAGAGAGGAACGTAGTGCCCCTGTACAATGCGTTGCATGAGCTGGTTCATGCTGGTGCCGTCAAATGGGTGGCGTCCACCGGTGGCACATTCGTACAGCAACACGCCGAGAGCCCAGATGTCGCTCTTGTTGTTGTACGGACGGTTGCGGCAGAGCTCAGGAGAGAAGTAATAGGGAGTGCCGCACACGGTGTTGGCCATCCCCATTGTCGTGCGCAACACCGTCGATATGCCAAAGTCGCCGAGCTTCACCGCTCCGTTTTTCATGAGGAAGACGTTCATTGTTTTGATGTCGCGGTGCAGGATGTGGCGAGCGTGCAGGTACTCCATCGCAAGGCAGATTTGTGAGAAGTAGTACAGCATGCTTGACTCTTTCATAGGGCCGCGGCTCTGCTTCACCTTCTCCGCCAAGTCACCGCCGTCGCAGTACTCCATAACAATGTAGAGGTTGTTATTATTCTCAAACTGCTCCACGTAGCGGACGATATTGGGGTGCTGCAGCTGCTGCAGTACTGTGCACTCGTGCCGTGCCTCATCTCGCTCCTTCTTGCTCATCCTCATCATTCCTACCTCTTTCACCACAAACAGGAGCCCATCCGTCTTGCGCTTGATGAGGATGGCGCTGCCAAAGCTGCCCTTCCCCAGCACCTTCACCCTCTGGTACTTGTCCATAGCCCCTCCCCGCCCCACAACGCCGACTGAAACTCTCTTGCTAGGGAAGAAAGGAGGAGTTGTGAGGAGGGGGGCGAGGTTCCCTCTGTCTTGCCCCTTTCGAATCTATGGCGGCGCCGTCGTTCTTCGCTCGACGCTCCCGTGGGGTTGCTCTTCTTCCCGCGTGACCGAACCTGCGAGGGCGTGAGTGCAGCGGAGAAGGCAGAAGCCACACAATTGCGCCTACCGCTGCACGAGTAAGCGGACCCGAACCAGAGGACGCGCAAGGAGAAGAGAGGGGGGAAGAGAGTAGGGAGACACAGAAAACAAGAGGGGAGGTCGAAGGGGGAGCTGTGGTAAGCACAGAGAAGAAGTGCGCAGTTGACAGGAGCAATTTAAAGCGACGAGAAAAAAAGAGAGCCGCACCGCGACACTCAAGCGCGCCGATGCGCGGAGGTGCACGCGCAGCCACACGCAAGAGCCAACCACTGACGCGCGCCCGAAAAGAGCGCGACAAGGAGAGAGTAGCCGACTCCGAAAAGGAAAAGTTGCAGGAAGGCACAGAAGAACTCCTACAATGTTCACCAGGCACGCCAACAGCGATGTTTTGTCTCCTGCCGCCCTCTGTTGGCCACGGGAGAAGAGTGAAGGGGTTGATGGGTGTAGAATCCTGCTGATTGTGTCGTGTGGCTTCGGCAAACGTGCGCGCGCTAGAGAGAGCAGCACAGCAAGAGAGAAGACACACAGAGGGTGTAAGAAGAGGGGCGAGAGGGGAAAGGGAGAAAGGAGAAGAGCGGTGATAGGTGTACATGAAATACGAAAAGGAACAGTTAGGGCAAAGAGGAGAAAGTGAGCACGCACAAATGAAGCGGAGTGGCAGAGAGCACGCGCGCAAAGAGGTTCAAACAAACAAACAAACAAAACGGCAAAGACAGAGTGCGCGCAGAGCCTCACACACTGCAGGGGGGGGGACAAAGCAGCAGCAAAGCAAAGGCACGAAAGAGAGCAGTGGCGGCAACAGCAGCGCGTGTTTCGATGTGTATGTCGAGGGATGTGCGTGTGTGTGTGTGTGTGCAGGTGCACACACACTTCGGAGTCCAAAAAAAAAAAAAGAAAGGAAGGAAAGAAGGAGGAGAAGGGGGAGCAGAGCGCCTGAGGATAACAACGGGATGACAAACAGGCGAGCAAAACTACAATAAAGGGAGGAAAAAAAAATGGACGCGAGGAAATGTGAAGGGTGAGAACCAAAGCAGCAGCCGCAACAGCAGCTGCCCACAAAGATGATGATGGAGAGATGAAGAAGAAGGATCAAGCAGCGCTCACTGCGAAGGATGATGTCAACTGTGCACGCGTGTATGTGTGTGACTGAGCGAACGCCAGAGAAAGAAAAAGAAGAGGAAGGAGAGTTGTGTTAGGAGGACAGCGATGTTTGAATTGTTTTGGTGTGCAACGCAGCAGCACAATCCCGCTTGCTCAGGCAATGGAGGAGGAAAGGCACCTGTAGTAATATGGAAAGCAGCAGAGAGGCGCATGCACTCACACAGACAGAAAAAAAGGGAGAGAGACGGTGAGAAACAAGGCCAGGGAGGCAATGGGCGGCGTCCTTCAAATAATTGAATGGTATTTTTCTCCTGTATTGCTATTGAAGTGTGTGTGTGTGTTATCGAGGAAAGGAGTAAGATGAGTTCCTCAGAAGAAGCTCAACGGTAAAGGGGGAGAGGGAGAGATGCGTTCAGGTAAGCAGAGCGCAGATTCTTGAGGAAAGGCAACGTGAAGGGCCGCCATTGCACGAGCCCTTGTCGCTTCTGGAGCTTCTCTGTGTCCCGTCATCGCCACTTGCGCGATTTCAGGTGATAAGCGTGAGAGCAAGCTTACTTGGGTGTAGCTCCACGTGTATATATCGCTTAGGCAGCTCTCGGGTACTCTTACTGCGCGGCACCATTCGCCACGAGAGTGCCGCCATGATGCTTCCTGTCAGAGTGGTGAACGGAAGAGTGAGAGAAGTGCCGGAGCGGGCCGTGCACCCCCACTTTCCTGGTTTGACTGCCATCTGTGTGCCATCGTCTCTTCCGTGTACTTTCCTTTGCGCCGTCCACACGAACACACTATCCAAACCAAAAAAAAAAAGAGTGAAGGGGGTGGGGGGACAAGGCTAAAGCCGGTCAGACAAATGTGACGACCTTCGCCACAAGCACAACAACGCCAGCATCAGCGTGATTAGGACAACGAGACCGCCCCCTCGCTCCCACACAGGCGCAACGACATCAAACAGAACAGCGACGTAAAACACGAACGAAAAAAAAACGAGGAATGGCAACATGACTTCCGCATGATACAGGCCGTAGCTAGAAGCACCAAAATAAGCTGAACCGCACGCTGAATTGACGAAAAGGAGAGGGAAACGTCTTCTTGTCGAAGAAGAACCAGATGAAGAGGGAAGGCTGGTTAGCGGGGTGGGGATGGAGAAGGGGAACAAAGTGGAGTACGAACAATATCACGCGCCAACGCACACGCACACCCACACACAGGGGTGCCACGGTTTGTGTGAGTGTGTGTGTGTGTGTGCGATGTCCGAACAATAAACCCAAAGTCCCATTTCTTTCTGTGGCTGTCATCCTTGCCTTTCCCCTTTGCTTGTTATCACAGCCCTCGGCCGATCCGTCACATTTACCTCGTCTATGAACCCGTTCATCCGACGCGGGCACTACAACCACTGCCAAATTAAAGTGAAGCACCACATGCCCGCGTCTGCGGCAGATGTTTAATCCGCACCTCTCCCTCCTGCATGCATATTGGACGCTCTTTCGCCGCCAACTCCGTCCTTGCTCGTCAGCCCACACACACAGAGGTCTCACCTCACCCTTTGGCTACCTAATTTACCACCTCAGCGCACACCTCCAGCCGCATACGTCACGTGAAGGTCTGGCGATGACGGATACGTGTGCGCCTGCCCCTGCCTCCACCCCCATCGCCCGTGCCTTGACTAGGCAGCACTAAAAACAGTCCCGCCATCACACACACGCACACGCACACGCCGAGTTGATGACACAGTCGGGCTCGCAGGCTCGAACACGGCGTGTACCTATGCAATCGCAAGTGGGAGGAGGGCACAAGCACAGGAATGGAAAAAAAAAACAAAGCAAACTCGCAGAAAACAAGACTTTTACGCGCTTCTGCAGAAGCAGACGGTATCTTGGCGACGGTGTTGGAGCGTCTTCCGCGGCATCCCACTTCCTGGCCCACCCACCCACTTCCAACTTTTCTACTCCTCGACATGCGTTCCTTCTTTACTAGTCCTGTGACCCCTCAGTCTCGGGGCAGTTCCCGTGACCGCACGAGAGCCACCATCGGTACGGCCTTGTCCTCGCACACAAAGCAAACACGCCTTGAGAAAAAGGGGGGAGGCGGGGACAGACGATAAAAGAGTGAAGGGGGGGGAGGGGGAGCGACTGCGCTGCTGGCGCCTCCGTGACGTGGAGCGGTGGTGGCGTGATTAGAACTCGGCCACCTCGCCGTCTTCGACCCGGGGCTGTTCCTCTCCGATGGGTGGATTTTCCACGATGTAGCCATCCATCAGCTTGGCAGCGCTGTCCGCCTCGCTCGACGCGGAGCTAGAGCCAGCCACCGACTCTGGCACGCGCTTCTGTTCTCCGCGCACGACGCCAAACTTTGTCTTGATCGAGGACGTCGTGGTGTCACCCGCGACTGTGCCCTTCGCGGTGCGCGCCGTGAAGGCAGAGAACGACACGGCGGCCTCTGTGCGACTGCCCTCTTTGGCCGCCTTCTGATTCTCCTTTGGCTTGCCGTCACGCCCGTAGCGGATGCCCACCGGGCTGTCGGGACCCTTGGGATGGTACTTAGCATTGTGAATAATGCGCTTGTACGTCACCTCCACGTACATGAACGCGCCGAGCACGCACACGACGGCGACAATGAGCACGATGAGAATGGCGGTGGCCGGCTTCGCTGCGATGCCCGACTGGGTGATGACCGGGTTGTAGGTGTCTGTGTCAAAGCGCAGAGCAGCGGAGATGCTGCGGCTCACCGAAACAATGTACAGTAGCGCCTCCTCACGCTCGTGTTTCTTCACGCGCTGCGAGGAGTGCGTGGAGTTAGCCTCCGTGAAAGCGTACGTGACAAATTTGATCGCAGCGCGGATGATCATAGGAACACGGATGCGGCTGCCAGAGTGCAGCAGGGAGCCAGGGATGAAGGCAAAGTTGAAGGGCTCCGTTTCGCTAGCGTTAGCGTTGGTGTTGTGTGCAATGCGACGATAACTGAGCGATGAGGCGTACATCTCCCACGGCAGGTATGCGTCTGACTGGTCGGATGACGAGTTGCTCTCCGGATACATCCATATTTCCTCTTCTCTGCGTCTGGATCTGGGGGCGTTGTCACCGTCCAGCAAAATGTTGACGTAGCCCTTCGCAAGGCTGCCGGCAAGCAGGCTCGACATCACCTCCGACACCCGCACAGACAGCGTGAGGTACTGCAGCTGCGCTACTGTGTAAGAGTCGTTACTAAGCGTTTCATCATCAACGATGCTCTGAATCACCTCGGAGTTGATCTTCTTTGTCTCCTCGTGGATGCGAGGCAAAGAAACCATGACCCAGTCCGTTGGGCCAAACGTCCGCTCGTCTGCCACGGCACACATGGAGACTGTCACATTTCCCTTTTCGTTCTCAATGATGGCCGTCATGTTGTCCAGATGAATATGAGTGCTCTCCTTGTTCGGCGCCGTGGCACACATGCTCGGGCTTGTCAGTCGCTCAGGGGTGTCGTAGTAGCTTTCGCTCTTCTCCTCCTCCTCTTCCTCTTCGCTAGTGGAGGTGCCGGGGAGGAAGGCCAGCGCCTCGGCGCTGTATGGCTTCACTGGAACCGACGATCCCAGCGGGTCCGGCACTGGCCAGTACGCGCTCGGCCGGCATAGCTCCGTGTCGAGGAACCGCGTGTTGAGCTCGCTGATGTAATCTGTCTGGTTCACGACGACGTCGAACACCTGGCCGCTCGACAACTTTACAGATATGGCGAAGGTGCCGACTGGGTAGGCGCCCGTCGCCTCAACCGACCCCATACCGTTCGCGCGCGCGGCAAACGTCACTCGCAGCGCATTATTCGGGCTCACCGACGTACTCGCGGACTTTCCGGAGATGCCCTCGTTGGTGATGGAGCCCTCAAAATCGGACGCGTTGTAATCGAGCGCCTCGAACGTTATGAGGGCCTCGTCACCGCAGTCCGTCTCGAATCCGTTCCCCGTACCTCTGCAGCTCGTCATTGTGCCAGTGCACATCGGGCATTCTATCTTGCTCGGCGACGTCCACGTGGAGTTCAGCAGCGTCGTGGAGACAACCGTCAGCGAGAGAGACGTTATGTTAGCAGCTGTGTTGTTGGCCGCAAAGTACGGGTAGAGCAGAACAGAGTAACGGTAAAGACGCTCTCGGGTGTCTGTTCGCTTGCCTGTGGAATACTGAATGTCGGAGTTCATCTGGAGCTGTGGAACGCTAAAGCCGCTCGAAAGACGTGCGGCAGCGTCGACGATGATAATATTATGGATCTTAAGACGCAGCTGGTAAGCCGTCTCCGTGTGCACAATGCCGGCTGACGGGATGTTCCAATTTGCCGGCTTCACCGACTGTGAGTACACAATGCCGACCAAGTACGTCCCTTTGCCCTCCAGCTTAAAGGTGGGAGAGCCGTCTGGCTGGCGCAGCGCGCGCAGCGACTCTACCGACGCCCTGCCCACCCACGTTGCATCGCAATCATTAATATACAGCCTCCACCTCACGGACGGCGTTGCGTTGCTGTCCAGCTTTTTGCTCTTGTCTCCCAGCGTCGGCGTCATGAGAGGCGCGTACTTGCACGGGTCTAGACGGTACACGTCGCAGTGGCGGTGATTACCTCCAAACTTCTGGTAGTAGTTGTCGCCTAACTTGTATGCGTCGGCCAGAGTGTTGAGGTGGCCTTTCAGCTCATTCATGTCCGTCCAGCTCCAAATGTCAGCACCCTTGCCGGTGCTTGCCTGCTTGTCTAGGCACGACGGTTCGAAGGAGACGTGCGAGCCGTCCAGGACGGAGGTGGAGTCGAAGAACCCCTGCGCGTTGGCCTTTGAGATGGGGGAGAAGGTCACAAAGCGGGCGGCAAGGTTGCCTATCGTGGTGTACGCGTGGATGATCAGGTTACCCTTCACCGTGAAGTCAAAGTCGACCCCGTCCTCGGAACGGGAGTCCTTGCGCGGCGTCACAGCGACACCTGTCTTGTTCACGTCGAAGAGAGCGAGGTCCGTCGGTTTGGTGCGCCACGCGCCTGCGTCGCAGGTGCCACGGCACACGATTGCGCCCTCCATAGCATAGTAGATTTCGTCCTTGTCCTCGTCGACGATGGAGATGAGCGCTGTGCCGTAACACCTGGAGCCCTCGCTCGAGCATGTCAGCTGGAACTTGAAGGAGTCCACCGCGTCGCCCACCTTGGGGGTGAAAGGGGTGTAGTAGAAGATGCCCGAGTTGTTCCACCGAACCGTGCCATGAGTAGGCGGTTCCAGTGTCGCCAAGATTGTGCCCGAAGTGCAGAACGTGCCGGCAGCTGTTGCACGAGCGGAGAGGCTGGCAATCTGCTCCGCGAACGTGCCATCTGAACTGAGCGTCAGCGAGTAATTGTAGTTGCCAGAGCACTGCATGATCGGTGCAGTGGTCGTCGTTGTCGTCGTTGTCGTCGTCGTGCCCGGCGAGATACGGTAGTACACGCGCGACGTCCCACCAACGGGGGTGATGACATTGCACAGCACCAGGAGGTCCACGTACGTTGACCGAAGGCCCATCGTCATGCCGGTGAAAGGAGCGGTGAATTCAAGTGTGGGGTCATGCAACCGCGGAAAGCTGGCATTGTTGCCGTAGGCAGCGTCAACGTAGTAGGAGAGAACCCCTCCAGGGCACTCTGCCTTCAGTGCCCCGACACTCAGTACATTCACTACGGTCTCGCCCTCCATCGCCGGGAAGACACCCAGGTACGTGATCTGATCGGCGTGGCTGAGCAACACGCCGAACAAGGCGAGCGTGGCGATCACCGCCGCACAGTGCCGTCCGCGAAAACGACGGTTCATCATTGAGACCAAAGCGTATGCGCACATGTAGGTGCGTGTATATCAGAAGGGGGAAGAGCAGAGGCAACCAAGTCGATAGAAGAGATAAAAAAGAGAGTGAACGAGATCGTCGACACCGCCTCAGGCTCAATCACACGTGCACAGACACGGCGGCATACACAGAAAATGGTGAGGGCGTACACTTAGCTTAATGAACAACACCTAGACAAGCACCTCTCTACTGGAGAAACCGACAACGACTGCGCCGCCCGCACGCAGGCGCACGAGGAAATCGGTGTATGCGAGTGAATGGGAGGAGAAGTGAGGGGGCGATGGCCTTGCCGCTGAGCTGCCTCAATGCGCGCTACAGGCGAACCGAAGAGAAAAACAAGAGACGAGCCACAACGGAAAAGGGGGAGAACTGGAGAGAAGAAATATGGATCGCTAGAGAGGAATGAGACTGAAAGAGATGCACGCCCGCGCGTGCACTTGAACACACGCAGAGCGTCACCGAACTCAGCACTCGCAAAAACTGGCAATAAAAAAAAAAGAAAGAAAGAGAGAGCGGGAAATGTGGAGAATGAGAAGGCGGTGCAGTAGTCCGCAAAACAGACAGGGGCGACGAGAAGAGGGGGGGAGGAAGGGAATCGCATGCGACTACAGTGAAAGTGTCATCCGTACAGCGAGAGGAGACATGGTGGATGAGGAGCATACAGAAGGAGCGAGTGGTGTGGCGCAGGAACATGAAGAGGTCAGCCCAAGCAACCACGAGTTGTCGCGCTCTGTTGCCGCGAAACGCGCAGCCCATGAACATGCTTAAGGATCACATCTCCAGCTGCACACTTTGCGCGGGTGGCTGCCGCACGCACGCCTGTCGATGATAGATGTGGAGAGGGAGAAGAAAACAGCACCTCACCATGTCCCGCTAAGCCACCCGTGCATGCGCACCTTTGTCCGTCGTTTCTCCGTGACACACCCACGCACGCAGGCATAAGTGCACTGCCACAATACAGCGCCGGGGCTGTGGCACCGCCGGAGAGGACGGAGAAGAGGAAGGAGGGTCAAAAGCGGTAGCGACGATCGGGGAGAGGCGACGTGAGGTGCCGTACACGGGGAGGATGGCTCGTACACGCACAGCCTCTCTCCTCTGCGTGACTCGCTGTTCTCGACCGGCCTTGCCAGTTGTTAAGCGTTAGTGTTCTGTAGGCATGTCTAATGGGGCTGCGGAGCTGCTGCGTCTATGAAAAGAGGAAGCGTGAGGTGTGAGTCAACGTGACCAGCCCACCTGCGCAGGAGTGAACGTGAAGACGGCAGGCGGGTGTGGTGGCAGGGGTGGGCCGAGTGCCGAAAAAAGGAGGACGGCAACCCTGCGTGCTACACCTCGAATCCTGGCGACCCCATGCCGTTGATCATGACAGAGAAGCTCAGCCTCACATAGCCGTCGAGAGGGCGGGCGTGCAGCATCACCTGGTCGTCGCCGGTGCACAAGGAGAGGTCGCGCAGCACCGGTCTCTCGCGGGCGAGGAGGCTAATCAGCTGCTATCTCGAGGTGGCACTCTCCAGCTGCATCACAGGCATATCCGTTGGGTGGTACCCGCTCTTCATTGGAATAAAGCATCGACCGTAGCCAATGATGGACTCCCCGCTGCCGAGAACTTGAGTGTTGTCGTCGTCAGCGCCTTTGACGGTATGAGGTGTAATGACTAGCTGTGGCCAACCAAACAGGTTTGTGCTCATCAACGCAAACTCAAAAAGGTGCTGTGAAGCTAAAGTACGCGATGGAGCCCTTGGCGCAGTCGGCTAGCTGGGTTAGCATTTCGGCGTTGTTGCTGTACGTTGGCAAGATGAGATCCTCGTCGTCCTCATCCGCGCTATCGCCGTAGGTGCCATTGCTCTCCAGGAACGCTCAATGAGGGTCGAAAAAGAGCTGTGTGCGGGTGAACATGGACCGCATCTCCACGCACTCCGCATCCTCCAGCACACCATGCACCATCACTTGAAACCCCTTATGTTGCCGCAGCGACGCCGTAGCAGGTGGTGCTTTCAAACGCATTCCTACTATTCACTCATCATGCCGGCGTGTCGCTGGCAGCGAAGCAAATGAAGGGAATAGGGCCGAAAAAAAATCACAAGAGCGAAATGAAAGGATGACACCGCAGCGGCCGCAACAGGAGCAGGAGAGTTGCACCCTCTGATGGCGAGAGGGAGAAGAAGACGTCGATAGTTAGAGGTCGATGTGTCTGTGGGGGAATGTGCCCCACCATCACAAGAAGAGTAGTGGTGGAGAATAATGGGCTGCTGCTCTGGGGTGGGGGTCAGCAGCAGAGGCGATGTGACGGTCCGTCCAGACTCCCGCACCGCTGCTCTCGGATGACTGCTGGGGGGGGGGGGGGGTGTCCGCTTGTCGCATGAAGTCTGTGACAAGGCCGTGACGCACAACCTAAGTGTACAGAAGAGAAAGAAAGGGTGGAGAGACTGGGCAAGCAACTCAGCGGACGGTAGTGAGAAGCGCAGAACGATGAATTTCACCACAGAGATAGGGAGGCATACACCAAGACTGGATGCACGGGAGTAGGACAACTGAAGCGCACGCATGAATGGCCCCTCTTCCGCATCACGGCCATTCCAAGTCCACTGTGCAGCACTGCAACGGTAGATGCGTCACACGTATACTGAGTGCCAGGGGGGGGCAGTATGAGCCCGCTTGCCACGAACACAGCCGCCCACACGTGTGTGTTTGCACCATGTAATCGGAGGTAAACAAGACAACAGACACACAGTCAGGGAGAGATTGGCATCTAGTCGAGAGGAGGAGAGGTGAACAGCGAGGAAAAAACAAGGAGACGACCCCCCTCCCCACGCTGAGTCAGTTGCGCACAACCACAAGTGCACGACTCCACGCACATAGAGGACAAGAAGAGAGGAAAGACGCGTGAGAGAGCCGAAGCAGAGGAAGGGGAAGAGCGGTGGAACGTGCTCGAAGGCGGGTACGTTCCAAGTGCACATACGAAATACCCCCGCATACGATCTCTCCACCTCTCTTGCTCTTTTGGCCTCCGCCTTCATCACTGTGGGTATGTAGCACCTAAAAGCTGGCAAACGCCTGTCTGTGGGCTACGCGTCGATGTCTGTGGGAGAGCGGGGGTGCGGAGGCTTTGCGTGCAGTCGGAGGACACACGTTGCGACGCATCCCCTCTGCAGATGGCACACACATAGATGAAGATGAGGAGGTCAAGAGGAGATCTCGTCACACACATAGAGAGCGACAAGCAAACAAGTAAGACACCTACGGATAAAAAGCGAGAAACTATCTAGTGCCTGCATCGGAGAACACACACACACACAAACACCAAATACAAGACCAACCAAAGCCACCCCAACGGAGACAGTCCACCACGGCAACCTGCGGCGCCAATTAGCTGAACAAAGACAGAGACGGTTCAGCCGGAGAGAACGAGGAGAGAGGCGCCACATCAGCCCAAGGCACTCTATAGCCGCAGATACAGCTGCATTGTGTCCCAGTAGTGAGCGGCAACAAAAAGCACCACCATAGCTGGGAGAATGCAATGGTAAAAGCAGCGAAGCCACAGCCGTCGCCACGTTGCGGCCCGCCGCACCGGCCCGCGGCACACCTGCAGCAGGGCCTCAGCAAACTCGGCGCCGCCTTCCAAGCTGTCCCTCTTCACTGAAAGGGGGAAGGTCATGGTCGCAGCTGCGTGGCTACTGTCGCTAATGCTGCTCGCGGAACTGCCAGCGGAGCGGAAGAGGTCGCCGTAGTACACGCCGCTGGCACGACCTGTGAAGTGGTCTCCATCGGCGCTCTCCTCCACCGGCAGCACGACGGTACACACGTCGTCCGCGTCGGCAATCTCTGACACGCTGCTCACGCTCAGCACCGGCCCGCCGGGGACAGGAGAGGAGCTACCAGGCTGCAGCGAGTCTCGCCACGCGTCGGCAGCGCTGATTGGACAAGATGAAGGAGAAAAGTGGCTAAGGTCCACGCTTTCGTCGGCGTCAGCGACGCTGCGGAGTGAGAAACGATCGCGGGAGCGGCGGATGAGGCGATGCGCCACCGGCCGCGCAAAAGAGATGCGCTTGTCGTGACAACCCTCCACGACACCGCCAGACTCCTGCCGCGCATCACGCAAGGCGCTCTGCATCTTCTCGAAGGCGCCAAAGAGCTGGTGGAACGCCTCCTCACTAAGGCGGCTGCCGTGCTGGGCAAAGAAACCCTCCATGAGGTCGGTGCGGTGCTCCGCCATACGCACCCACCGCGGTAGAAACGCCTCCTCGTAGTCCGCAGCGGAGAGCTGGCCGCAGCGGTACTCGATGCGCTTGCAGATAAATCCCTGGACAAATCGATTCATAGCCTCCACCGCCTCCCTGCTAAAGCTGGGCAAAAGTGGCGGCCACGCCTCTCTCGACGCGCATAATACGCCCACATCCACTTGAGAGGGAGGGATGCAGGGTGACTTGCTCAGTCTTCCCTGGGCGTTGGCATCGCGAGTGGAGAGTCGCATAGGAATGTGATCCAGTAGAAGGGCCAAGATAACAATAAGCGAGCAGGTCGGACGCCCTTGTATCGCCAGTACGCAGACAAAGACACACAGGCACAGCCGACACGCCGCACAGCAGGGAGCGCGGTGCTCAACGAGGCACGACGGGAGGAGGATACAGGCGGCGAAGTGACGGTCCCCGGACAGCGTGTCCGAAAACAAGACAGAAAAAAGAAGAGACGTGCAAAGGCGAGCGCTGTAGACCGTTCGATACTACTCTCGCACGTTTCTCTTCTATTAGGCAACTACCGATTAAGAGAGAGGAGTAGGCAAAGGTGAAAAGTTTGCCTAGGGACACACAAAATGCTGAGCAAGGATTCAGTTCCGAGCGCACCCACCACCTTCTCCTGCCCGCCTCAGGACTGCATCTATCCAAAGGCGCGAGAGGAGCAACTGCGTTGCCTGACGCGCATCATGGGCGCACATTTAGCGAAGGCGAAGCACGAGCACTTTCTCTTGACATTCTCTTGTACTCTTCTTGAGTTATCGACGTGGCTATCATCGGATACTCTTCGTTGATTATCCACATGCTCTCACCTTCTGTACGCACAACTCGAGAGACCCTCTCATCGCTCCCCTTCCCCCCCCCCACACACACACACACTGCGCACCAGCTTAAGGGTGCGCGGGAGGGAGGGTTGATTGGGCATTTCTCTCGCATAAGCTCGCCAAGGCACAAGCGCACATAACTGCAGCGTTTGGGGTCTGTGGCTTGGTATATACATTCATCCGGCAGCCGGCCAGCCGGTGGGGCCGGGGCATGACGCGGCGGCCCCGACCGATTGGGAAGAGCCACAGTAACGACAAGAAACCAGCAAAGAACAGAGAAAAGAAGGCCAAGGTTTACATGAGTGGGCTCGTCACGACGAGGGAAAAAGGCTTCTGCACCACCAAAGTAGTGAGGCGGAAGGCCACACAGATACACCCAGCGAAGGAGCGGGTGTCCTTCGTCATTTCATCAAGTCATCACCTGGTGGTAAGCTTGGTGCGCGATGAGTCGTACGGCAGAGAGGGTAAGGGCTTGCGTAGCATGACCCGCAATTCAGAGATGGCGGCGTGCACGTTCGTTGCAGCAGGAGATACCACCGACCGGGGAAGACGAGTGCGTGGGAGCAGCTCGTCAGCGGTGCCAGCCGCCACAGACGCCAGCTTGTTGGTCAACTCTAGTTGCGTCTCCACAGGTGGCGGCGCCGCGGTCGCCTTTCGGTCTCTGGGGACGTCCCTTAGCGACCGCATTGCTGCGTCGTCCAGGCCGGTCAAGAAAAAACCCCTGCCCCTCTGCGCGCTCTCCGGCTCCTCATCCCCCTCCTCGTCGCCCACCTGCTGCGATGAGACCGTGGCCTCCGTGCGGGGTGGGATGGGAACGTGAGGCAGCATGGGTAAACACATTGGCTGCGGTGGGAACACCCGCTGCGCCTCCGCTCGTCGTACTGCAGCTGACCGCGCAACGCCGCCGCCTCGGCCTTGTGCCGCCGGACGACGCCGGCCAAGCACACGGTAGACGTCCATGAACTCGCTGTACGGGGGTAGCGTCACAAGCGGCATCACGCCGTGCGTCCTCTGTTCAGATTGTCGAAATGTCGAGGAGTAGAAGTAGCGCGTTGGCTGCTTCGGCAGGGCTGGTGGAGTAGCTCTCGGCGTTTGAACGTGGATTCGGTAGCGGCGGAGATACTCCGCCACGGTCGGCAGCGGTGGCGAGACGCCATCTTGATGATGTGTATTTTCGCTCACTAGGCCGCCTGAATCGGCCTCGAGTATGTTCGACGCCACAGCCGCGGGTGCGGAGGCGGTGGTATCGCGCAACGAAGAGGGGTCGATCAGTGCCGCCTCCACCACGTCCATCTCGGATATGTCCGCCTCGCCCTGCGGCTGAGGGATGTAGCGCGTCCAGGTCTGACAGTGCCACGTGTTCATCATCTCCGGCGGCACACTGGGATCACTGCTGTCCGTCTGGGGTGGAAGAAGCGCCGCGTAGTACGCGTCCACAACAGCCTCGTCTAGCACACGCTGTACCTCAGCCTTCTGATACGGTTGGCGGTTCAGCAGGAGATTCTCGCCAACAGCGAGGCGGCGCAGCGTCCGGTGTAGTGCGGCCAAGGGTCGGAGGGCCTCGACGCGCTGGAAACGATTCCCTGTCAGGTTCATCACTTGCAGGAATGGAAAGGGAGCACAGCGCAGGGCACTGTTGCCATCGCACGAGCCGGCACTCAACGGGGGTATAGAGGAGAGCCGATTCCGCGCAAGGTTCACCTCAACGAGCGCCGGCATGGTGCTCAATGCGTAGAACACATCTGATGAAGACAGCTCGTTTGACTCCAGCGCGAAGTGTGTAAGGTGTGCCAGACCCGACAAGTCTCTTGGCAACGCGCGCAGGCCATTATGGCTGAGGTCCAGCTGCTGCAAGGCATCAAACGCCTTCAAGTAACTTAGGTGATTTGCGGGAATATGGTTATAGGCAAGGTTCAGCGCTGTAATGGTAGCAAGTGAGGAACTGCTTAACTGCGGCACCTCTTCCAAAGAAGCAATTCCGTTGCACATGAGGTGAACATCCTTTAATCCGGGAAACGGGAGCACATGACCCAGGCGCAAGCGGTTGTCGCTCAAGTTCAGCGAAGTGAGGTGCGTAAAGTACTGCAAGTCCCCCGCAACGCTACTCGACAGCTGTGAGGATTGCAGCGTCACCTGTGTCACTTCATCCGGCTCTTCGGCTTCGCACGCGCTCAGCACAAGAAAACCGTCCAATACGACGCCATCCTGGTTGCCTGTCACCCGTGCCTTCCGCTGCACCTCTTCGCCCTCGATGCGCTCGAGGATACGGCGAAGTCGGCGTCGCTCCTCGCGTGTGGCAGCGTTAGGCGGCTGAGGAAGTCGGAAGTAGCTGCGCATGTTACGCTCCAGGACGCTGGCATTTTTCAGGATGCGGAAGCCCTGCGGGTGGACGAGGAGGTGCGGTGGCAGCAGCGAGCCGCCGACAGTGAACTCCATGTCGCCAACGCTGCCTAGCATCGCGAGAGACGGGCACACCGCTGCCCAGGTAGTAGACGTCACAGCACGTTTGAGCGGTATCGTGGCACGCTGCGACGCAGACTCACATGTTGGCCCGCCGTCGGCTGCCTCTGCCTTTTGCTCGGCTGAGGCAGACGGCAGCGCGCCTTGAAGTAGATCGAGATGCATAGGAGACTCCTCCTGCATCGCAGGGTCCATGGCCGCTGCGCGCTGGGGTGGAAAGAACGGTCGTCTCTGCCACGTCAGAGACATGCCGCCGCGCAGGCCTGCCGAGGGAGGCAAAAGGGCGTCGTTTTCGTCGCTGATTTCACAAATGGGGCACAGAGAAAAAAAAAACGCGGCGGCCACCACGGCTAGTAGGCGCCGCGCGGTCATGAAATAGAGACACGCAGAGAGGGAGGGCGCGAGGCTGATGGGGAAGGAGATGAGGGAGGACGGAGGTGCAGACATTGCACAGCATGCACCTACTCCCCTCGATGGTGGGTGGTGCCAGTGGCAACGTTGGGCATAAGCGGCAATGGAGAGGAGTGCGGACACAAAAGGGAGGAGGAGTGGGGCCAGCGCATCCTGTTCCACCACCGCACGAACCACCGCAGATGCAGCCACGCACCATCTGGCGTCAGCGCTTTCTTCTTCGCCCTGCACGCGGTAGGGTTAGTCAGAAGCGAACGCCTGCCGCTTTCTGGTCAGCGTGTCGTCGCACATGTGCGTGTGTGTGGACAACAACTCTTTCGATCGTCTTTGATGGTTTGCTGCTGTTTGTTCTACATCCGAGAAAGAGAGAGAGACATGTCGAGATAAGGAAGCTGCGGTTCGATAACACGGAAGGTGTCTGTCGCCTCTGCCACCATCGAAACCAGCCAGCCCTGGGCATAGGACTGGCGGAGAGGCGGACGATGACGGTGGCGAGGAAAGGAGAGAAACGAACCCGAAAACCAAAATAGAAACAGCTATGACAGCACGACAACAAACAAGCACGCACACGCCAAGAGAGGGAAAGACAAGGGGGGAGCAACAGCAAAAAAAATGCCCCTCTCCCTCCTCTGTTTCCTCCAACACGCACACCTGCACAAGGCGCATGTGCAGATGTGCTGACACACACACAAAAAAAAAACACAGAGACGTGGTGCTACGGAGGAGCCTGTGTGGGTCCCTGCCACGCAGGAGGAGCTGGGAGACACATTGCCACGCTGTCACCTGGACTAAGCAGCCCGGTCCACTTCATCTATCACACTGGATCGTCGTGTGTCGGTGCCCATATTGCGATCCCCTTCCCACCCCGCCCCATGAGTGCCGCCCGCCATCATGCCAGGCAGCACATTAGCAAGCGACTTGCCGTTGGCCTGGCAGACCCTCTCCATGTAGTCCATCTCGATGAAGAGCTGTGGATCGGTGCCGTGTTTGGGCATACTTTCCATCACCTTCAATGCGTTGTTCGGTTCACCGAGCTTGTCAAAGTAAAATCGCACCATGAGGGCAAACACGTCACCAATGCGGAGGGCGTCGTGTATGAGCTGGTGATCCTGGCTGGCAGGACGGCTGCGTTTGATGATGTCAGAGCAAGAGGCAATGACGCTCTCCGCCTTTGCCTTCTCCGCGACAGAGCCACGGTCGGCAGCTACCATCGAGTCAACCGTCTTCTGCGCCTTCACGAACGTCTTCAGTACCTCGGCACGCCGCTTCAGCTGCTCCACCTTCTCGTTGCCAATGCTTGCCTTGCCTGCTGGCCCGCCTTCAACCATGCTGATGCAGTCTTCCAGCGCACGCAGCGCCTCGGGGTAGTTTCGGTTCTCATCGATTTGCAGCTGCGCGCACGACTCGTAGAAGACGAGCAGACTCATCCACGCCTTTGCCTTTGTGTAGAAGAGAATGATGCTCTTGTAAATGTTTGCGTCAGTACTCCAGCCCTGTGATTGCAGGAAGTTCGCCGCCATGGTGTAGATTTCCGTGTTGCGTGAATGGTTTGCGAAGAAGATGACCTTCTCCGTCTCACCCCCACGCATGAGCATCTTCATTGCCTTGACACGATCGCCAGCCTGGGTGTACCTCTTGCACGCCAAGGACCAGCTGCCCTGATCCTTGGCGATGTGTGCCACCTTCCGTAGTAGCGCCTGCCTCTCTTCCATGGACAGCTTGCCAACGTCGCTCGTCATAGACTCTGCCATCTCCTCCGTCAGGGTGACGCTACGCGTCTCGCAAAGCTTTAGCGCCTCATCGTAATGCTTCGCAAAGAGGAGCATCTCCACCGCCTTCTGGTAGTCACCCTCGCTCTGGAAATGGTCCGCCATGCCAAGGAAGACGGCCGGATCGGTGGACCCGCTGGCAAAGTCGGTGCTCACCTCGTGCAGGGTCTCGTACAGACCGCCCCGCACACAGGCGTCGAGGGCACACTGCACGGCGCCGATGCGGCGGTACAGCTGCACTGCCTTGTCGTACGCCTGCTGCCTCTCCAGCGCCATCGCCATCTCCAGCATTAGTCGCTCGTCAGAGCTCTTCATCGCCAGATTCACTACGACGCCATATTGCCCCGCTTGCCACGCGACGCGAACACCACTACGGTATGCGCCGGCAGCCTGGTAGTACTGCAGCGCCCGCGTCCCGTCGCCCTGTCGCTCGTACAGCTGCCCCACAAAGTACGCGGCACCCACTGGATCAGGCTCTCCTTGCTCATTGTCTCCGAGGCGAGCCGGTGCGGCGGCGAAGGCCTGCTGCTGCTGGAAGCGTGTCCTCGCCTTGTCAATCTCCTTACTCACCAGTTGAACTGCACTGTCCAGCTTTGGTGGTGTCAGTAAGCACAGAATTCGAACAATGTTGTACACGTCCTCGCCGGCGTGGTAAAAGCGCAGCGCCTCCTGCACATTACGGCGCCGCTCGCTGTGCTGCGCCCACCACAGCAACAAGTCACGGTTTTGTGGGAAGATGGCGGCAAAGACGGACTGCCGCTCGTCATGCAGCGACTGCTCCGTCGACCCGTTGGTGCTGGCCGACGGCGATAGCGGTTGGCTTTGTGTCACCATCAGCTGGCGGAGCTCGTGCATGCGGTTTGTCTGGAAGAAGATGCGTGGCACATCAGTGCCGGCGCACTTGGCGTTGTAGTACCACATAATGGCGGCATCCATGTTCTGCAGGCTCTCCATAAATTGTGCGTACTTGTACGCTACCGGGCGAATGCGGACGCGGTCGAAGCGCTCGGTGTGACGCTGGGCGTGTTCAAACTTGCCCCACGCCATGTACACATCGGTCATCAGATCATAGCGCTTCGACTTGCGCAGTAGCTCCTCCGCCTCTTCAGTCATGCCCAGCCCCAGTGCCAGCGCCGCCAACTGCACACCTTGATCATCGGGGTAGTCTTCTCGTGCCTCCCGCAAGGCACGTGCGGCGACGCAGTCCTCCATCGTAGACAAGCACACCGCCGCCACATCGAGGCGTCCGCTCGTCACGCACAGGCGAGCCAGCCCTTGCCACGCCGCCGGGTTCTTGATGTTCTTGACGCACCGGTACGCCTCGTCCATGTTGCCAATGGTCGAATAGTAGCTAAACTTCATCAACGCTTCCCGCACCGCCACGTCCTTGTCCGACTTCAGTCCCTCAAAGTCGCGCAGCCGCTTCTGCTCAATCACATAGTCCTCCGCAGCACTCGGATTGCCGTTGATCTTCACAGAGGCGAGGAGGAAGTCGGGAATGGTGAGGCCAACCAGGCATATTTGATAGCGCCGCATCGACGCGACGTTCTGCACAACCAGCCCGTGGTGCGTCGCAAACAGCGTGACGATGTTGTGCGCGCGCTGGGCAACGTAGTTCGTGGCACCAACTGACCCGCGGCGCGCCTCCTCCAGCTTAGCCTTCTTCTCCGCGTAGTTCTCCATGTTCGGCAACGCCTCAGGAAGGTTCTCCTGCCCGGCCGGGCGATCGTGGCTCTTGTCGGCGTTGATGCCGTCCACACTGGCCTTTGGCGTCATCACCTCTTCTGGTGCCGTCTTCTCCTCCTTGTGAACCTGGTGCGTCTCGCAGGCAAGGAGAATGTACTCAAACTCGCCGACAGTGCTTGTGTTCGGCTCCGGGGTGTTCCAGTAGACTGAGTTTGGCATCTCGTTGCGGGTAGAGAAGTCAAACGATGACATCTTGTCGGTGTCAGAGTCGTACACCCAAACGCGCGTATCAGGCAGGGCGAGGGGGCCAAGGCTGGTCATCAAGGCAACTCGACGACCTTGTGCGTTCACACGCGCCGCAGCGACCGATATCTCCAGCGCCTTGGCGTCCTTGGCGACAGATGGCGCCGCTGCTGATGCACCGCTGGCGGAGTCCGAGGCAGTTGGCTGTGATGCACTCCAAAACGTCAGTGGACGAGCGGGCCCAATTTGTTGCAAATCGCGCGACGAGACACGGGCAAGCCGCAGGTATTTCTTGGACGACACCGCGACGAGGTAGTCGTTCATGATATCGATGATCACTGGCACACCTTCAGACGCGGTGAAGGTCATCTGTGCAATGGGAGCGAGCTGCATCGTCTCGAAAACAACACGATTGCCCTTGACGTAGATGAGGCCGTCACGGTGCATGGCAAAGGCGGGACTCATCGTCGGCACAAAGTTCACCAAGGTGAACTCAGACGTGGCCTCGTTGATGGCGTAGAGATCGATCTGCGATCCGTTCCAGAGGGCGATGTTGGGGAACGCGATTGACAGCCCACGCACGCTGCCTTTGCTGCGCAGCAGGCACTGGCACCCCGTGACACTCTCAATCACCACCATGTCCGCCGAAATCTGCGTCGCGGCGGCAACCCCGTCCCAGGAACGCTTGCGGATGGTCTCGTGCAGCACCTGCAACTCCGAGCCACCACGACACAACGCCATGTCGCCGAGAGCTGTGAAGACGACTCGGTCAACAAACTTGCCAACCTGGTGTATCGCCAGCGCCTCCCACTGGCTCGCTACGCTGGCAGCCGCAGCGAACAGGGAAGAGACAGCCGCCGGTTCTCTCAGCGCTGGGGCATGACCGCTTGGTGGAAGGCACGCGGCGCGGCGCTGAAAGACCACCAGAACGCCCTCCACAGTACCGACAGTCATGATGCCTTTCGTGGTGTAGGTCGCCAAGCACGACACGTGGAGGTCCGGCTGCGGGAGCGACAGCACATCCATCGACTCGCTTGAGATGCCAAAAACGCGCAGGCGATCGTCGCCGCCGCCAAAGGCCACGACACCGGGTGACGCCCACACCATTGACATGGCAATCTGCTCGCCTGTCGCGGCAGCGGTGGTAGGGGTGGTGAATAATTTGCGCCGCAGAGTCGAGGTACCCTTGATGTCTTCGCTTATCCGATACACCTCAATCATGTAGCTGGTGCTAAGTGTAATGAGGATACGACTTTCGGGGTCGTAAAGCACCGACACAATTGCCTCCTGCTGCGTTACGCATGGAAAAAGCTGCTGCTCCTCGTTGATGGCCGCCACCGAGGTGCTGCCGTCGGCGAGAAGAAAACTCATGTCATCATCGTCGCCCTCTGCAGTAGCGGCAGCGGAAGCGCCATTGTGCGCATTGACCGTCATTGAAGGGTAGGCGGCGTGGCCAGGAACGTGAATGATGCGCACAACCGACTCGCTCGCCTGAACGGACCACAGGGACTTCAGCTTAAAGTTGACGCCCGTCTCGGTGTCAGTCTGCTCCAGCGCCCACATCACCACATGGCGTTGCTGTGATGCGGAGACGAGGTACAGGCCCTGCGTCGACCACTCCACGGCCAGCACTGCACCGGCGCCGTGTTCGTGCACCGCGCCCTCCACGTCACTCTGCGTAGCCGCCCGTGCCGCGATGAGCTGCACAGCGCTGCTTGTGGCTGCTGAGGTGTCGTCTTCGCCTAAAGCTAGGCTGCTTGCCAATGGCATCGCCCATAGGCTCATTGTCCCGTTGCTCCACCCGATCACGAGAAGCGCCTCGTTGGGGTGCCACGCCAACGCCGTCGGCTGCTGTGTCCGTCCCGTCGAGCCGACCGGCTCTGTCACCGGTGCCAGCGTATCACCCTCATTATTCGTGATAAGCACTGAGGGCGGATTCACCCACACGGTGGCGAGAAGCGGTTTGCACTTGTGCGCAGCGATGAGGCTTTTCTTCACCTGCCCCTCGTGCTCGAGAGTGTTTGCCACGAAAAGAGACATGAGTGCGGCACTCTTAATTGACCCGTACGTGCACGCGTATAAGGCGGCAGAAGGAGGGTCAAGGGGAGGCGAGGCTATGATGCGCAGGCAACGCTTACTCCAAACAGCCCACCAAGAGCCCCGATATCAGCGGGCGCGACTGGGCGAGTACAAACGAAAGAGTGCGCGGGATAATGCACGGGAAACAACCGCGTAACTGACACGCACGTCGCTGCGCACGCGGAAGTCGTTGGTTTTGTAGTTCGACTAACGGAACAGGAGGCAGATCGAAGAGAGCATGAAAAGCCGAACAAAAAAAAAGCCCACGAGGAGACTGTAAGAAGTGGTCGGCGGTGACAACAGCGGTGGAGCGGTGGTGTGTCGTCGGAGTGCTGACGCCCTGTCACGGTGATTTGAGCTTCACAAACGAATGATGATGTGATGTGATGCGGCAGCAGGCGTGCACAGAGTGGTGGGGGAGAGGGACTGGGGTATCCGACTTGCCGCTTCTACGGTTGGGGTTGGGTTGAGGCGCCCAAAAAAAAGAAGTGGGCGAGTCGGAAGTCGAGGAGTATGCCGCAAGAGAGAGAGAGAGAAAAAAAAAAGAGAGACGTTAACGAGGATAGAGGCGAAGGGGGAAGAGTCTCGGACAGACACGACATCCACAGCAAATGATGCTGGCAAACGTTACGAAACACACACACCTCGGAAAGCATCACGCTGAGAGCGCTGTGTTTCGCATGGTAAAACGCGCACACGTGCAACGCATGTGAGCTCAGTGAAGAAGTCGTTCTTGCTGGGTGTATGTGCGCGCGAGCAGTACGTGGGAGCGAAGAGATCAGCGGCGATGAAGGGCATAGGCGTCTTTAAGAGGACAAAGGGGGCATAGCGCGGAAGAGTCCTACGAAAAGAGAGCGCAACCAGCAAATATGACTGTGGGGTCGAGCAGGGGAGAGAGAGAGCGGTGAGCTGGCGCCCGCGACGAGTGCGATAGAGGGGAAGCCACGCACACGCACTACGTGAATATCATGCCAAAACGAAAAGAAAAAAGCGTACAGGATGTTCAGCGAGAGAGAGAAAGGTGTTTCAAGGGTGTGAGAGGATTGCATGTACCGCCCTTTCCTCGTTGTCCCTTCGAACTAAGTATCCGCCACAGATGCAGGTGCGCTCGCCAGCGGAAGGAGTAGGTGCATGGCAATTGCACGGCGGTAGTGTTCCGTCTTCTCCTCAAGACTGAGCGGCAGTGCCCGTGAAGTCGACGGCCCTCGGTAAATCCAGACAGCACTGCGGAAGATGCACGCCTCACTCGGCACCCACTTCAGCTTTCCCCCTACAGGTGGAATATTGTACTTGGGCTTGCCCTGCCGCGTCTTGAGGACAGCCTCCATGGGTGCCTCACCGCTCGTACGAAATGTTCCGTGAGCTGACAGATCGTCTAGGAGCAACGTGAGGGCCAGCGTGCTGGTTGCGATGATGGCTGCACAGTGAGGGGTGTGCAAGAGGACGTCCCTCACCACATCCGTGCGCTCGAGCGCCTCGATGTTTTCATCTGCAGAGGTGCCGAGGCGACGGCGAACTCGTCGGCAGGCATCGAAGAAGCCGACAGGCTGAGAGTCAGCAAAGTGCAAGATACGCGCCTCATCCAGTGCCCGAGTGACGGCAAGGCCACCCAATGGCTTAGACGACGATGACAGTAGCGGGGAAGTGCAACCAGCAAGAGTGTAAAAAGCATCAGCATCATCAAAGAAAACCAATCCAAGCACCTTCCACATGTCGTTGTTAGGGTTCGGGTAGTAGAAGTGGATGTTCCTCCTAACCGGAGGAAAGGTCCCGCAAAGTAGCACGCGACTGTCAGTGTGTACAACTGGACCAATAGGGTGATCTTCGACCACCACTGACGTTGATTTGGTAGACATGGCGGAAGCCAGCTTGGCTGCAGTGTTTGAGGGAGAGGCGGCAGTAACACCTTTAACACGCCGCGCCGCCGCTATGCCCTTCGCCGCGATCTGACGCTTCGCTGATGCGCGGGAAGCCCCCTTGGCACCTTGCACTCCTGAAAACGCCATAACGAGAGAAAGCCGAGAACAGACAAAAAGCGGCATACATACGCGTACGACAGTGAAGAAGGGTCACGATCACTCTACAGCGCCGAGGCATCGAGCAGTAACAGGCTTACATGTCCGTACAAACGCCCAGGCACACATCGTGGGCTTGGAATATTGCGGAGGGGTGACCACTCGCGCATGCTTTGTCGGATGGTGAAAGGCGAATGACGCAAGAAAAAGGGAATGTAAGGCTGTTGGACATGGGTAGGCATCATTCGTAGAGAAAGTTCAGGGTAACCCCTGTCACTCCTTACCTGCTGTGCTGCAGCAGAGTCCCAGACACCCACGCAAGGTACTCAGCAAGTCACTGTGCGCGTGAGAAGCTTTTTTCTTTCCACATGTCCACTCTCGGTCATACAACATGAGCTCCAGTTCCACTCAAAACCCCCCAGCTCGTCGCAGACCCATCGCGTGCTGCGAAGCAGCAGCATGCACGCGGTACAGCAGTGCGCCAACCCAGCCACCCGAGCACGGCCTCAGGCTCATACTCTGCCCACTCACACACCCCGTTCCGCAGGTCGCCTCGCAGCCGCGCCCATCATGCCGGCCGCCCCCGCGGCGCGTCCCTCGGGGTGACGCTCAGGCTCCCCACACCAGCAGGCAGCGAAGCCCCGGGTGTGGGGTGCCGCTCGAGTCGCGCTGGCACTCTGTCTAGCACACGGATGGCACAAGCGTCCTCGCGGTCGCAGGTCGCGCCGGCGCATCGCCATCCACGACTGGGCTGTCGGCATGCGGTGCGATGCGGCGCTCGGGCTCCCCTCCCCACGTCCTAGGTGCTTGACCCTTGTCGCCACCAGAAGCGGCTCGGCAGGGGGGCGGGGTGGTTGCCTGGCCCCCCCTGGAGAGGAAGGGGCACTGGGCCCTGATGCCACGCTGGGGTATGTCCGTCCCCCGTCATCAAAAGCGCGTGAAAAACACAAAAGAAAAAAGGGGTCGTCGTTCAATGGAGAAAAGACAGGCGGTGGGCCACATGAGATGACGAGAATGGAGTGGCAGCGGCCCTCTGCGAACGGCTTGCGGCCTTCCACATTGAAAGCGTTGACAAGGCGCAAGACGAGAGGAGCGTGTGCGCGCATCGATGCAAATGTCAGCTCCGATTCGGCTCCACAGAGAGAGAAAGAGTGACACGACCGCCCCGTCCCGCGGGTCACTTGTGTCCGTCTGTGGCCGTCCGTCCCCCACCCTCCGCCCTCCTTCTTTAGGCTAACTACGGACAAGAGGGGGGGGAAGGGGGGGTGAGGGCGTGCAGCAAAGCCGAAGCGACCGCCTGTGGATGACATACGGACAAGGCCGCCATAGGAGAGACAAAACAGCATTCCTCACCACGGCTGGTCAGGCGCACGCACACGCACATACACCTACTGCATATTTCAGCGAACGTGGTGAAGAAGGCGGAAGCGCTCAGTCACCGCACCTTCGGATGAAGTGGGGAGCCTCGATGCGCACGTGACTCTTCTTAATCACGCATGCGACCCCCCCCCTCCCCTTCGCCCTCCCAAGGCCAATACGCCGTCTCGCACCGGCGTCACATCAGGTCCACATCATCGTCCCACCTCAACCTGTGGTAGCGCCGCGTGGAGTCGGGATTGCGCACCATCGTCGATGTCTTAGTGGCAGACGGAAAGACTGGGTTTCCCAGCGAACTCACCGGAAGCGGCGGCGTAGCATCTCGGTGCGGGACCAGTCCGCTCTCCAGGTTAGAGAAGTTGGAGGCGTTGATGGAGTCGCCGTCCGCGCTACCGTCAGCTAACTCCTGCAGGGAATGCACCTGTTGCGACGCCGAGCTCTCCGGTCCGGTCACCACTGCATCTTCAGCCATGATGCACAGAGACGGCACTGGCGTGTGTACCACACCACGGGCTCTGTCGAGCTCGTCACTGCAAGTTTTCAGCTGCTTCTCGAGGAAGGCGATCGTTTCTTCCTGCGCTGCAGCGCGTCGTTCAGCCTTGACTAGGCTGTCCTCGATGATTGAGGTGCTCGGGAGCCTTTCCTTATCCGCGAGAGACTCCTTGAGCTGCTCCACTACCGCTGACTGCTTCTGCAGCTCTATAGCCTGTCGAGTCGCCACAGACTCCACCTCCTGCAGTTGACTCTCCGCCAATTCACGGCTCGCCACAGAGCTGAGTAAATCCACGTAGTACATCTCCAACATGTGGTAGTAACCATTGACAAAAGTGGCATGCAGCTGTGGCAACCACCCGGCGTCCTCATGCGTGATGGGGAAGGTGGGGGCCGAGACGAGACTCACGCCGGGAGCGCTGTGGGAGGCGGATAGGGCCTGCGCGCCGTCCAGCTCCCTCTCGGAGAGTGGGGTGAGCGCATCCGTCGCCGGCGTGGTCTGGCACCCGTTCGCTTGGTGCTGTCTCCCTCTCAGATCGTGCGTCTCCTGCTTTAATAGGATGGTGCAGCAAGCAGAGTGCCAAGCAAGAAGGGCCTCCGAGCTGTTCGCCATGCAAGCCCCCACTACATCCCACGTCACAGGTGCCTCGCCGTTTGCGAGCAAACTGCCGCAGTGCCTAGAGCGACACCCCCTCAACCACGACTTCAGCATTGGCAGGTGTAGCGGCATCGTAGCCTCGTTTGCTGCTCGGAGCGCGGCCAGGCAAGCAATGATGACATCGGACAAGCTGCAGCCCAGAGGGCACTTCGCCAGAACGTAGGCAAAAGCTACCGCTCCGAAAAGCATGCCTAACGCGCGGAGAGACGGGAGGAAGCGCGCCTGACGCCTACCAGCGGCTGCAATATTGCCGCCCTTTAGTGCATGCACTGATGTCCCGCTGAACTTCCACGTGAGTCCCCCTGGCTCAACGGTGCTCTTGAGCATCCGTGTGAAGGCGTCAGTGATGCTCACATTGACTGGTAACCTGTGCAGCTCCTCCTCGACAGCCATGCGCACGTCGGCACAGGCATTCACATCGCGCTGCGTCACCTCCAAACACGCTTCTTTTGCACTGTCAGCCACCGCGGTGTGAAATGTCTGCCGCTCCCTCTGCACCGCTTGTTGGTGGGCCTCCTCGGCTGCTTGGAATTGCGCCGTGCAGATGGCCAGTCGACCGTCAAGATCACGTAGTTGTCCCTGGTGGAGCTTCAACACCGCCTCACTTTGTATTCGGCACACCTTTTCTTTTTGAAGGAGCAGCGTCGCTATGCGTCGCCGCTCCTCAATCACGGCCTCCTCCTGTGCCTTTGCATGCTTCTCAGTCAATAGCTGGGAAGCCTCATTGACAGCTGCTTGAGTGGTAGTCGCACACTGCGCTGTTATTCGCTCCACCTCAAGCCTCCAGCGGTTCGCTAAAATACGCTGCTGTGTTTCACGTTCGTCAGCCCGTGCCTGTTGGGCCACCGCGGTGCTGCTCTTGCGCGCCTTGCGAAGTTGCGCATCACACTCCTCGCGCAAGCGCTTTTGCGCCATCCCGCACTCCGCCTCAGTTTGCCGCTTTGACTTCTCGCACGCGGTAGCGCCTCGCAGGGCCTCCCGCCTGGCTGCCTTTAGCTCCTGCTGCAGTTGCCACTTTGCCGTCGTCGCGCTGCTGTTGAGCGTGGATAAATCCCTGGAAAGGCGCACCATGCATGCCGCCTCGGCCTTCTGCACCGCAGCAATGCTTGCGCGGCGCGCATCCTCGCCTAGCGTTGCCAGTTTTGCGGCGCAGCGCTCCGCTGTTTCACACTGCAGCCGAATGCTCAGCAGCTGTGCCGCGCAGGAGGCATTCAACTGCGCTTGTTCGGCACTGAAGGAAACTCGGGCCTGCTCGGCAGCATCTGCGCAGGCAGCCACGCGGTTCTCAGCTTCTGCCTTGGCGGCTGCAAGTGCCTCTTGGTGATGCACAAGAGCACTAGCAGCACTTTTGTTGAATGCAGCCACCTTCTTGTTCAGCTGCTCGCTGCACTCCGCCTCCGCCTGAAGCACCGCTAACTTGGTCTTCTCCATCAGCGCCTTCTCCATCGCGCTGCGTTGATTGGCGCATTCCTCCTTGAGAAAGGCCAACTGCTTTGCATGCTCGGCGTCTGATGAGCAGCGGGTGTCACGCACACGTTGCTCACACTCTTTCACGGCAGTCGCCAAGTTCGCGGTGCACTGCTGCTGCACCGCCTCAGGGTTACTGAGACTCCCAGCAGAAACAACGGCAGCACCGGCGGCCGCCTGTCGAGCAGCTGCGAGCGCCACCTGGGACTTATGACTCTCTCGCTCGAGCAGCCCCGCACGCCTCTCCTGCTCGGCGAGATCAGCCGTGGACTGTGACAGACTCGCAAGACAATTAGTGAGCTCATCGCTGCGCTTGCGAAGCTGCGCGCTCATCTCCTTAGCCGCTTCCTCACTCGCAGCCGCGCACGACTGCTTCAACTTTCTCGCGTTGCTCATGCAACTGTGAAGCTTGCGCTCCACCTCACGCCGGATCGACATGCTCTGTTGCTGGCACTCCGTCAGACGGCCCTCGCACGCGGCAGCGGTGGTGGTAGTGCTTGCTGAACACGCCCTCTGGGCCTCAGCGCTTGACTCGGTGCGGTTGTAGAAGGCCCGCAGGCGAGGAAAATGCCACTGCTGCAGCTGAGCATCTATGGCGGCCCTCCGAGCACGACGCCTTGCCTCCGGATCCCCCGTCGCTTTCTCTATGTCGCCGCCTGCCGGCTGCAGAGAGTTCCTCACAGTCGTTTGTGACACTATGGCAATGTCCATCACGAGGCTGCCAGCGCGCAGCGCCACCTCGACTTCCCGCGTTGCGTCGCCGTCACCTCGTAGCAGCTCCCACACATCATCCCTTGCCAAGCTTTCCATCTCGTGACGGTGCGTATCCAGAAATGACGGCCAAAGCGCGCCTTCTAAGCGGTGTGTGTGCGCTGTTTGCACTTCCACATGAGCAGCAACGACAGGTGGGGTCACGTCTACCAACGTGCTCGGCGGTGTCTTCTCGATCATGGGAGAGGGTGTAGATCTATCAGGAGGTGTCGGCGCGTTCGTTATTCTCGCTGTCAAGGTGGATTCGTTGCACGGCGCCGATGTGTCAGCGAGAGAGGAGGCAGCAGACATGAACACTCCCCAGAGCGAGTGCAGCGGTCTCCACAACGAGAGCAACGTCGTCGATGCGGCGCGCGTGGGGATGGGGATGCAGTTCGCCTTCGCCGCAGCCACAGCAGACGACGTGTTGCCAGAGGTCACATGCAGTGGCTTCAGTGTGGCAGAGAAGGCTGTAGGTCCACCAACCCACCTATACAGCGCCTGCATGGTTCGGCTGACAATGACCAGAGGCTCGACGACGAGCTGCACCAGGGAACGCGCCACCGACGCAGCGAGAGTGGTAACGGTGGCGAGGCCCCACTCCTCGCCGCTCTCTTTCACGTTCGAGAAGATGTACCGAAGCGCTGGATGTACCCGTTGATCCATGCGCGGCAGCATCGCCTGCGCAGGATCCCAAATGTACGCCTTAGGGACTACTAGCATCGAGCCAATGGAGCGGAATACACCTGGAACACCAATGTAGCTGAGCACGTGCCACAGTGCTCGACGTATATGCAGCGCCGCCTGACGGGGAAACTCAGGCACAAGTCGGTTGAGCCACCCCCGTCTGGCGAATGCGGCGTCGCGCATCCGCGGCCGCGGCGTCAACGAGGCCCCGGTGAAAGTGAAGTATGATGGGTTGTAGTCGGCTGATGACGACACAACAAAGGCAGCAGCGCAGAGTACGGCAAAAAACACGGCGCCGATGACAAGCGCCTGTTTGGCTAAGAAAAGCAATAAATTTTCGCCTTCGTTTATCGCTGCTGCCATGGGGGCCTCCGTGTCATCGAAGGAGCTGCCGCGACGCGTAGACGTGAGAGGCAACGACACTGAACACCCTTCCACCTCCTCACCCGTGGTCGGTGCTGGAAGAACCGGCGACGTGTGCTCGCGCGCCATCTCCGCCTTGGATGAGCCGATTGATTTGCCTCCGTGCTCGCTAGTGCGACTGCTGCTGCTCAAGTGCGGAATGCGAGGCGGTGTAACGTGCGTCACTACGTAGTCTTTAATGCGAGAGGCCGCCAGGGCTGCCGAGTCATACAGCTGATTCTCTGGCAGCGACTCTGGCACCGGGGCGGAGGGCTGAGACTTCCTCACGCTGTCGCTGCGGCCGCGCTTGGCTATGCTCAATTGACGCGCATACTCACGATCAAACTCTGGCACGCCACGTGCTTCAATGATGCTCCGATGGGAAGAAGAAGTGTGCACCGACGAAGTGCGACGGTGACTTTCGCTGGGCATCTCCCACGTTTTTCTGGAGTACGGCTTGCTTGAGTATTTTTTATGCAGTTGAATCGACCTCTGCCCATTTACTGGGCATGGCGACCACACGTCGTCAACGTGCAGAAGCAGTGCGTTCGTGTATGTCTGTGTGGGTGTGTGTCGGTGGGTGTTTGAGAGAGCCTGGGTGTATGTACAGGTATGTATGGCAGCCTGCCTCACCCACGAAGCCCCCACACGCCAGCCCACCGTGAAAATGGGCGAGTGGGCAGAGGAAGGGGAAGCGAGAGAAGACTAGAGAGGGAGCAGACAGCTTGGCAGTGGGCCCGCCCTCCCACATGAGACGCACCAAGTGAGAGCGATGGGAGAAAGAAAAATAAGAGGTCGGAGCACAACCGACGAGATGAAGAGGTTTGCACATGCGGCAGAGAAACAATAGGCGCGCACTTTCTAAAGCGCTGGAAACCGTTAGAAGGAAAGAAGCTGCGGCGTTTGGGCGAGCGTGTTGCGGCTCAACGAACCTAAACGGAGGGAGGGCGACGCAAACAGGGGGACAGACGCACACGCGCACACGCTGCTTGGAAGGCCGCCCCCGTGCCGCTTCTCTCTCGCTGCACCTCAATACGCATGTGCTGTCTCCTAGAAAGAAGTGGTGATGAGGAAATCCGTGCACACTCCGTCAAGCTGGCAGCGTACCACTAGGCATTTGATCTCCATGAGCCAAGCAATAGCTGGTCCGAACGTTTTCCCAAGAAGTCCACTCTCGGTCATACAACATGAGCTCCAGTTCCACTCAAAACCCCCCAGCTCGTCGCAGGCCCATCGCGTGCTGCGAAGCAGCAGCATGCACGCGGTACAGCAGTGCGCCAACCCAGCCACCCGAGCACGGCCTCAGGCTCATACTCTGCCCACCCACACACCCCGTTCCGCAGGTCGCCTCGCAGCCGCGCCCACCATGCCGGCCGCCCCCGCGGCGCGTCCCTCGGGGTGACGCTCAGGCTCCCCACACCAGCAGGCAGCGAAGCCCCGGGTGTGGGGTGCCGCTCGAGTCGCGCTGGCACTCTGTCTAGCACACGGATGGCACAAGCGTCCTCGCGGTCGCAGGTCGCGCCGGCGCATCGCCATCCACGACTGGGCTGTCGGCATGTGGTGCGATGCGGCGCTCGGGCTCCCCTCCCCACGTCCTAGGTGCCTGACCCTTGTCGCCACCAGAAGCGGCTCGGCAGGGGGGCGGGGTGGTTGCCTGGCCCCCCCCCCTCCCCCGCAGAGTGAGAGGAGGAAGAGGGGACCCACTCGACACTGAGGCCAGCGCTGGGGCGTCCGTCCCCTGTCATGAGAGTGTAGAATTAAAGTGTCAAGAAAGAACAAGAAGAAGATTTAGGACTTTAGCCCTGCCTCCTTCCCCACCAAGCGGGAGCAAAGGAGATCGAAGACAGCGGGTAGAGGGAGAAGAGGGAGGTAACGCACGGTATCGGTGCATCGGCGACTCTCGTCACGCTCTCCTTCAGCGGTTCAACCGAGGAATCTGCGGCTTTTGTTTCTGCGCGGTGCTAGCCTTAGTGTGTGGGCGGGAGGAGAAACGGGGTTTGCCGCGGGTGGTGCCTCCGCGTTGTGCGGTGGACACATCTGCTACTTGGAGAGGCACCCCTGTGGAAGTATTCAGTGCAAGGGGGTGCACCGCTTGTGCTTGTGCGTGAGTGGAGAACGTGGAGGCGTGGGTCGATGATGCCACGGAAGGCTGCTCGAGATTTCTTTCGCTCCGCAGCGGGGGTGGCGCTGACCCCACGTCACTTGCCGAAGACGACAGCTCACCAAACCTCGCTGTCATGTTGCCACTGGCTGACATCATCGAGTTAGCCTTCGGCGTGATGGGAGGAAGGTCCCTTCCAGGATACGTGGTTTCCCGCCTGCGATAGGGCGGGACACCGATGTCATTCAGTCCACCGCTTGCCTTTTCGGTGCTTGCGGGAGGAGTAGGGAAGAACTTGCGCAGACGCGCACCACTGCCCCGTTCGCTTGAGAGAAGCGAGGCGCGCACCGAGAGTGCTGCCATAGCAGAGGGGGGAAGTGTGTGCGACAGACGTGGGGTCGAGGGAGATGGCTGCAGGGAAGAATGCTGAGGCTCCGACGCGGGACGAGGCCCGAGAGAGTCACTCGTGTCAGCGGACACTGGAGGGTTTGGCGTGTGCAGCGGCGTTTCCTGCTGTCTCGTCGCACTCGGCGGGACAGCGCCTTTTTGCATATCAACGTCGGGCATGTCATCTGCGCTCGCTGCGGCTGGGCGGTTGTACGTAGACCGAATAAGTGCACGCAGACCACGCACGCCGGCCACAGCAACTGACGGCGCGTCCCCTTCACTTCCGCTGTCAAGGTCATACTCTTCGTAGATGTAATCCATTATCCACAGGAAGAAACTCTCGAATCCGCTCATGGCCAGCAGCAGGCGCCACGCGGGAAAAGACAGGACATTCTGTAAACCTCCAAACCCTGGGCCATCCACGGAAGCAGCTCCTGCGTCCTCCGTCGTCACGCAGGTGGCTGGCGTGTCGTACAGGGCCTCCACGAATTCGGCCTCGTCAAAGCCAGGCACGTGGTAAGTCAGCACCGACAGCAGTGCGGCTGATACGCGCTCTCCGAACTCCTCGTACACGTGGTGCTCTGCGTGTGAGTGCTCTACACCCACATGCGCCGAGAAGTCTACATGGAGGTCTTCACCTTCGTTGCTGATCGCCGCGTCCTGTGCGGCTTTTGGCGGGGTGGCGACGAGGCGATAGTGGGGCAGGAAGACTTTGTGATGCTCGTAGAGAAACATGGCCACGCTACGCATGAAGCGACTATCACACACGAGTCGCTCCACGCAAGCCACGGACTGAAGAAAGCGCTGCAGGCCGCGAGTTGCCTGGTCAGCTAGCGCAGCTGGATTGCTCAGCATCGCGCTGCTTCCCAGACCGTACGCGGGGGCATGACGGGTGTTACGGCGGGTTACCTCACTTTGGAGAAGTTCTTCCCACGTGAAGGGGGCGTCAGAAACGCGATGCGAGGAAGCCGCAGTCCCAACACCACTCATCGCCGCGCTGTCCTGTCGCAGCAATGTGGAAGACGACTGATGCGCCGTCCATGCAGCGACGGAGAAAGCGGCGGCGCGGTGGTCTGCCGCAATGAACACATTAGAAGCGATGGCGGCTGTGTCACCGGATGCATGCCCCCCGTTCCCCTCCTCCTCGTCGTCCCTGCCACGCTGCAGACACCAGTCTTCGTAGAGCTGCTCCAGCGCTTTGTCCTCCAGCGCTGCGAACGCTCGCGACGGTGGAGCGTACGTCCGGGTTGAAGTTGGCCTCGTGATTGAGGAAGACGTCAGAGACTGCGGCCACACCTTCTCAGCAGATGGGTTAGCCACACTAACCGCAGCGGGTGGCAAGTCATCGTGTTGCTCGCGCTGCACATCTTGTGCGAGGAGAGTCATGAGCTGCTGAAACTCAGAATTGGTTGTGTGCCACTGAAGTGCTCGCTCCATTGCGGATGGAAGAATTCTCGACGCAATGGAGGCGTTATTGGCGACGCCAGAGACATCGCTGGGAGTTGAAGATGCCTCAGGGATGTGGTTTTTGTGGTAGTCCCCCTTCTGTGGCTGGGACAGATTTTTCTCAGTACTGCTGGAAGTACCCCACACCGTTGTGGGACATGAGCTTGGTGTTGGCGCAGAAGCGGTCAGTCCCGATTGCTGGATAGGCAGCGAGAATGACGTTCTCCCCCGCAGGTACTTTTCCAGGCGTGCGTTCGGTGGCGCAGCAATCCAGACGCCTTCACAACGGGCAAAGTTCGAAACTGCCGCACTCGCTGGCCGCGAGCTTCTGAATAGCGCCTGCGTTGCCGCACGAGCGCGTCGAACGACCTCCTCATCATCGCTCATGTCCCCGTCGCTCTCGCTACTGCCTTGATTCGGTCGGGACACGGCAGCGCGACATTGCGAGTTCACAGTGTTTGGACTGGAACAGCGACTGCTCGAAACCGAGGACGACGATGAGCCAGACCTCGCCGCGTCCACTTCGGTGTCGCGCCGCTCTCCCTCATAGTAATAGGACCGCTTGGGCAGCTCTGCGAGTGCTACTCCTGAGCTGAGCGCGAAGTGGCCGCGATCGAACGCAGCGGCTTTGGTTTTGTCTACGGCTTTCGCCTTTATGAACATTTTGGCAAACGAGCGGAGGGGAGGAGGGAAAAGTGCAAACGGTATTGGTCGCCGCGTGGAAGAGAACAAAACAAAAAGAGAATACTATTCGGGGAACGGCTCCTCCCCGTCACCTTGTCGGTTTCCTTGACTTCCTCAGCGAAACCACAGGGGCAGAGGGAGGACCTCTGCCGATACATGTAAGTGTGAAGCCCAAAGACCGCAGCAGTGAGAAAGGTGGTGCGTGTCAGAGAGCGAGAGAGACGTGCACACGCTCAAGAAAAGTAAAGAGAGAAACAATCCGCCTGCAAGCCGACCCGTGTTGCGTCGTCTCACCACCGGACTCAAACGCCACCCTCTCCCTTGTATGCGTGGGCGTCCTCAATTATGCACACAACCTCTCGCAGCTAAGAACACCCGATGAGAGCCCTCGCCACTGCGGCAGAAGAAATGCTGGAGAATCAAAAACAAAAAGAAGGAAGAAGAAAAGGGACAGGAGAGGAGAGAAGGATACACTGCACAGATGCCCATGAGCGTACCACGCACATGTGCGCAAGAGCGCGCACCAGTGAAGGAGTTTCATGAGAGTCGAAAAGGGGCACAACAGAAGTGCTGTGGAACACATACGCCACCGAGGCATGAGGCACGTGTGCATTCCTCTCCTCCCCTGAAACTCTCTCATGCAACGTGCTTGGCGGGGGGGCTGCTGCGGCGGGTTGTGTAGATACACCCCTTTTGCGTCTCAACCAAGACGCCGCTGCTCCAGCCACCTACCTGGTTCTCCACCGCTCTGTGGGGATGATGAAAATGCAGAGGAAATGACTACACATGTGCTGCCTGGCGCTGGCAAGGAGGGGAGGAAGTAGAGCACAATGCAAGCAAGAGGCACAGGTGGTGCATGCACTACAGTGCTCTCGTCCTCTTTTTGTGGTTGGCAGGCGGGAGGGGGGTGGGGGAGTCGGCAGTGCCTCAGACCATTCCCAGGGAGACGGAGGGAGGAGAGGAGAGAACAGGTGAGCAAGCAAGGAAAAAAAAGGTCGAGGCGGCGTACAAGAGTGAAAAGGGTCAAGCCAACAAACTGGCCAGCGTCTGTGGCGCCCGCTCTCCCTCTCGCTGTCTCCACACCACATCCGATACACTAGGGGGGACGCAGAAAGAAGCCGAACGAGAAACACAGAGTGGAATCGATGTGACACGGCCGTATCTATACATTACACGCAGGCACACACACACAGAGCCGGGGGAGGTGATGGAGAAGAACAAGGAAGGGTCGATGCTACAAAGCAACAAGATTTCGGGCACACGCGCACGTACACGCCCGGCCACATACGAGCCCCTGCTATGTACATATCACGCGCTGCGCTCAAACTGTCGAGACCGCAGCGCGTGAGCGTGGAGAAGTGTCGGCTAGGGGAGAGGAAGTAAGAGAAGAGGAGTAGGAGCAGGTGGAGCGACGGCGCGCGAGAGCGCGAGCGAGTCGTGCGTATGCGTCAAAAAAAAAAGAGCGAAGGAGAAATGAAGAAGAAAATAAAAAACAAAGAAAGAACGACTGGGAAAAAGTCGCGTCGGCGGCCTGCAAACAAACAAAAAAAGGGCTGATTTTTTGTTTGGGTGGTGCACTCTGGTGTCCGCACACTCCGTGGCTGAAGGAGATGCAGAGAGCGCGCAATGCGGGCGAGAGAGACGAGGAGAAAGTGACAACAAATCTCTCCCATTGGTCGACTACCTGCGTATTTGTGGGTCTGCGAAGTGAAGCGGAGGGGAGGGGAGGGGAGGGGTGCTGGACACTTGTGGGCAGGTAATGTGGCCACGAACAGCTTCTCGTCCTCCATACAGCACTGAAAATCCACTCAGCGACAACTGCCCTTCTCATCCTCAGGCCTAAGTACGCACGCACAAATGCGTCTCTCGAAGTTACGTCCTTCTTTTATTCTTTCCCTCCACACTCCTCTCCGCCGCAACTGGGGAACAGCTGGCGCACTTAGAGTCTAACAGGAGAGACCACGTCAGCGTCAGATGCACTCTCCTACGTAGGCACCGGCTTGGTCGAGCGGCTGGCGGTCTCCGCATACACGCGCTTGCTGTTCATCTTCATCTTCTGCTGAAACTCCATAAAGCGCTTCATGTCCAGCTCGCGATCCTGGTTTGTCGTCATCCACATCGCAGCCGAAGAGTTGTACATCGGCTGCTCCGGGGCGGCGGCAGTCCTCGGTTCGTTTGCCCCGGTCTGCGAGCTCTCGTTGGAGGAAGCCGTGTCGATCTTGACGGTACGCTCGTCTTTGCTGGCCTTGGCTGCGGTCTGCGGCGTCGCCTCTTTCGCGAAACCGGTATCATAGACGTTGTACGTGCTGCCAGGGAACTGCAGCTCCTCCTCCACCGGCTCCTCGCGGCCAATGTTGTTGTTGAAGGTGGCGCGAAAGCGGGTGGATTGGTTGTCCCCGGTACTTCGACCTCTTCTGCTCTGGGACTCCACCGGTAGGAACACCATACCAGTACCGTACGGGTGGGCGTTGTAGCTGCTCAGGTGACTCGTCTTGCCAGACACCGCGGCGGGATCAACCTTGGACGCGTTGAACGTCCCATCGAGGTCGCGCTGCATGTCGGTGCCAAACTTGATGCCCTCTTCCGGGTTGATAACCTTTCCGGTCAGGCCGAACGCCACGGAGCCGTGCGGTGCGGCGCTGAGGTGACGCGCTTGCACGTTCACATCCAGGCAGTGGTTGCAAACGTGTGGCTGATGCTCACAGCTGTCCCTCATTTCACGCGTCTTCTTCTTCTGAGTGTGCATCAGCTGCCGCAGCTTGTACACCTGTTCGCGGCTCAGCGGGTCTGAGGAGGCGGCGGGGTCCTCGTCCACAATGTCCTTGATGTTCTTCAGCATGACGTGCAGGTCGTCGGCAGCAGAGCATCGGGACGCCGGTGTTGCGGCACCACTGCTGAGACGCTGCTGCAACGACGCCTTTGACGACGGTCGCGTGGATGCCGAGGACTCAGAGTGCGGTGCCGACACCTCCTCCTCCTCCCCTTCAGGCAGGCCAAGGGCACGCCGCTCCGCACGCAGCGCCGCCTCCTCGCGCAGGCGGTTCTTGTGCTCCAGCAACACCAGCTCCTGCAGACGGTCACGGCGACGCACCGGTACCAGCTCCGCCGCCAACGCCATCTCCTTCGCCTCACGGCGCTTCCGGCTGCTCAGGAGCTGTTCATCCGGAATGAACTTGAAAGCATTTTTCGAGCTGTCCAGGAACGCCTTGGCGCGAAGACTTTGGTGGAGGCTCTTCATGTACAGCTCATCCTTACACAGACCAGGGCGGTCTAGCGCCTCCATAGCAGCCCGCATCGAAGCGCCAGCGTTGAAAGACTTCTCCTGTGGCTGCTGCGTGCAATAGGAGCACTGGCAGTAAGCATGGGACTGGTCGCGGATCATCGTTTTCGGAGGGAGAGGAAGAGAGAGCGATGTGCAGCTGGGGAAGGAGGAAGACAACGATTTCTAGCAAGAAGGAAGCGCAGTGCTGCTGAAGACGTCCTTTGAGGGGGTGGGGGGGAGTAAGATGGACAGGGTGTGTGCTACGTGGCAGAAGGGACAGCAGAGATGCACTGGTGAGTAGTGCAGCCGGAGTGTGCGGGTGTGTGTATGCAGAATGAGGGCGACGGCAATTACAAGACGTTGCAGAAGACAGATGGGAAACATGGGAGTGTCGGTGTGGCGGGGAGGAGGGAGCAGCGAATCAGCCTGTAAGGAATACACAACAGCATACAGATGAGCTATAAAAATGCGGAGACGGCTGCATGCAGGAACATAGTGGGAGACGCGCGTATTCCACTGCGACGACTGCACCCGCCGCCGTGTGGCCAGTGAATGAAGAACGATACATGCAACGCATGCAGCAACATTCACCGTAGGCGCCACTCAACCCGCTGGCTGCGCAGTACAGTATATATACATACATATATATCGTGCCAAGCGCATTGATAGAGCGAAGCGCAGCTGTGGCAATTCCTCGCAACACTGGCAGGCGCACAGACCATTCACACACGCCTCCTCGCCCATTTTTTCGCTTTCGATTGACTTGCTGCGCACGAGAGACGAAGCGCGAAACGCGACAGAGAGAAGAGCACAGTGTGCGCTGTACATGAGGGAACACAGACACGCACACCGCCAAGCCCGCAAGTACATCAAGAGGAACAACGGGAGAGAGAAGCGTGAAAAGAAATGAAAAACGAGCAAGCCAACGCGGGTACATGAACAAACACCACCATACAAAGGACAGTACGTACACACGGAGAGAGAGAGAGAGACAGGGAAACAGAGAGAGAAAAGAGTACACACAGTCGTGCGCGCGTGCCTCGGTCCTTCACAAGCTTCGCTGAGAAGAGGTGAAACAAAACAAACATGAGAGAAAGGAAAGACAGGGAGGAGGGCAGCGCGTGTGTCTGCTCGTGGGCGCGCGCCTCACTTGGCGCGTAGCTGACATATTTCGAGTGAGTAGATGAGGGGTCCGAAGCAAGGAAGAGGAAAAGTGAGGGGGAGCGAGAGGAGGGGAAAGTTAGTGGTGCGCTGCGTAGCTCACTCGATTCGCCTCGGCGGCCACAGCAGCTGCGGCGCCAGGCGACAGCACTGACGGACGCTTTGAGCTACCACCACCGGCAGCAATGCTACTGTGTACCACCGGAGGATTCGAGTCCTTCATGGAAGACTGCGACATAGAAACTGACTGCACCGTCGGCACCCAGACAAGACCTGCGCCGCGGGGGTGCGCGTAGCTCGTACGGATCTGCGCTAGTGACGAGCCAAACGCGTTCTGCTCGGTCCCGCTGGCGGACTTGCCGGTGACAGCACCGCTCTCGCTGGTTGGCGTCTCAGCCATACCATGCTGGTGCAGTAGCTTCTGCAGTGCGCGGCGGTTGCCGGTGTTGATCGGGTCCGCTGTCACTTTGCGCACGTCGTTCATCGTATCCTGCAGGCGGTGAGACGCATGGCACTGCACCGGCGGTTCTGCAGGGCAATCATGCGCCATGGCGTATGCCTCGTGGATCGTACAAGTACCCGGACTGAAGCTGCCCTCCATACCAGACTCCAGGTGCCCCATTCTGTCAGTTGTCGAGCTGCTCGAGTAGCCCTCCGGCAGAGGCTTCGGATCGCGGGGGGTCGCGCTCGTGGCATTCCGCTTGAGGCGCTCCGCCTCTATGGTCGCCTGTGTCCGGGCCTTGTACTCCAGCATGAGAAGGCGCTCCAGTGCGTCCAACTCCGCCACCTCACGGGCCTCACGCTCCTCCGCCGTCTCCTTCATCGAGTCGTTTCCGCCGTCCCTCCGCGAGGCGTCGGTGCCCGCCACACGCGTAGAGTTGTTCCGGATGGTGTACTGGTTTCCTCCAGGCACTCCGTTTCGCCCGCGGGAGGCGTTGAGGGCTGTCTGGTTGACCGGCACCGGGTAGTCGGGGTCGAAGGACGAGACGCCACCCAGCCCCTTGCTGTGGCAGTCGCAGTTGCAGCCGTTACGCTGCATCGCGCTGCTGTGCTGAAAGGCTGCCTGGCTCGCCGCCAACTTCTTCGCGTTGACGGAGCGGCGGCTGCAGCAGAAGTCGCACCCGCAGTGCTGCTTCGGGTAGGTGCTGTGCATGGAGGTGGCAGACACGTTGGTGCGTGCGTGTGTGTGTGTGTGTGTGGAGGGGGGTGCCTTTCGGGCCGTGGATGGGTGGGTAGAGGCCGGATATAGAAGGGAAGGGGGAAAGATGCAGTGTGACTGGACGAGGCAGCAGGAATAAGGGAGCGATTGGGAGGAGAAGGAGGAGGAGGAGGAAGGGGCGGACGCGCCAGAATGGGATGTGGCGCACCGTCCGAGAAGCGAATTTCCACTTCGAGAGAGAGAGGGAGAGAGGAGGGAAGCAGAGAAACGGAGTGAGTGGAAGGGAGAAGAGGCAAGGAAGTGTGCTGTGCATTCACGCATAACTGTAAAGAGATGTCAATGCACAACTAGCACACGCACTATCATGACCCATAGTCAAGGTGTTAAACGCCTCCCAGCGAGAGGGGAGGCGAGGTGCCTAGCAGGACACGCGATTCTCACCACACCTCGAATGGAGAGAGAACAGTGTGAGCGGCTGCACCACCGCCGCTGGCATCTCCTCTTTTCGCTTACACGAGGGCATCCCACTGGCAGCGACAACAGCACTAGCATAGAAGAAGGTCAAACAAGAAAAAGAAAACACAGCTGCAGCATGCGAATTGCAATCCTGCGCACCCCCATCTCTCGCTCTTTCCGCTGACCTCGCCTCGCATTCATGAACGCGTACACTTGACACGGCCCGCGCGAGAAACGAGAGGAGATGCAAAATCTGCACATACACAGCGAGGAAACAGAGGAAAAAAGAGACGAAACAAGAGTCACAGGCACGTGCAGACGCTCGGACACACACAGCGCGCTTAGACGCGTGCACCATAAGAGATCCTTAGCCTCAACTATCCCGTAAACCTGCCGCTGCGACGGGCTCTTCAGTCCAGCTTGTGAGTTGTGCGGTGGCGCATCGTGGCTTGGGCGGTTGGCACCGTTGTATTGCTCGGTGCCGGATCCGCGTGTGTAGAAGTGACCTTGACATGGGTCATCTCCCTCTCGCCCGACGCAACGACATCGCTGCCGTTTCGTGCTGCGTGCTCCGGACAAGATCCCTGTCCATCGCCAAGCAGTGAGCGCACCAGGGCGCTCAGCGTGTGCACCACTGTCCTCGCCGGTATTACGACACTCGCTGGTCCTGTCTCTTCGAAGGCGTGCCACTGAGACACGAAAAACTGTCTGAAGAAAACAGCGCAGATGACAACCACGAGCACTAGCAGAGCAGGCGAAGTGAGTACGTAGAGCAACTCGTTCCAGCCCAAAACAAAGAGGGCCGGAATGACCCAGGCGGGAAGTCGTTGGTTGCCTGCCTCAGCAGCGCGAAGCTGCAGCTGTGTCGTGAAGTCGCACTTCTGCTTGTAGAGCTCGTAGGCACGCACAGTGGCTTGTTGGCTGAGCAGGATGCAGTCCGCGGCGACGCCAACCTCCTCTCCGTCGCAGTCGAGTGTCGGCACAGGAACGTCGCAGGGGTATTTGGGGGCAGTGTCAAGCGTGCTGTAGCTCAGGTAGAAAGCCGCCTCAGCGTCGTTGTCGTCGAACACGATGTGGCATCGATTGTGCCTCACGCGGCGAGCGGAGCGGCTCTGCGGCAGAGCTGCAGTCGCACCGGTATCGAGGTCGTCGTCGTCGCTGACCGCCGCCGACACCAGCTTCAGCCGGAAGTAAAAGAGGCTCCCCAGGACAACCAGGCCCGCCTGCACAGCTGCTGGCACGGCTTTCTGCAAGCCCCTGGTGGTGGCGAAGAAACGGACGGTACCGTCGCTGTTGTAAGTGAGGCTACGCTCGAAGCCGCTATGCATCGTGTCGCACGCACTGTTCGCCATGGACATCAGGCGCGACTTCACCTTCTGGAAGAACGCGTCTGTGACAATGTTCAGCACGTTGAGCCGCGTCGTTGGGTCCTGGACGATGAGGACGGCATAACGGCCGTAGAGGTGGGCGCGTGGAGGCATTGCAGCCACCTCTGCCACCACCTCCTTGACCTGGATGCTGAGTGTGCGCCAGAAACCTCGGACAAGCCTCTGGCACGCAGCCGAGTCCATCCGCTGTGCCCCGAGAAGAGGGGCTGCGTCCTCGTCCGCGTCATGCGCCTCCGCAGGTTCGGTGGCGCTAGAGTCCTCGCCTGCACTGAATGGCAGTGTCTGTGCTGACTTGAGCAGCTGTCGAAGACTTTCCTCGACGCTGTTCAGCACACGCGACTCGACGTTTGACAGTACTTCGGTGGCGATGGCCTTGGAGAGCCGGTTCAACACCTGCATCGTGGCATCCACCAGCTCCGTCTCCAGCTCATTCGCGTACTGCCCAACGACGGCGCTACTGTACAACTTTGTCTGTCGATAAAAAGCGGTCAGGCGAGTCTCCATCTCCTCGTCCAGGACCTCCGACAAGCGCAGCAGCATCTCGCCGCGGAGTAACCTGTCCTCGTAGCCCCGAGCAAAGCCGCGGTACGTCATGAGCTCCTGCTCCTTCGCCTCCTTGCACCGGTGCTGCGCCAGCATCTCACGTTGTGTTGGAATATCCAAGTCCTTGCTCGTGCGAATTGCCGCCCAACAGTTTGTCAGGTACGCCGGCAGCCCATCGAGCGGCACACCGCGAAACATGGAGTGGCAGGAGAAGAGGTAGTCGGAGCATCGGCTGTCGCCAAACCAGCGCCGCAGCGTCTCCACTGAAGCCATGAACTCCTCCTTCTGCAGCCTGTAGTGAGGCATCACATAGTACTTCAAGTGGAACAGGGCATCAATGCTTGTGTCCTCAAACTGAGCAGGCCGGGTGATGCTCTCCCAAATCGTGTCGAAGGACTTACGCACCGTGGTGAGGCTCGGCAGCGGGTCGTCCTCAGTGAAGTCACGCAGTACAACAAGCAAAGTCGGCTTTTCTTCTGCTTCGTAGTTGCTGTGGCTGAAGAGTTGCAGGTTGACCTCGAAAATAGTGCGCAGCAGGCTCAGGTTAGCGGCATTGAAGCGGCCCACGTCGACAGCCCACATGTTAATGATGAGTGTGTCGGCGATGCTCAGACCGAAGAGCGAGAGCTGACGCTCAAAGCACTGGTCCTCGCCCCGCTCCAGTCCATCGGTGCCTTCAAAGTCCAGCACCAACAAAGGAGAGTCGGTGGGCGGCGCACCGCCTGTAGTGTTATTAGTCACAGTAGCAGCAACAGCATGGTTGAGACGGGAGCTGCGGTCCGCGGCGCTGGGGGCGAGCCGAGGTGCAACAACAGCGACGTCGCTGGCTTCGAACCCAGCCAAGGCAGTGTTCGCGCGAGCCATAAAAGCTCCCTTCGTTGTCTGGCCACGTCGCACCGTCTCGTCGAGCATTTGAAAATGTGTGCCAAAGAGATGATTCAGCAGCGTGGACTTGCCGCTGCTCTGTCCCCCGAAGACGCCAACGACGTGGTAGTTCAAACCGACTGCCTCCAGCGCACCGTTGCCATAGTCACCGTCCGCTGTCGCCGAGCCGCGGCTCAGCGAGACGCTGGGTGCCACAATGCTCGTCAGGTATTCCGTCAGCTTTTTCTCAGCCTCCAGATGACCGTCGCTGTCAACCAGATGAAGGCTCATTTCTCCGTTCTGGGGAGCAGGGGGGAGGTGAGGAAAAAATGGGGGTGCTTAGGGCCGCTGCCTGCAGGAGACAGTGAGTGCTGAGAGACGAGCTGCAGTGAGGGCGAGGCGGTGCACAGTTCGTGATCGCTGGAAGTTACGAAAAACGCCGCAAGTGAAAAGGGTGAAAAAATGAGAGAGGCCACAGTGAGGAGATGTGCAGCTGAGCGGATGCCGCTAACTCTTTCTTGCAAGGCCCTTTTTAGCATGTGGGGTCCCAGCACGAAAATGGAATGTTTCCCGCCTCAAAGTCGATGGGAAAAATACGCCCACCGGTGTCGTTAGAGGTGACGGAATAAGGCAGAGAGGGGACGCTTGGAGAATGGAGGACGCACGAGTGCTCTAGTGGTGTTCGTGAGCGAATGGAACTCTCCTCTTGATGCTCGATGGTGTGTGTGCGTGTGTATACACTTATGTGGTCGTTCCCTTCTTTAAAACACAACTGCAGCAGCCGAGAGGTGCTACGAAAGGAAAGGGATGAGGTCAGATGCAGTGGATAGGTGAGAGAGACGGCAGCACACAGTCACGTGGGCAGTGAGCACCGAGTAGCAAACAGGACGTTTTTCACACAAAAAAAAAAACAGCGAAGCGAGAGGAGGCAGCAGGAAGGCGTGGATTTGCGAGTGCCATTCCTGTTCCGTATCGGCTGTTTGTCCTTCACGTGTGTCACAGTCAGCCTGTGAGCCGACTCCCCTCCCTCGCCAGTACAGCACCCAGGCACACACGCCGCAGCTGAAGGGACGCAGGGTAGTGAGAGGTGGGGGAGGCGCATCAGACACAAGGTAGTGTGCAAGCCTCCGGCGACCCTTCGTTAGCGCTTACTTTGAAAGCCTCATCGCACCGTGGAGGGAATGAATAGAGAGAGAGGAAACCAAAACGCAGATCATCACAGCGGGGTGCATGAGCACATCTAGTGGGGGGGGGGGCATAAAACAGAAAAAAAAGGGGAGAAAACGAGGCGGTGGATACAAGACTGAACAAATGCGGACTGTGCAGCAAAGGGGGTGAACGAGAGAGGGCAGAAGCACGACGGCGGGCAGAGGTGCAAAGGAAAAAAAGACAAAAAAGCGCCTGTGCGCGTGTATTGGGCACGCATACCATATGCTCAGCGTCTTCGAGGGGTCGAGTGGCTGGGCACTGCATCCCCTCTGTAAGAGAGGGGAAGAGCCAACCACGTAAACATGCGTCACAACATACACAGACGAAAGGAGAAAAGAAATATGCACCCCTTTCTCACGGGCTGCAGGTCTATGCGGTGCGTATACACGCATGTGAGCTCAGAAAGGGGGTGCGGGATGATCCTCTCACTTGAGGTGAGAAGTAGAAACACAGGCGAAAGAGAGCACAGCTAATTTCGACCATACACCTGCTGCTTCTCCCACACTCCATGGACTCCTCTGTAGGTGTGCCTGTGGGGGGGGGGGGGGTGAATGGGTATTCGTGGCTGCTCTTCCTCTCCCTTACTCTCTGCACCACAGAACAAAGAAAGAAACAGTACAGCTACAGACAATACAAAGTACACGCGCGTTGCATTTTGCCTTGCGTGTGCCATTGTGGGCGGGACGTCTGACGATAACGCGCAAGCGGGAAAACAAACACCCTCACGCACCCAGTGGGTCTCTTCCGCCGTGGGTTGGGTGTCAGTGACTCAGAGCGGTGGCGCCCCAGGAAGGCAGAGCTTTTTTGACGTTCAAAAAGGCATGCAGCAGTGGTGTACTAGAGAAAAAGGGGGAGTGCAACGTGAGAACAGCGAGCAGCAAAGCGGGTCCATGACACTCGAATTAACAAACGAGACGCGGGAAAACAGACCATCTTGCCGAGATATAACGAATGAGGGGGCGAGCCAAAATAGAACCGCAATCCAGCAGACTACGCGGCGCACGCATCGCCGCCAGTGGTACGCCACCTCGGAGTCTTCTCTGTGAGAGGTGCACTAGGGCTGCGGGATGAGGTCGGTATTCGTTGTACTGCGCCGCACGCCTCCCACTCGGCCATGTAACGGGCACGACGGTCGCAGTAGATGTCGTCCGTGACAAACACCTTCCGGCCAAAGCGAGGAGCAGTCAAGGACACGGATGAGCCGCTGTGGCTGTGAAATCGTGAGGACTCATCACGCTCGCGCTCAGAGCAGTCCTTCCCTACACGGTATGCGGCACCACAATCGGCATCAGTGGCAGAGACAGCACTGCTCCGCTGCGGTGGATTGCTAGGTACCCCTACGGCAGTATCACGTTCTAGGCGCTCCAGAGACTTCCCAACCTTACCGGTAGAAATCATGGACACGCTGTCGGCGGCACCCCTCTTAGCGTGGCCACACACCGCGTCCCCCTCAGTCGTCGGAGAGGCCTGATCGGATGTCGGCTTGGCATCATGTGGTAGCAGCGGCGGCGCTTGGGACTTGAGTGGAAAAGAAAGGGGTCTCGCCTGACTGCATAGAGACGGATAGGGGTTCTGCCCGTTACATGCCAAAGATGGACACCAGATCCATCCGTAGTGCCACTGGCCATGCGCGCAGGGATGGTGGTAATCGGTGCAGCAGGTCCCCCACGGCGCAGTCCCGTAATTCCACTCGCTAGGACGGTGCTGCTGTGGCGCGGATGCTCCACGGACGGGGTGCGTTGGTGGCGGCTGCGGTGGTGTGGGCGCGACACACTCGACTTTCGGTTGCGTCGACGCTAGTGCGGCACGGTCACTGCGCTTGCTGTCACTTGGCGGTGAGGGCAGTTGCTCCTTGCGCTGCAATGGAGGTGTGGAGAGGCCGGCACGCGCTGCTGGGTCAGTACTACATGCCCTCTGGTGTGGGCAGGCACGAGGGCCACAACTACACTGCCGAGCCTCCCGCGCGTTGCGGAAGGCAGCCTCCATGCGCAGTGTCTCGCGTGCGCGCTGCATCTCGATAATCTCGTCGCGACGCGCGTCGAGCTCAGTCTGCAATGCACGGCGCCGCGCCATATGTTCGTCATTCAGCGCTTGCTGGTAGAAGGAGTTGCGCTGGCGGCGCAGCATCTCAGCCGTGTTGGACTGGTAAAAGTTGCGCCCGCCACCACGGTGGCCGCGTGAGCCAAGCAAACAGGCTCGGCCGGACCTCCATCGCTGATCGGCGACGCGAGCCTCCCCGCAGCGCTGCTGAAGGGCGAGGAGGTCCGCCTCTTTCAGCTCCGCTTGCTCCGGGACGCACACAAGGCAACGCCGAAATGAGTGCGGCTCCACGTGAACAGTGGTATCGATATGACTGGTCCGGCTGCCGCGGGGGGCACCACTGGCCCGCGCGCTTTGGCTGCTGCTTGGGGCAAGAGCGGGTTGCGGCGGAGGTGTGGGACCGCCCCTGCTGCAATAGATGCAAGTGCATTGTTTCTCACAGCAGCATGGTGGTCTTTTCGGGGGAGGCCCGTGTCGTCTCCGGTCAGAAACACGGCAGTGACACCTACGCGACTCCTCCGACAGCATTGCGAAATGAGGGGAGTCGGTGAAATGTCGATTGAGGCTCACGGTCTGTGTCTTGGGGAAGAAGAAGTGTCACAAATGGCGCCTGGGGTGTGTTCGTGTAGAAAACGAGGAAAGACGCAAAACAACAGTGTACCTACAAACGGGCGAAAATACACAACCACAATACCACACGAAATGTTGTCGGCAGAACAGCACCCGCTGCACAAAGACCGATAGAAGTTGGGGAGTAGGAGAGAGAGAGAGAGAAAGAGAGAGTCAGACAACGTGAACAAAGAAAGGAAAATAGCGATAGAACAGAGTGAGCGCCATAAAGAGCGGTACTCCGTCGCCCCTCCCCCCTCATTCCTGCCTGAGTCAGAGTGATTGTCGCTTTCGATCATCTTCGAGCGTGTCGCAATGACCGCAGAGAAGGGGGGCCGCTGCTACTTGATCGCGTGCCGACACGCTCATTGTGCGCGCTACTGTCCTAGATGCGAGTGGTACATCACTACACACGGTGCCACGTTTTATGTGTACAGCAGTGTAGAAGACGCCAACAGCGAGCTGAGATCCACGTCTGTTGCTCACAGACGCACGCGTTGGCGCGAAGTTGCCAATCCTCAAAAAAGCCCCCAAAGTTCGGGGTTTGCACAACGCACTCGAACGGCCGCTGGCGCAGTTGCCTCTCCTGCTCAAATGGGCAACACTCCCGGAAAACGAAAACACGAAATAGAAAGACGTACACGCACTCGCCCAGAGAGAGAGGGGGGGAGACACCCACACACACACACACACACACGCATGGGGAAACATGCAGAGACACCTGTTGAAATGGGGACAAAACAGGAGAGTCATGACAGAGAAGCGCGCGCAGAACACGCGCACGCGGAAGCCGATCCTGTGGTGCGCTTGTGCAGGTGTGTCATCAGTGGCGCACACAAGAGCTGAAGGCAGCTAGATGGTAAGAAAGACACGGTGTGCTTACGCACAAAGGAAAGGTGAGTGGTGCCCAACCTCCCTTCTGCCTTCAGCTCCCGCTGGGTAACAAAGAAAGGAGGAGGAAGGAGGGAGGTGAAAGAGCATACATGAGAGCGCAAAATCCCGCCACCTTCACGATCTACCCGCGCTGTACAGAAATACAGAGGTGAGTAAGGCAACGAGGCGGCCGCACGGGTGCACACTTCACCTTTGCGGCAGTGTAGCGTCTCTGTGATCTGCTTGGGTGCTGTACCTGTGCAACTCCCCTTGGCATCGACATTGTCGACTCGACCAGGTCACTGCCACGTCGCTCCTCCCTCTACGCCTGGTTGTTGTCTTTCTCCTTGGTCGCCTCCTCGATCTTCATCTTTTCATTCTCCAGCCGCGTCTCGGTGGCGCGGGCGCGACGATCTTTAATTTCCTGCAGCTCGCGCGCCAGTTTGCGGCGGTTCATTATGACGCCATGCAGAGCACCGATACAGCGGGCGATGGCCGCTAAAAAGGTCGCAATCGCCTCGTCGTTTGTGTGCCGAATCATCTCAGTCGACGCACGGCGTGCGTAGATTTCAGGTTGTAGGCTAATCAGCTCCTGCAGCACCCCCAGTACATCCTCGGAGATCGGCATGACAGCGTTTCCGACATCCTTGAGGTACTCCTCTATCTGCTGAAGCACCTTGCACAGATGAATCAGGGACAGCTCCCGCTCCTGCACCTGGGTGGAGAGTGTGGTGATGGTGGAGTCGGTCAGATCGCGCAGGAGATGCTCAATACCGATCTCCTCCGCTTCCTCCGCACCGAGGTGGGTTGGGATATTGCGGAACTCGAGTGAGCGTGTGCCCTCACGCCCCTGAACCGTCGTGTAGGCCCGCACAGGCACGCCCTTGTTGTTTGGGTCGGTGTTCACTACACAGTAGACAGGGTTGAGACAGAAGCGATCCGCGACGAGAAGGTGCAGCAGCATGTCGTTGGGCTGAATGGTGGGGCCGGAGGAGTACCATCCCACGACCCTCACCTTCGGCAGCACGCGTTTGTGCATCACAAACATCTCCTGGGCGTAATTCGTGTCGAAGAACCACACATCAGCGTCCTGCGGGTCCTCGTCAAAGGGGACGGCGAAGCTGTTGTTGATGTCGAGTATCTGCAGTCCAGTGTGGTCACGCGTGTAGCGCCCGAGCAGCAACCCCGCCACGCGCTTCTTCTGGAGGGCAGAGGTGTTCATACGGGCGTAGTGATCTACCAGGGACAGCAGCACCAGCGGGTGCACCTCCACACGACTCGCCGTGGGCACGAACGCTGGGGGCGCCGCTACATCCTCCTTCCCTTCACTGCCGTCGTCAGACGCGACGTCGTTGTTGACCACAAGTGCGTCGGGTTTCGAGGGCTTCTGATCGTTGCTCATGGTACCTTTTGGGGCGCGCTTAGGTGTTGGTGTATGCGTGTGGAAGCCTGAATAACAACACTACTGTTCGCCGTGTTCCGCGCCACTTCGCCGAAATAGTAAAATGAGTGGCAGATACCGAGTGTGCCTGGGAAGAAAATCCCCTTTTGCTCGCTGTCGCACTGATCGGCCTGTGCTGGCGTTTCTGCTTTGTTTCTGCGGCACGCCTCTGCGTTGGTGTGCGCATGCAAAGCAGAAGCGATATGGTGCGGGTTTGTGTATAAGTCAATAAAAAAAAAAATTCGCGGTCAGGATGGAGCGGAGTTCAGGGGGAGCGAGAGAGCGAGAAAGACACGTCACCCAGTAAAAGAACCGAAAACTGTCGAATGCGCGTAGGTCGGGGTGTACGTATCAGGGTGATGGTGATGAGGTGGGGGTGACATGTGTACACGCGTACGTTACCCCCACTCAAACGCGGAGCGAGAGAAACGATAAGGCAAACGTGCAAAGACAAGAGAGGAAGAGAGGAAGGGGGAGTGAAGAAAAAAAACGAGAGTACATCCAGCTGCGCTGAGTATAGGTTGCGCAAACAGCGCGAGAGAAGCACGTGGGCTAGCAGACATAAACTAGATGCACTCACGGCTGCCCTTGCTTGACGGCGGAGAATACGGTCCCCACGACACAACGTGCCTCATATCAGCCGAATTGTTCCTACATCCGTGTCCCAGAAGAAAAGACACGCAACGAGCAGAGAGCCACACGCACACGCAGACCCGCTGCACACATGCAAAGGAACCAAAACCGAAGAACACACCGAGAGCAGTCACATCAGAAATGCAAAGAGACGACGGCAAAGCGGTAAGCCGTGAACACAGAAAGAGCGCAGAAAAGTTCGCGCAGACGTTGGGAATGTAGAGCGGATGCCCGCAGCATCTCCCTCGCCACGATCACAAGTGGTCCGCACCATCATCTCCTACCCGTGCCGCTGAATGAGTTCACGCAAGCACACGTGAGTATAGGTGGTGGGTGGGCGGCTTTGTGCGCTTGCGTTTCTGGGCACATGAGTAGCTAGCGTGGATTAAAGGGGGAGGAGGGCAGGCATCAGGGGGAGTGAGGAAGGAGGTCAAGAACGCTTTGTCATATACGAAGCACGAGCAACTACAACGTGTGTCTCCCGCCTCACCCCCCCCCCAGTCCCCTCTCCTCTCCTCTGCACCGCTGTCGTTTTGGCCTCCGAAGACCACCATGACTTTAAGGGTGAGCAAATGAGCAAAAAAGGATGTGAAACCGACGAGAAGGGAAGACGATGAAAAACGAAACGAAGAAGGCGGCACGCACGCACCACGCGTTAACGAGAGTCCTTGAAAACAAGAAAAGCAGCACCTTGGGGGCAGTTAAACACACCACAAACAGAGGGAGGTACCATGTGCACCGAAGTAGGTGCGAGTGGGGGGGTCACAGCAAGTGGATTGCACCGAGAATGGCTAAACATCAGGATGCTCCAGCGGGGGGGGAGGGGATCAGCGTGCCGTGGCAGAGGCTGTACTCGTGACACCCCTCTTCCTCCGCCACAGCTCGCCCTTCGGAGTTGGTCCTCCAGTCGAGAAACCAAACAACCAACTGTCATCACTAGGAGAAGTAGCAGTGCCCCGCACATCAACTCGCGAGCAGGCGTGTGCATACACACGACACAAGAAAAAGAAAGACAACAACATGCAAACGCGCTCAGGAGAGTGCACACGAAGGTCGGTAAGACGCTACAGAAGAAGACGTCTCTTTTCATCTTCCTCTCTCTCTCTGGGTGCCTCGCACGTAGACTCCGTTGCACCGCACGCGGTTTTCTTTGTTGTCTTGCCTTGCTTCAGTTGCTCAGGCCAAAATTCTGCGCACGCGATGGTGAAAGGCAGAAACGCAGAAAAAAAGGGCACCGAGCTCATCTGCTCACACGAGCAGCGTCATTCACCTAAGCAAACAGTCTCAGCAGTGAGCGACTGTGCCCCTCCCCCTCCCCTTCTCCTTTGTGGGTTGCGCAGAACTGTGTGCGATGCGGGGTGCCTTGCACAACATGGGAAAGCGTAACGACGCGCCGGCCTCCGCTTACTTCAGCTACTTCCCTTAAGGGGCGGTGGCGGTCAACGACCACTTCGGCTTACCTTCGCGGCATCGCTTTGCCAAGGCTACGAATAACGCAAAGCTGCTGCGCTAGATGAGCAGACCCACGCAAATCAGAGCCAGATCGGCGTCACAGCCGTAGAGGCTAAGGAAAGTACGGTATACAGTACATGCAGGCAAACCGCGTAGCAGGTCAGTATCTGCCATACCTGCAAGAGCGGGATGAGCAGCGCAATCGGGGCCATGAAAGCACCTCAGACCTCACGAACACTCGGAGTAGGCGTACACGGAAGAATGGAGAACGCAGCGCGTCGCGTCAAAACAAGACGTCTTTTCGCAGTAGCTCGCTTGCCGGGCGCAGCACAAGAAGATCGCGGCGGCCACCCGGTAGGTGCCGTAAGGGAAGGCGATCAACTCCGTGCTCAGGCATCGAAAGAGCGTGTCCAGCGTCTCCAATATCTTGAAAGCCGCGAGGTTAAATACTCAATGTGAGAAGACGTCATGGAAGAGCACGTGGCGATCGAAATGGCTTGTCACATCGTAAAAGGAATGCGACTTGTTCAGGTACCTGAACAGGGTGACTCAGTAGACGTTACACGCAATGAAGAAGTCCACTAGGGGGGTGAGTTCCAGCAACAGTTGGCGGTCGTAAGGCCAACGGCCTCGCAATTCTCCATGGCACGAGGGCCCGTTAAGACGAGCATTGTGCACACTATGCCTGTATAACGCTTGATGTTGGGGTACTCGAACACGAGACTGGTATCAACGTTGAAGCTGTTTCGCAGGATGATGATGGACTCCCACAGAGTCCTCGTGTGCGCGAAGAATATGGCTAAGGAAGAAGCAAGAGGCGCATGCACCAGGGAAAGGAGAACAAAACTGACAGCGACTGCCGTGGCGGGAGCCTCGGATGAGGAGCTGAGAGGGGGAGAGCGATGAAGCAAAATGCAGAGGCGAAATTCAAGCACACAAAAGACAGTCGGCGCCGCTTCAAAGAATTTGCGGCCGAAAAGAGAGCGTAGAGAGAGAAGGAATGAGATGGGAGAGTCAGCGCCGATGGAAACGGCACGTGTGAGCGACAGTGTGTGGATGCGAATTTCATGTGCGTCTCCCCATTCCCGGAGCGTGGCCGTTGACACACCGCGTGAGCTCGTTTGTCTGCTGATTTATCTTGATAAGGGGAGTATGAGGTGGAGGCGTCGATGGCCGCGGCAGTGGCGAGACACTCATCAGGGTGAAGTCCCTGCGTGGAAGCAAAGGCAGAGAAGATCACAAACAAAAAAAAAAGGCAGTGTGGGCAGGAAAGTGGGAGGCTGCGAAAAATGTGATGTGCAGCTGCAAGTGAGTCCAGTCGAGGCAAACGGTGATGCGCGGGCGCAGGCGGCGGCTACGTTTGCTCCTTTGTACTGAAGGCCGAGTGCATCTTTCGCCTCCCTTTCGCTTCAGTCACCCTCACGAAGGAAGCAATAATGCCCCAAAGGGCTACCACAGCGAGCTGGGGTGAAGAAAGGGGGAAGTAATGCACCGTAGTAAACACATGGGGAGGGGGACAGAGAGGTCGCACCACGGGGATGCCTTGCACTTCTCTCCACCCGCTCCCATCCCTATACACACTGGCACTCATGGACACGCATGCCTCCATTGGGTGTCTGAGCGCTGTGTGAGGAAATGTGGGCCTACGTGCATATCCCGGAGTTATTGTGTTTGCTGTTGTTGTTCTTGCTTGGATTTAAAACATAACAGTCAGTCAGCACCCACTCTTTATACGTGCGTGCGGCGCTCTTTTTTCTGGTTCTGGTCCTTCCCTGATCTCTTATATTAGGGGGGCCGCCTTACAAGAGGGCCCCTGCCCAACCCTTCGCATCTCCTCTCTCACTTGTACTTCGTTACTCGCTCTTCCTCCTACAGGTCTCTCCACTCCACGTTCTTAGCTATCCCCTCTTCCCCATCCGTGGACTTTCACACGCCTCCTGGTGAGAGCAGAGGCACATCGTGAAATGACAGGAACAAGAAGAATCGGTAAGAGCCCTGGCACGCCTTGCCTTTTTCGTGTGGCAAGTGCGGAGGAAAGAGAAGTTAAGGGAAGAGAGAAACAGAGGAGGGCAGAAGCTCCTGTAGAGTGGAAGAGAAGCGAAAAGGACAAAACAAACCAACAAACGAGGAAGTCAAGGGGAAAAACAACAATGAAAAGGCGCCATCGGCGTTCTTTCTTTGTAGAAAACAGGTCGACGTCCATCTCACATCTTACACCTCACCCCTCCCCCGCAGACACGCACACAGGGACACCAAGAGGTGTCATTACGCGCCTGTGCATACACACAGACATTGGTATGGGCATCAGCAGCAAACAAAAAAAGCGGTCGAAGAAAACATGCTTACACATACCTTTGTTGTGTTCATGAGCTCGGCCAATGCGCGGACACAAACAGGAGCCTACGAAAAAGAGCAAAGAGATTCTATCAGGGTCCGTGTCGGTGTATGCAGGGGTCTATGTGTATGGTGTCTGCGTGTGGGTGCATGGGAGGAGGCGCGGTGTTTCTCTGACACGTGGGCCACAGCTCGAGAAACAGAATGCCTCTCATCCGGCCATCTTTGATTTTCGTTTTGTCTCTTTTTCGTCTTCAGCATTCCAGGAGAGAAGCTGAAGCGTAAGAGGCTCTTCACTCTTATTGCTTTCCAGATGCCTCTCTCTTCCTTTTGGATAGTTACTGTCTTAGCATATCCCTCGCACCCTGTGTACCCCAGCTCCCCCTCTTGCCCATCCAATTTTTGTACACTTCGCTAGCTGCCGCGGTGAACGTGACACGCCTTACATGTAGCCCCACGCTTCGTCTCATGAGCAGGCTGAAGAAGCACACGAGTGTGTTGCCTATTGGACCCCCTTATCGTTCTCTCTCCGTCGTGCGGTTTCAACCGACATCACCGAATTGAGCGAACAGCAACGTAGCGAGAGAGGGAGGAACGCAAGCGAAAAACCAAAGATGGTGCAAGGGAAATCCTCCGCGGCCTCAGTGCATGCATCTACCCCTCTTCAACTCGTGTCGTCTTTCTGCGTTGTGTGTGATGTGAAGTAAAACAAGGGAAAACAAAAACCGACAGTGTGTGTGTGTGTGCGTGACATGCGCGCTGAACAGACCAACGAGGAAGGAGGCGGCAATGGAGAAGCACAGAGGCATTATGGAGTCCACTCACACACACGCCCACACACACACAGGCACACGCGAAAGAAGATCAAACAGAAGGCAAACAAAAGGCGCAGAAATACACTAAAAGAAAGGAGTACAGAAATGACGTCGAGGCGCACAACAACAACAACAACGCAGCCCAGGGGAGACGGAGCGAAAAAAAGGGGGTGGGGGAGGGAGAAGGCTGCGCTTAAGTCTGAGCACGCCAACAGTCATACTAAACCGAAAAAGGGAGGGGACGGCGGAAGTGAAACACCACAAAGACGCAATAAAAACACGACAGGGCCCGAAGACAACACACACACACACAAAAAAAAAAGAAAAATCCTCGAGCGAGTCAAGACAAGTGAAGACATGCACAGAAAGGGGGACAGAGATGTGCGCCCATGACAGACGCAGAGAGGCGAGGAGGGAGGCGCGGGGCAGGAAAAGCGTGGGGGAAGAAGCGGAAATGAAAGTGGCGACGAAATGCACTCAGTGCACAGGGAAGGGATGTGTAGACGGGGTGTACAAATGCAACAATAAAAATCAAGCGAAAAAAAAAAAACGCCAAACTGAGACACAACTGGAAAGGAAAAAAAAAAGAAAAAGAAAACAAATGAGGGGAGGATCAGTAAACAGAAGAAGACAGAAGAAGATCGTTAAGAGAGAGAAAACAGATAAGCCAAGCTACGGCAGCAACTTTTCATCTCTACTTTCGCCTATAGGTTTCTCTTTTTGTTCTTGTTGCTGCTCTCTCCTTTACAGGGGGCCGGCAGAGATGCTCACAAGGCACTGCACACACGCGCATACATATATTCTGAGCAAGAAACTAAAGCTTGAAAGAGGGGAGAAAAACAAGGGAATCTACACAGACCACAAATGCGAGGTAAAGAACTGAACAGGAGAGGGGCACACACAAAAAAAAAGAAAATAAAGACACAACACACCAGTCAGGAAAAAAAGGGGCCAAAAGAGAGTAAAGGAAGAGAACGGGGGAATGACTGAAGGCCAGACCCCTGACACAGAAGAAAACGTAGAAAAAAAAGAACGGGACAGCGTCCGGCGTCCTTGTTGTTATTGATTGTGTGTGTGTGGGTGGGTGTGTGGGTGGGTGTCGCGGTAGCTCCCCTTCTCTTGCTTTTCTACTCTGTGCATGCATGATATTGGTGTTTTTTTTCTCTGCCTTCTTTTTGTGCTCGTTGTTTGTTTGTTGGAATGCACAGAGATGGTGACTGAGTCAGACTTGCCCTTTTTCTCCTTTCCAACGGTCAGTCCCATCTGTCACTCGCGTACGCTGAGGGAAGGAGAGAGTCAGAGACACACAGAGGCGTATTCGCACATGAGCACACACACACACACACACACACACACACACAGGCACTCTTCTCTTTCTTGTCAGCTTGTTGTCGTCGCTCTTTTTTCTCCTCTCCTTTCTTTATAGCGTACAGTGGGCAAGCATTGATCACAAGAGCGAAACAAAGAGGGGGGCAAATGCTAGGAGATTGGCGTGAGTGCAGGCAACACAACCATCTCCCCCCCCCCTCCCTCCCTCCCGCCTTCTGCTCCTCTCAGTATGAACGGGGTCAACGCGTTGATAGCTCCGATGAAACGACGGGCATATGTGCGCCTTACCTTATTTGCGTTTTTCTTTTTTGCTCTGTGTACGTGTGCCTCTGCGTGTGTCTTCACTATTCAAGGGGGATAGAGGACGCATAGCGGAGGCGTGGCGGTAGCACAGCATGCGCGGAGAGCATTCGAGGTGGTTTATATATTATTTCGTGCTCACTCTCTTCTTGCTCAATCATCTACGCGCTATTCTTCGTCCGTGTGATCCAGTGTCACAAACACACGCGGATACAACGAAAAGAAAACGTGCGTGCGCTGACGAGAAGGTCGAGAAGACGGAGTAGACGGAGCAACAAAATGAACATCAACAAACAAACAAACAATAAATAAATAAATAAAAACGTCGGCACCACGGCGTCAAACGCACACAAACACAAGCAGACACACACCCCGCCCCCTCCTCATCCTCCTCCCCCCAAGCCAGAAAAAAAAAAAGAAAAAAATCCGCCGTTACAAAAGAGAGACGAAGACGGGCGAACGAAAGAAGAAAAAGACGTAAATTGAGACCGAGCGAGAGAAATCGAAGAGACAAACACACAAGTGAAAAGAAGCCAGTTTTCGAGGAAACGACTAAAGACCTTCGAAGAGCTACAATCTGGGTTGTCTGTGTGAGCCCCCTGTGCTAGAGAAACAAAACTGCGGAAAGGTACTCTCGTAGGCGGCAGGGAAGGAGAGAAGGAAAGCGAAGTGAAGGAGACGAGTAATACGCCTGCAAACAAAACAAGCACACCGACAACAACAAAAAAAAAACACACAGAGACTCACACAAACATCAAAGCTCCAAAGAAAAAGAAGCAACCCTGCGCATCGATGGGCGTTCGCCGTATCGATTGAGCACGATCACTCAGCTTATGTTGGGCAAGTGCATACATAAGTGTGCAGAGTGCTGCTCTATTTTTTTCTTTCCGTGGGCATCCTTTTGTTCTCTCCCTATCCAGTTTTTTGCTTCTTTCTGTGTCCTTTTCACCGGCAAAAAGAGAGATGAAAGAGATAAAAAAAAACAAAAGGTAAAGAGGGAGCAATGGGAGGGGGGGGGAAGAAAAAGGAGGGTTAAAGGGGAGAGGAGCACAAGCATCATGACCGATCGTTTTTCCTTGTCTGCCTACGCTTTCATCAGAAGCCGTTGATATATATATATATATATATATAGTTTAAGAACCCCTCAAGTCCGTTGTTTCTGACTTCATTGAAGGCTTATCCTTCTTTTTTACGGGCCCAGTGAAAGAGCACAAAGCAAAACGTGTGTGTGCGCGGGTTTATGCGTAGAGAGCACGGCCAACAAGCGCGCAGTGAGTGCAACAGAGAAACCGGTGGCACCACTCAGACTTCGGATACCTCGAGGGAGGGGCGGGCGCACACACACACACACACACACAAACATCCGAGGATGCACAGCTACAGCTACAAAGGCACACAGTCTACGAAAAAGATAAGTAAGGGCCACTTGTCCTTTTCCTCTCCGCGGCCGCCCATCAACGAGACGAAGAAGAGCGGTGAGGTCCCTACACCCCCCAAAAGCGTTGTGGAAGAAGCGCTATACTGTGGGGTGACTGCGTCTATCGTTGTACGTGTGTATGTGTGTTGTTCGGACCACAGCAGCTGGTAGTGTTTCACCGCAGCGAAGAGCAAAAAAGGTTTGGGTAAGTGCGTGCGGCCTGGAGCTCGTAGTGGCTATCACTCAAATGGGCGGCGGTTGGTGAGAAAACAACAACGGAAAAAAAAACAGACAGAGCGTGTCCGTGCACGTGCTTGCGCGTGTGTGTTTTGGCAACTTCTCGTTTTCTTTTTTCACCTTTTCTTTTACTCGTGGGCGCATTCCTTCCGGTGTTTACTTGCTTTCTGGCGTGCATCGGACCCGGTCGCATTACAACTCAGCCCCTTTCCTGCTCCTCTTGTATCACTGCTGCCCTTCAACAGAGCAGCGTGTATGTCAAGAGAAGACAAACGAAGATGCAGGGAGAGAAAAGGGAAAAAAAAAAGAGGCCTCATAGTGTGCGTTTGCGTCGCATTGTCTACGCGAGAAAGAGTGTCCGGTCGGTGTTCGAGAATGAGCTCATCTCCAAATGTGTATATATATATATATAGGGAGAGAGAGATATAGGTGTGTGTTATACACACAAAAAAAAAAAGAAAAACTGGAGTATGCAGTGTCGTGGGTATCCCTCTCGGGCTGCGTAGGGCGCGTGTGAATATGCATCTGTGTGGATTTACAGGCGTGTGTAGTTGTCGTGTCCACACTGACGATTGCGGCAAACAAACACACAAACACGCATGCGCCAAGACGACGAAGAGCGGAGTCAGCAACGAGCTACGGGAGGAGAAAAACAGTAGCCAGGGCAGTGCGCGTGGTCCCGCATCGATCCGATCAGTTTTCCTGCGATGCTATACACTCTGAGAAAAGAAGAACAAAAAAAACCTGCGCTTGTGTGCACTGCATGCGTGTTTACAGTCGTTGGGGCCCCCATTTCCTTCTCTTCAAAGGATGTGTATGTTGGCTCGTAGCTCGACAAGCACTAAAACATATAAAGAGCGAGAACGGAAGAGATGTGCCTTTCAAACCCCCTTTTTTCTGCCCAGACCAACGTGACCCTCTCTTGAAGAAGAGAAAAGCGAAAAAAAAAAACGCTCTCCGTGTAGACCCGTCCTGAGTATCACGCAGAGTGACTGCGTGTGTGGGTGTGGGTGTGAGTGCGCGCACAGTTGAATACTCCGCTCTTCTTCGTTTGTGTCTGCCGTACAGTCGCAAGAAACAGAAGCACTGAGCAAACAGTGAGGTACGACGCGTTGAGAAGTAGAGAAACACACACAGAGCTGAGCGCGAAGCAAAGGGAAAAAATCGCACAAACAAACACACGCCACACAACCTCTAAGGCCCTCTTCCACCCCTGCTTGACTCACATTGCGTGAGCCGCAGCCTCCCCCATAGTGGGAGCGCCCATTGTCGGTATCGCAGTGAGGATGCGCCACTCTACAACCCACGCGTGCTATCAGCGATGGCGGTGCAACGCGCACGACGGGGTCACCCAATGTACAACAGTACCAAAGACATAGAGATGGAGAAGCTAGCGGACAAGGGCGTTCAAGCCAAGCAAAGAGACTTGAAAGAAGTCGACTAAGCTGTGCGATAGCAAAAGAAAACGCGATGTACACGCAGAGAGTGTGTGTGTGAGGGTGCAAGCGAGTCTGTCTTTTGATTTCAAATGACGAAACAGCATGGGCAGTGAGTAACGAAGCTCTTACCATCGCTTAGACAGACAGAAAAGCACATGCAGCAGGCCATAAGAGAAGACGCGCAGTGTGTACTCAGTAAATACTCAGACAGAGAGAAAGAGGGAGCGAGGGAGGGAGATGAAGCTACGGGGAAGGGGAAGGGGGAAAAGCAGAAACAGAGAAATAGATGACAGTAATACGCACACGCATGCTCCACACACACACACACGCGCGTACACACGTACACAAGCAAACAGACAGGGGAGCACAGAAAGCAAAGGAAGAAACAAACAAACAGAAAACAGCTAAAGACCGTGGCAAAGGAATCAAGCGAAAAGAGATCATAGAGAAAAGACAAGAAATGGAAAATGGCCTCGCTCAATACCGGTTAACAATACAGAAACAAGGAAAATGAGAGTGAAACTGAAGCGATGACACATGCCTCCTCACTCCAAAATAATAATAAAAAGAAAGAGGTGGTGGTGGCAACGAAAGTAATGAGAGGAGGAGAGCAAAGGAAACATGGGGTCGAACATAGCTCAAGCGAGTGACACAAGAATACGCTGGGGTGCCGGCTTCCACACGCACACGCACCAATAGAAGGAAAAAGGAACAGTAAAGCGAAAGTAAAGGGAAGGAGAAGGGGAAAACAAAAATTGAGAAAGAAAATCAGAGAGCGCACCAAATAAAAAACCCACAAAAAAAAAGGTGAAGAGGGAAGGGGGTGAAAAGAGAAGTCCATCCAGCAAATTAAAGGGGAAATAACGAGACAAAAAGAAACATAGGAGGATTTCTCTCCTCGTGTGCCTCATTATGTATACATCACTTTTATCTTGTCCTCTGTTTTTTTTTGTTATCCTTTTCCGGGGAAGTGGGCTCTCCAGGCTCTCCTGTGATGTGTGGGAACGGGCATGTGTGTGCGAGTGCCTGAAAAAGCGCCCATATATTACTTGTCTGCATGAGGTCACTTCCTTTTTCGCCTTTGCGGTTAGTTTCGGTTTCTTCTTTGTGAAGACGCCAGCGAGAAGCCAGTATGAAAAGAGATCTGGAGAGAGCCAGAATAAGCGAGACAAGCACGTATACATAAAGGGAGGCGCAAGCCAAAAAAAAAAAAGAAAAAGGCACAGTCGTAAAGGAGAAAGAAAGGGGTAAAGGCAGGCGGTGGAGGGATGCAAGCGAAAAAAAAAGAGCACATGAAGAAAGAGAGGAGTATAAAGGAAAAAAGAAACCCAAGAGCCTTCGCGCGTGTGTATGTGATCGCGCGTTGGCATACAAATTAGAGGGATTTCCTCTTGGTACAGTAAGACAATGCTGTGCCCTCTTCATTTGCATTCCTTTCGCTTTTGATCTTTCCCCTTACCTACCTCATTAGCCCTGTTCTTCGTTTTCTCTGATTTTCAAGCACTTCACCACCACCACCATCCATCTCCCACATCAACACCCTTGTGACTGCGCCCTTCTTTTTCTGCCCTGCACACACGGATGTGAAGAGTTTGTGAATAGGATCGATGGCAAAGAGAAAAAAAAAGAACGCAGAGGACACAAAACAACAAGAAAAGAAACGAGACTGCAGCCTCGGCATCACGCTTAATATGCATGTGCGTATGTGTACCTGGGTGTTTTCTTATTTCTGCTCGCCCACTTTCATCAGTCCTACTTTTCACATCGCCTCTGTCATCTTCTGCTTACGAAAAGAAACAGTGTAGGTAACAGACGGAAGAGCGACGGAGAGAACGCAAGAGAAACTCACGAAAGCGAAAAAACAAAAACAAAAAAAAAAACAAAGAAGCCTCGAAGACGGGTCGGACAACCGTTGGGTTCGGATCGTCTTACTGGGGAAGGGGGGAGGGGGGGGGGGGGCACATACGAAAGGACACAATGGCGGCACAAACGCCCGAGAACAGACAAAACGAAGGCAGAGGGAGGAGGGAGAGGGGGGGCGTTTGTAAATGAGCATTTCAAAGGCACAAACGCACACAGACAGAGAAGCCACGTAACGGCCGGTCAATAAAGGAAACCCAAAAAAAAAGATGGAGAGAGAAGACACAATGAGAACCTGAGAGAAAGCGAAAAAGGGATGCTCGGGAGCCTCAACAAAGGAATAGTGCACAGACAAGCATACGTATGCCGGCTAGGCATGGGTGTGACGTTGCTCGAAAATCGTGACGGAAAGGGGGAGGGATGAAAATATAACAGTGAGAGAAGGGCCCGCATGGAGGAGCACACTTTGAGAACGTTAAAGAAATCCGAAAAAAAAGGAAAAGAAAACAGAGAAACGTGAGAGCGAGAGAAGAGAACAGAGAGAGTAAAAAAAAGAAACCAAAGAGAGACATCCGCACATGCATCCCCAAGGCAATCGTGCAGGGGCGTAGAGACGAAAGAATGGGAAAAAGCAAAAATAAGAGATGGGGAGAGCGCGAAGAGAAACACGGAATTTGGCTCGAAAGTGATGCAGAGGTCTGCCCCGCCGTCAGGAAGCAACAGACACAGAGACGCACGCGCGCACGCACACACATACGTGCACAAGGCAAGCACACACTCACTACAGCATCACAGAGGTCACTCAAACTCCTGGGAGACTCCACTCGCTTCAGCATGCATTTATAAATTCGCCTTCGTCTTTTGGGGAGATTTTCCGTGTGAAGTGTCTCTCTTTTGGGCTTCTTTTTTTTCTTTGCATTACTCCCTCTGCTCGATCGGATGTACATGACGCCCATTTGGCGGCATACCCCCCTCCTGTTTTCCCGCAGGTTCCCTGTGTGTAAGTCGTTCTTTCCTTGTCGCAATGCACGTCTCTCATCCTCTTGCGAGGGCTGTTACAACACCTATCACACCATTTAAGCACAGGGAGGTAGAGACATTGTGTGAGGTACGGGCGCGTCTTCCTCCAAGGAAAAAAAATCAAAAAGAGCAGAATGATGCGGTAAGCGAGTCGAATATGGTGCTGGGCATCGAGTAACTCACGTCAACAAACATTAACAGAAAAGGGGGTGGAGGGGGGGTGGAAGGAGAAGAAACTACGCAAGAGCGTCAGTCGAGGAAGAAGAAAGAAAAAAAACAACACAAACCTTCCGTGTGTTGCCCCTTCGTCCCCGCACTTCCTCACCCTCACATTCCCCACACCCCACCACTCACCCGCTCTTCCCGACCACAACAAAGTATGCTCCCTCTTGCGCACTGAGCGTTAACTCTCTCAACCCATAGTACATATTTCGTGCTTCGGCGCGTTTCGCGTCACGTGTGTGTGTGTGTGTATAACTATCTCTGTCTCCTCTTTTACCTCTCCTTCCCTGCTTCGGACTTTATCTGTCATCCATTCCTCTCTGCTGTCTCTCTCTCTCTCTCACACAAGCCGTTTGATGCTCGTCATCACACATGTGACAGACAGGAGAAAGAGAGAAGCGTGCGGGTGGCCTCCGGAGCACCCAAAAAGAGATGCATGACTGCGTTAATCTGGCTCATATACTGAAGTGTCTGCTTGTTGCCTCCTCATTGTTTCGTTCCCTTTCAGTCTCTATTTTCTTTATTTTCACCGCCATCAACATCAACACCACCGACATGTATGCTTCTTCCCCGCCTGCCGCCCCGTCCTTTCCGCCTTCCTCTGATCCTATCGTTTCTTTCTCAAGTCAGCGCCTCGTGTTTGCTTCGCTGAGGGAGAAGTGGGGGTGCCTCACGAGGGGGAAGGAGGAGGGGGGATAATAAGCAAAAACACCAAGCCCACTGCTGCGGCTCTTTGTTGTATGGCGAGAATCAGGAAGAAATAGAGAGAAGAAGAGGCAGCGGTGCCATGCAAGCAAAGGTGACTGCGTAGCACTACTTTTCTCGCCTACGAACGTCGTCCCTCCTCCCTTACGCTCTCATCAGAGTTACACGAAGTCCTACTACTACACCTACTGACCAAAGACGTCAGACCGCATGTTGCGGTCACCGCCGTAGCCTCCACCGTAACCACCGCCACTGTAGCCGCCGCGGGGTCGGTAGCCGCCGTTGTTGCCGGCGTAGCCACCATTGTAGCCCCCGCCAAAACCGCCGCCAAAGCCGCCACCGCCGCCGCGGTATCCGCCACGACCGCCGAAGCCCCCACCGAAACCACCACCAAAGCCGCCCCCAGTGCGGAAGCCACCGCGGCCGCGACCACGAGGCTGGTTCTGCACGTTGGGCTTCTTGGCCAGCGCCTGCACCTCGGGCAGTACTGTTTGGTTCGTTTCGCGCAAGAGCGGGATCAGGTCATCGACAACGTTGCGGTTCTTTTCGTTGAAGAAGGAGATTGCCGTGCCGCGCTTGCCAGCACGACCCGTACGGCCGATGCGGTGTACGTAGTCATCGATGTTGCTCGGCAGGTCGTACTGCACCACCACCGCGACATTGGGGATATCAAGACCACGCGAAGCGACGTCGGTCGCCACCAGCACACGGCACACACCACTCTTGAAGATGTCGAGGGCCTCCTCCCGCTCGCGCTGCACGCGGTCGCCGTGGATGGAGGAACAGGGGATGCGGCTCTGACGTAGGTAGCGCTCCAGATAGTCGGCGTCGCGCTTCTTCTCTACGAATACGAGGACACGCTCACCTTGGTGTTCCTTCAGCACCTCCAACAGGCAGCCACGCTTGTCCATGTCTTCGACCCAGCGCACATCCTGGGTAATGTTCTCAGTAGTCGAGCCCACACGACCAACCTGCAGGAAGTAGTGGCGGTATAGGAACTCACGGGCCATCTGCTGAATCTCCTTTGGGAAAGTGGCCGAGTACAGCAGGGTCTGGCGCTCACCCGGCGGCGGCATATCGCTGTCCGGGCCCTGGACGATGGCGCGGATCTGCGGCTCAAAGCCCATATCAAGCATGCGATCCGCCTCATCGAGGACGAGGAAGCGGACGTCGGAGTAGCGCGTGTAGCCGCGGGTAAACATGTCAGACAGACGGCCTGGCGTCGCCACCAGCAGACCACAGCCGCGTGTCAGCTCGTGAATCTGGTGGCGTGGGTCTGCACCGCCGTAGACGACAACACAGCGAATCCCGGTGCGGTAAGTGAACTTGCGGCCCTCCTCATAGATCTGAATGGACAGCTCGCGCGTCGGCGACAGCACCAGCGCAGACGGTGCGGACTGGCTGTTTGTGGGCTTGGCACGGTTGAGATTGTTCACCAACATGAAGTTAATGGCTGGGATAAGGTAGGCGGCAGTCTTACCGGAGCCAGTCTGGGCGCACGCCATCAGATCACTGCCCTTCAGCACACATGGAATGCCGTACTTCTGCACAGGGGTGGGCTTCTGGTAGCGGCAGCGGCTCACGTTCTCCGCCAGCGCCGAGGAGAGCCCCATTGTGGCAAACGACTCCGCTGGTTCCACGTCGTTGGGGGCGATGGACACCTTAATCGCTTCGTACTGGTCAAAGTTGATACCAGGCGTGTGCTCCTTGAAGATCTCCTCCTCGGACTTCTCCTCGCGGTGGTAGTGGTTGTTGCCGCCGTACTCACGTTGCGGGCCTCGCATGCCACCGCCGAAGCCGCCGAAGCCACCACGGAAGCCGGCGCCGCCGCCGTTGCGGTTGAAGCCGCCACCGTAGCCGCCCTGGCCATCGTTGAAGCCGCGGTTGCCACCGCCATACTGGCGAATGGGCTGCTGATAGCCGCCATGTCCGCCCATCGCAATAGCAACAGAAGAGGGCTCCTGCTGCTGCTGCTGAAGTGAGGTCTGGTCCTTGTACATGATTCCTACGTAGAAAAAGTGTGGAATCCGATCGGGGGAAAGGCGAGGAGGGAGTAGAGAGAAGGCGAGGCAGGGAGCGGTTGGGGTGTCGTATTGTCTGCGGAAGAGGACGAGGAATCAGTTCTTTTGCAGGCAAAGAGAAAAGAGGACTTAACAGCTAAGAGGAGGGAAGTACAAAACAAAGGTGAACTTCGTGTATGGGCATGTGTGGGCATGTTTGTGAAGGCAAGAAAGAGGGAAGAGGTCGAAGAGGAAGTGAGAACGTTATTGCGAGGGGCGCACCTAGAGGTAGTGGGGAAGAAGGAAGGGCCGATAGCCGACCAGTTAGGACACACATTCCCCCTCCCCTCCCCCCCCCCTCCGTAGTGGCTATGGAAATGTGAGGGAGGGAAGAAGGCGCTGAGCTGCCCCCTAGAAGTACGAGAAAGAGGAGGGAGACGGCCACGTCTATGTCCACAGAGGTGCTGCAACAAGGCAAACGGTGCCGGCGCTGGAAAGAACGCACAGGCATCTTCCCCCCCCCCCTCTTTCTCCTCCACCGCCCTTATACCTCTGTGTATGTGTATGTGTAGCAGACAACCCATACAGACAATCACATCGGCACTTCCTTGTCTCTGACCTTCGGCAAATTTTGTTTGGCGGGTTGAGTGCAGGCCGACTCTTCTCTATTCGCTTCTGCTTTTCTGTATGACGGCCCCGGGGTGTCCTTGAGCTACAGAGAGAACGATGCATGCACGGGCTAACGAGTGCCACCGCGGAAAAAAAGTGAAAGGAGAGGGGGCACTGCCTTGTCAGGCGTGGAAACGAGGCAAAGAAAGGGGGAAACGAGCAGCAGCAGCATCGCTCAATGCTCTGACCGACACACAGAAGGTTGTCGAGCTCCGCAGCTCCCCTAGTACTGTACATCATGCGCGAGACGGAGCGGAGGGGGTGTGAAACAAGTAGAGCGAGGATGTGAGCTTCTTAGGTACCATGAATTGAGACACATAGAATTCCCCCAGCCAGCAGCTCCTCTCCACAATACCGCCCACACCGTAACACCTACCCCAGTAACTGTCACACCAGTCTCATCGCTTTCCACGCCTACAGGCGCGGGTGGAGAGGACCTCATCTTTGAGTCGCTCCACCTCCATACGATAGGGCTCCCACACATCCAGGAACTCGTCCTCGATGGCGGCGAAGACGGTGGGCTCAAGCGCACGCAGCTGCTGATAGCGCTGATCCACCATGAGGTACATCAGTGGGGGGTACGTAAACCCGCTGCGCTCGCCTTCGGCTCCGGGGACACGGCTGCCGCCAGCGCTGCCGCGCTCATTCAGTTTCGTGCCCCGTCGGGTCTCAGTGGACCCAGTGAGGGAGCTACTGAACGACAGGGTCGTAGCTTCACGTGCCTCATACGGCAGACGGAACATGTCATCGCCGGGCGGATACACAGTCATAACGTGATGTGCCATTGACGTGTACAGCTGATCCGCCAGTCGCTCAGTTGCTGGAAGAAGCACAGGTGTGGATGACTCGGGATGCCACCCAAGAGCTATGGCGCGACAGAAATAGCGAACCGCACTGGTATACTGATGGCGGTGATAGGCCCCATTGGCAAGGACTAGAAGAGCCGCGGTAACGTGCTGTGGTTGGCACAGCTCAGGCACGCCCGCCGTGTCGCACCCGGTGGCTGTGGTCGTCTTGGCGAGGGCGTCAAGAAACGCAGCATAGTCAGCGAGGGCCGCCTCCTCATCCTCGCGCTGCAGCAAGCGAGCACGACCACCTTCCTCTTGACGATGGCGGTACGCTGCGGCGCGTCGCACTAGTGCTAGCGGTGTGAACCAGTCCACCACGACCGCCTCGCCGCCAGTCTCCGCGGCCGGCTGCTGCACCGATGGAATGGCGAGGAGCAGCGTGAAGTCACGGATAGCACGCGACCAGTCGTGCAGCTGATCAGCGTGTACAGCACCGCGCACGAAGAGAGTGGAGCGGCGCTCAGTGTTCGTCTGCTGGCGATCCAATGCTGCAGAAAGCGCTCGAAGTTCGCCTTGAACATCGCCCTCTGTGCGGCACGCCCGTGCAGCGTCGAGGAAGTATCCGGCGCAGTCGGGCTTCATCCTCTGAAGATACCGCAGCAAGTGACGAGCAAGTGCGTAGTCGCCGGCCGCCATCGACCTGCTCACGCTGTCTTCGTAAGACCGCACGTATTCTACATTACGTACCGCAACGCTGTAGTGGTACGATGCCTGACGACGCAGTGCGGCCGCCTCCGCAGGCTTTGCCGATGCCGCCGACGTCGCCTCGGCCTCGGCAACGTAGCCAAGGTAAAAGTATGCGTGGGTAACGTAAAAAGCACATGCACTGAGCAGCAGCTCGAGACTCGAAGGAACACCGGCACCCATGTTCTGAGTGAGGGAGCCGACAGCCCACGTTGCGCTAGTGAGGAGCGGCAGAGACGAAGACATCCGATGGGTGCTTTGAATGCTCGCACCATCTGGGGCCTGCTCCTGCACGGCGGCTATACGCGCAAGCAGCTCTTGCGACAACTCGAGCAGGCGTCTCAGCTGCTCGCGTGCCATTTCCCAGAGGCCCGCCTCGGCGGCGCACTTGCCGCTGTGGGCCAATACCTCCATCGAGGGCTCCATCATCTTCATGTATTTAGTGTAGTCCTCGTACGCCTCGGCGAAGCACCGAAGCGCCTCGCAACAGGAGGCACGCAGAAGGTAGCTGTCTAAGTGGAGTGGGCTGGCGACGATGCTGCCGCTGAACAACTCACGCGCCTCTGCGTAGCGTCCGTGAATGAGCTCCAACGTCCCCATCCGCCGGAGTACCTCCGCCAGCCAGAACGACCGCTGCGCGTCCTCGGCACAGTCGCCGCGGAACTGAGTCAAAGACTCCACAGTCAACAAGCCGCGCGGCTCGGCGTCATTCTGCAGCACCGTAAAAGCAAGCTGAAGCTGCGCCTTTGCCTCTGCCAGTTGGCCATCGCTGAAGGCGGTGTCTGCTGCGGCCAAGCAGTCTGGTACACTCGTGCTGTAACCTGCGGCGCCGAAGCCAATGGTGCCACGACCCCCCGCGGCACTGCCGCCCTGCACCGCTTTCCGCGAAGCGTACGGAATTCCTTTGGCGCCACCGTAGCGATCCGAGTAGGTGTGGTACAGCGGCGAGTCATGGTGGGAGTGCCAGACCGACTGCCAGTACTCCTCCACAAGCAGCCTCGCTTCTCTCTTACGACGCGGTGTGGTGGCGGTGTGGGAAGCGTCAGCACGCGCGGCAGACGGAGGAGCGACGCGCTGCTTTTTGCCCGTCCTGCGGCCTCGTGATTGTCCCTTGACATCGGTCGGCGGTGGCGACGGTCCGTAGGCCAGTCGAGGCAGAGACTCCATTGTTTGCAGAGGGGGCGAAGGAGACACAGCAAAATAGAGAGGATGCGCCACTGAAGCATGCGTTCGTATTCTTTGTCCTTCCCATGATATGGGCGCTGGTGCACTACTGTGATACGCTAGGTTGAATGGAAAACGACGCGCACGCACATTCGCAGAGACATGCAAACAGGCAACAAACAGCACACCCACACACATATAGGCGAAGGATAAGGGGTAGCGGAGCAGAAGGTGACAAGGGTAAGCAAAGGGGAGAAAACTCGGAGCAAACGATGTGTGGACGATGAGGGCCATGGAGAGCAAACACAGATTCACGCACACGCGACGAGTGGTACGACGCCGAATGCAGGGGTGGGTGCTCTCACATCTGCGCGCGAGAAAGAAATCTCGTTTGTCAGCGACGGTTGGAAGTCCTCCAACTTGCTGCCTCCGCGACTCAGAAGGTGAAAGCTGCAGTACTGCCGGTGCTGTGACTTTGCACATTTACCCACGTACACGGCACACTGTGACAATAGTGTGCTGCGTCTCTGACTATTGGCTGGTCCGATGTGCTCTCACAAGAACGGTGGCACCGTACACAGACAAAAAGCACCATCATCGCCCTCCTTTTCTCTCCCTCAACGTATTTTTTTCCCTGTAAAGATGAGATGCTACTCTCGTGTTGTACGAAGCAAAGATGGTTCGCACACACGAGAGGCACACAAAGAGCAGTAGTGCAGAAAAACACCAAGGCGAAGCATAAGAAGTCTGACACCACGCCTACTGTACATGAAGCCGAGCTGCCTGCATCATTCCACTGTGCTAGCGCGCCTCCCTCCCTTTCTTACATATACAACGCACAAGCAGAACAGCATCGAGAGGGCACTACAGGGGAATGAAAGGAGCAGCGGCGGCGGTGCGTCGCTGGGCGGTTTTGATCGCCTTCCCGTCCCTCTCTCCTCCACCATCTACTCAATTTCCAGTCCACAGATGGCCCGAGCGTCAGCAGTAGCGGCATGCTCGCTGGTAGCCATCGGCGTCGCTGCCGCAGCTGTCGGGACGGTGCACCTCTTGTCCATCGCGGCGTAGTCGACCCACGTCTTCCCAGCCGCCGCAAACTCCAAGCGGCGCTTCTCCATGAGTCGCTTTCGCTGCTGCGCAAGAATGTCGCCGCTGTTCAGAAGCCCCAGGCGAGGAATGAAAGGGCCAGTGCTATCGTCGATCTTGTCTGGGTCATCTTCCATGGTGCCTAGCACCGCCACGTTGCGATGCCACTCGCCGCGCAGGCACCGCTGGCGGCTCACGTAGTGCCACACACCGGGGCCCTCGCGCTCGCCGCTCGTCCAGTACCCCTCAAACCAATCACCGTTTCTCTGCTGTAGCACTGCCCATCCCTCGCACTTGTTGTGGCTGAAGTTTCCCTTGATCACGTCCCCGTTTGCGAGGTACAGCTTCCCCAGCCCATGTCGCTCATCCGCGGCAAAGTCGCCCTCATAGACCTCCCCGTCCCTGCCCCACTGCGTTCCACGACCATCGCGCCGCCCGCCAAGCCACTCGCCTTCGTACACGCGACGATACGGACTCTCTTTGGCGTCGCGCAGGAAAAGGGTACCGTGTCCCTCACGCTTGCCGCTGCGGAACTCGCCGCGGTACTTGAAGTTAGACTGGATGTGCTCGCCGAATCCGTCAAACACTGCGCCCTTCCACTGTCCTTCGTAGGTGGCCGTCTTGGCGGGGTTCAGAAAGACGATTTTGCGGATGCTACGGTCGTCAGCATCGACGCCACAGGGCGTAGGCGTGTCCTTCAACGTACAGCTCTGCTGCGCCAGACCTGCGTTGCCTCCACCCCACACCTCTAACTGACCGCGCAAGGATATTAAAGCTTCCTCCTGCTCAGTGCGGGGGCGTCCAGACGTACCGAGGTGCATCAGCTGAAGTACCTCCTCCCTGCCCATCGCCGTCTCCATGGCGCGCAGTTGCTGCAGCAGTCGTCCGCGCTCCGACGGCGTCAACACTGGCACGCAGGCCGCTACCAGGTTGCGATACAGCTGCAGATTCTCTAGCGTCTCGGTTGTTTCACTGTACGACAGAGGGTCCACGCAGCCTATGACGAAGCACGCCTCATGTCCGCACATGAGTTGCGACATCAGTTGTGTGTAGCGGCACTCCATGAAAAATGACTCGCTTCGTTGAATCAGGCGGTGCAGCTGTGCCTGGGTGTGGCACTGACCAACCCGCTTGGCGCGGTACTCGAGCGAGTGAATAACTGCCGCGTTCAACAACGTGCTACTCACATTCACCTGGCTGCCCTCCCGCAGAACCTGCTTTGGTGCTCTGTTGGCGCCAACTCTTTCTGAGCCTTTTGTGTGCACAAACGTCACACGACGCAGCACGCACTGCTCACCAGCGTGTCTGTCAAGGGTCATGAGAGAGAGTTGCACAAACCCATGCCAGCGAAACTGTCGAGCGTAGCCGCGCCTCACACGACGCTCGTTACCTTGGTTCAGCAGCACCTCGAAGTCACCAAAGTCCTTCACTGGTATCTCTGCCACATGCGAGAGGTACAGACGGCCAAAGCCATCGCGATAAACAGCGTGGTCGCGTGCGGTGCCGCTCGCTGCAGCGCTACCGTCTGCAAACGCTGCCTCGTCAATCGCAAGATTGTCATGGACGCCGTTGCAGTTCATCTCCCAGTACGAGAAGCCGACGCTGTACTCATGCGTGTCCTGCTGCGCCTCCAGTCGCCGGAAGAGTTCCCGCACAGTGTCTTGGATGAGCCCAGACTCGTTCGGGCTTCCAAAGAGTGTGTGGGTCTTGCCCGTCTCCGCGTAGCCCATGGCAATACAGTTGGCGCTGAGCCCGCCCATGACCAAGTCGATCATCTCGAGTCCAATAGTGCGAAAGACGTCATTCTGGCGCGCATTTTGTGGGTAAAAGTAGTCAAAGTCGTACATGAGCCCATCCGCGGCATGTGGGGCAAAGGCAATGAGCTTGTCTTGATCGGTGCGGAGTTGCACCTGTGTCAACGGCGTCTCCTCATCCGATGCCGGTCGCTCACGGACAGCGATGCGCAAGCGCTCGACCACCGGTGGATGGATCGTTGGCGGCGAATCAGTAGACCTCATGACTGACTACGCAGCAACCCAAGAATCCGAAAAAAGAGACTGTGATCCGGGAGCACAGATGAACTCTGTAAGGAGGACGTCACCACGTAGAGTACACCGCCCGAAGTGAAGGAGGAGCAGCAAGGGCGCAAATGAACAAGAAAACAAGCGAGCCCCAATGAGACGGTTTGAGAGGCTGGCCTGGACAGCGTAGCGTGGGGTGATGTCGTGTTGGAGTGTAAGGCGAGGCGCAACAGTGCCAGACAACACAAAGGGTGGCAATCCGTGCTAGACGCAGAAATTGGGATGGGAAGATTCAAGAGAAATGATGAAGAGGTGGCAAAACGCTACGCACAGACGATTATCATGTTGGGCCAAGGGAGTCGCTACCCCTTCCTCTCTCGAGTTGCCCCATTCCCCACATGTCTGCGCTCCGTTCGTTCGTCTTGCTCGTGCAGGAGAGGGACGGGGTCCAGACTCAGGCAGGAAGGCGAGTCGACACAATAGCTGGCAGCACAAGGACGTTGCAGGGGTGCAGCCTCCCATGTTTGACGGAGACCCACCGTGAACTGCAGTGGGGGGAATGGCGCCAACATGCACACGCGCACATGAGCACAAGGACGCACTCGGCAGAGACAAATGAGGTGGAGATGGGGAAAGGATAAGCTTCGCTTCTGCGTCATGCAGCTGCGCTAGTGTCCTTTGCTCAGGCCTTTTCTGTCGTACACGTTTTGTTTTTGCTCTTTTTCAATGCGTGAAAGTACGAAAAAAAAAAAACAGAAAAGCAAAGAAACCTCTTCGACGCTGAGCTCAGTGCACGTGTGGGGAAGTCGGAAGAACTGAAGACAGGAAGTGGCCACCTGAGCGTCGGAGTTGACGCACCATCCAGCCCAATAGTGATTGCGGTGGAGAGTCTACGAACGCAGACACACGCCACGAAGAAGCAAACTGAAGAGAGAGACACGAGAGGAAGAAAAGAACGAGAGGATATCCCCTGCTGCCACTCAGGGAAGCAAGTTACTCGATCGCTCAGATTTCTCTCGGTCTCATGGAGCTGCTCACGCCAACGTTTGTACCTCGCTTCTCCATCCGCTCACCTCTGCATGGTGAAATCGCCACCTCCTGAGGGCTCTACCAGAATCACTCTCCGTACGCTACGATGCTCTTACTTCTTCGGGGCACTCTTCGGGGCTGGCACGCGCTCCTTCTTCTCCGACATGAAGAGCTGCACGTGGCAGGGGCTGCACATGTACGGCGTGATGCGTCCGTGGGCACGGAACGTGCGGCGGCGCATGCGGGCAGCCTGGTCTACCTGTACGTGCTTGATGACCATCTGGTTGGGGTCAAGACCCTTCTCGATGGCGTTGGCCTCGGCGTTCTTGAGCAGCGACATCATCGCCACGACGGACTTGCGTGGCCACCGACCCTTCGTCTGACCCCACTCCTTCGCCTGAGCAGTGCGGCCAATCTTGCCGTTGTAGCGCTTGAACGGGATGCAGCGGGTCTTGGCGAGCACCTGGCGGTACAGCTGCTGAGCCTTGCGGAGTGGCATGCCGTTGATCACATTCGCGGTCTCGAAAGTGTTCTTGTAGTGGCAGCGGAGGTCGCTAACCTTCGCCTTGGCACTCTTCGACGATACCTGCGGCTTGCGGGAGTAGTGCGTCATGGTGAACAAGGAAGTAGGTTTCTACACAGCCATATACACATGCGGGGAACGAGGTGCACAAGAGTAATGAGGTCAAGGGAGAGGAAGAGCATCCGCATGCCAATGCGCAGGAAATACGCGCGTGGGGGGATAGGGCATTGTGCGTGCAAAGCAGAGAGATACAAGAGGCAGGCAGGCAGAGGTAAAGTAACAATAAATAAGCAAGTGAACGCGAGGGTGAAAGAGCGAGGGGAAGCAAACAAGCGGACTCGGCTGGCTGATATCAATCGCGTACTAGACGCGAAGCCCTCACTCAAACAGCGGTTACGCACGAGGAGAACGGAAGAGTGCTGAGTCAGTCAGCGCGCCGCTGTGCACTCGTAGACCGATACCACCTGCAAGGCCATGCAAGAAATCTTTCGTTTTTTTTTTATTTTAACGTATCCATTCTTCCATAGAAGATGAGTTCAGCACTACTCTACCCACCCCATGCCTCTCACAAGTCCATCGCGTGCTGTAAAGCAGTGTTCGATATGCGGTACAGCAAGACGCCAACCCAGCCATCGCAGCACGGTCCTTGTGCCAAACTCTACCTACCCACCCCTGCCGGCTCCGTAGGTCGCCTCACAGTCCTTACAGTGTGCCAATTGCCACCTCGTAAATTCACTGAGGTGGGTCAGGCTCCACACACCCGTAGACAGAGAGACCCGGGTAGGATACCGCTTGAGTAGCGCTGACACTCTACCCATCACATGGGTGCCGCAAGCACTTTCGCTGCCGCAGGTCGCTCCTACGCCACGCCACACAGGCCTGACCACCAACATGCGTAGTGAGGCGTCGCTCTGACTCGATCCACGTTCTAGGCACTTGGGTCTGTCACTGCCAGAAATGGTTCGGCATTGGTAGAGATAATGGCCATATGGCTTCCTCACAGAGTGAGAACCACTGAATACTGACATCATGCTGAGGTGTCCCCCGTCATCAGGCTGTGCGAGAGACGGAGAGAGAGAGAAAAAAGGACCTCTGTCACTCTCTCGAATCCCACTGGAAGTACACCGGGAGCGAGGAGCCGAGTAGATATCTACAAAACTACATGACACGCCCTCTCTCTCTCTGCGCAGTTGCACTACATTCCGGGTCTGTGCATATTCATTGCTTTTGCGCCTATGAGCTCAGCTTGTTTTCCGCATGTGTGTGTGTGTGTGGAGTGCTCATCAAACAACGGCACCCGGCACTGCCATGAGGTGGGAGAGGGTTACTGGCGTGCATTTGTGTCGGCAAAGGAAGGGGGAAGGGCCTGCACGCCCCCCTCCCCCGGGATTCAGAGCAGTAAGTAGAGCAAATCACAGAAAGACAGTCTGCAACACAAAGCGGAAACCTCCTTGGTCGCCTCCTTACCCGTCGCCTTACGTCCGTTTCATCTCCGCAGCACAGATACCACTAGCGCCAAGGTTGCACGCGCATCGCAGCCGGAGACCGTCCATCAAGTGCACCACGAAGCACGTGCAAGAAAAAGAAGACAGCCATTCATCAAGACACCGCCATGTGCGTTTGCCCTCGTGCACCGTTAGTCTTGCAACACGCAGCCAGCGCGAGAATACTTGACAAAGAAGAAAAAGAGGCAGTGCGCACACGCATGCGCACGATAGTGCCGCTATGTGAAGTATGAACGCGGCGCAGCTGAACAAAACAGCGGCCTTGTGGACTAAACCTTGGCCGCCGTCCCTGCTGCGGCACCTCCGCCGAAGTTTCTGACGAAACCCGCGATTTTGGGAAACAATGACGTCGCGATTGGCTCAAGACGGTGGACTAAGAGGGGAGCCGAGGTAACTGTGAAGAGAAGGTGTAGCGGTACTAGCATCTTGTTGAATATAATGGAGAGAACAAGCGTCTTCCAGAACGGCGGACGCTTCTTCTCGTTCACCGCGACCTCATCCGAGCGCTTCACATCGAAGCCATAGGAGCGGGCAAGGCCAATCAGGTCAATGCGAAAGACGTAGAGGCAGGCGAAGACGCATGTTAGGGAGATGTTGTGGATGATGAGGTACCACAAGAGCCCGCCTGCACCGTAGGTTGCCAGTCGCTGCCTCAGTGACACTGACTTCACTCCCGCTTCCTTTGCAACTGTAGTGCCAGGGGTGCCGGCCGCGGGGGCTTCGGGAGTCGTGGACGGTCGGAAAACCGCACCCCTTTCGTCCACGCGGTAGCCGTTAGATGCATAGAGGCGAGGAAAGCGCGTAACAAAGCCCTCAGGAATGTCCCACGTCACTTCCATTGTTTTGATGTTTTGGTAGTACGGCTTTCCAGCGTCTAGTGAGTAGTGCTCTCGCCAGTACACACGTGGGTTGGAAGGAGAGAGCGGCTCGTCCTCGCTCCACGTGGCCGGGAACTCCTGGCTCGGGCCGACGGCGCGACGAGCAAGGTCGACACCGGGCAGCACTGTAGCATCAGACCCTAATCCATGCTCTCCGCACTGCCCTGGGGCAGAATTCGCTGTGGAGTTCCAGCGCCGTCCCCACAACGAGGACGACAAGGCCGACACACTCCGCACACAGTGTAGGTGTGTTACACACCACATTTTCGTCTTTTTCGTTGGCGGCAAGCTCTTGTTTCTGAACTAAATTGAAGACAGTACCTGTGAGCTGAACGAGCTGGTGGATGACTGCGGGGGGGGGGGGGTATTCGCTGCCCTCAATTAGACCCTCCGCCGCTCCCCCTGCCTATCTTTGATGCTTTGCTTGTCGGTGGCGCCCTCTGCCTTCGCTTGGTCCGTTCTCTACTTCTGCGTTCTGGTGCTTGTGTGGCTGTTGGGGCGGCTGCTTCAGCTTGGCCAGCGGGTGTTGACGTGGTTGCGGAGATGAAGGGTAGGCGTGTGTGTACAAGAATGATATCCAAAAGAAAAAAACGAGAGTGCGTGATAAGGGACTATTGTGTGGTGTGTGTACCTTCAGGGACAGTCTCTTAAGCCTATCCGGCGCGGAAAAGCGCCCTGCTGTAGTTGCTGTAGTGTGTCGGCGCAAGAAGTACTGAGTAATAAAAAGCACTGGGCATGTGCGTTTGCAAAGGAGGCATGAAAGCAAGGCGCTACCTCGCACAGAGAAAACGCTAATCATCCATGAATGCACCGTGAAGAGCGTGAGATGCAATAAAGAATCATGATAGGTGGCGGAAGATGAAAAGGGAGAAATGAATAGGCTGCTGGGGGATTCTATCACGTGCACCAAACGTGTTTCTTTTTTTCATAGGATGACGATGACGCCAGCTGCAACTTAGCCGAGGCACTGGAAGGGGTAGGGAAGAGAAGGTCATGGGGTGCCAAGATTAAAGCCCATACTCGCTTCCTAAACAAGATGCCAACTAGGGAGCCACAACACAGCACGCCAGGGCGCACCTCTCCCAAGGAGGAGAGAGCAGCCTGCCCCACCCTTTCTCTCACCGCCTTCAGTGGCAACGCGTACCGTAAACTGCGATCCACGGTGCACGCACACCCTGCATCGCTTCTAGCCGCATCAGGGGCCACCCCTCGCCGAGTCGCACCAACTATGTGTGTGTGTAACCAAAATAAGAAAGGAAAGAAAATCGATGGCCCCTCTTTTTTCCCCACTAGTCAAGAGAGGGAAACCAGCGCTGCAAAGAACACGGGGCGAAACATAAACAAAACTGAGAACGTAGTCCATTTGGCACGCGACGCACAGCCCGTGTGCGCCTCACGCAGCGGTCATCTCGGCAAGCAGCTCAGCGTGCTCGTCCGTCGGATCGCGGCTGGGCTCCGTGTCCGCCCAGAGATCAGGCGTGAGGAAGCCGTAGGTCTTGCGCAGGGCGTAGAAAGTGGCCATGATCAGGTTGCCGTGGGTGCGGGTCTTGCCACAGGAGCTTGTGTACACGTCCTCAACGCCGGCGAACTCAAGGATCTTCTTGGGCACAGGGGCAGCGACGATGCCGGTACCGCGGGGCGCGGGCACGAGACGGACTGCGACGGAGCCGCACTTGCCGGTCACCTTCATCGGAATTGTGTGTGGCTCACCGATCTTGTTACCCCAGTAGCCGCGGCGCACCGGCACGATGTTGAGCTTGGCTGCAATCATCGAGGCGCGAATCGCCAGCGAAACCTCCTTGCCGACGCGGGCACCGATGCCGATGTGGCCGTTGCCGTCGCCGACGACGTTGAAGGCCTTGAAGCGGGTGCGCTGCCCGGCCGATGTAGCCTTCTGCACAGGGTAGATCTTCATCATCTCGTCGCGCAGCTGGCCCTCGACGATAAGGGTGTCAACGATCTGGTGCTCCTTGATGGGCATCGAGAAGAGAAAGATCTCTTCCAGAGAGGTTACCTTCCGCGCCTTCACGAGGCGACCCAGCTTGGTGCACGGGACCCACTCTTTCTCCTCACCTGGACCACCGCGGCCACGGCCACGGCCACCGCGACCACCGCGACCGCCACGACCACGGCCGAAACCGCGCTCAGCACGGGGGGCCTCGGCGACGGGGTTCTCAGCAGGCAGAACGTCAGCCATTGGGAACTAACTGTGTGCATGTGCATGCGCGTGTGTATGTAGCGGACGTCGATGTAAGAAAACAAGTTGAGGCAGCGCACAGTTGAAACGCAAAGCAGGGGGAGGTAGCAGGGAGGACAAAATGACGCAGTTGAAGAGAAACAAAGTTGTGTATGAATAAGAAAAGGTGCGAAGCAGAGGTGCGCACACGGTAGAAGACGTACAGCAAACGTAAGAGTGGCACCAAAGAAAACCACTACACGCTCTCAACGCTGCTCCTCTCGAAAAGCTCCACAGAGGAGAACATCGTGCATTTTGTTCGTGCAATGCGTCTGGAAAAAGAGAAAGCAAACTCATAACAACGGAGCAAATCACCACCAAGGCGCCCGCGCCTCTTCACTCATCCCTGCACAGCTGCATCGAGGGGATGCCAATTAAGTAGTAGACAGGGCAAGGCCCTTTGTCAACTCAATTTATTGAGAGTCCTTCATTGACTTTACACCCTTCTTGCATTCCGCCCCGCCTACGTGCCAAGCCTCACCCTCGGCCGCTTTAAGGTTCGGCATGCTATAATACTATGTGGAGATTCTCCGCGGAGGAGTCTCAAGGACGCCATTGTGGAGGCCGGGGCGCATTCGCCATGCAGCCGAGCCATGCGCCGCATCGGCCCACCCAGTCGGACGTGGGAGGTGCCGCACGCTGCACACACGCGCACGCTGGCTCCCTCTTCCATTTCCGTCCACGTCACGGGGGCGTCTCTGGATGGCTTGCCCGCGTGTGCCTCGACAGGTGGGACGCTGCCATGAGCCTGTGGCGGCACCGGGCGCAAGCATGTGCATGCGCGCAAAGAGCACACAGCTTGCTCGGAGGCACCATAGGGGGCGGCGGGGTACACACGGCGGGGAAGTCCATGCAGCGCGAGCGGGATGCGCGTAACCACATCACTGCGCGCACGGCCACAGGGCGAAACGAGGTGTGCTCTCAGCCTCGAGCAGCCCGCGAGGCTCGCGTAGCATATCGGGCACAGCGCCGGCCCGGGCGGCCTCATGGTAACAACAGGCGCGGCGGGGAGTACCACAATGCCAGCGGGTCGCAGCCGCCGCACCATCTGCACTCCACGCTGCCGCTCCCAGTCACCCGCCGCTGCAGGAATCCAAAGTGTGGCCCGGTGCCCGTGCGGGATTGGGGGAGCGTGGTCCCCGGTCGCCCAGAGAGCTCAGCGTCCTTGTTCTCCTGGCGTCGGGCGGTGGCCGCCACGCAGCTGCTCTCTCACCGCGTCGCATCACCTACCGAGGATTCGGGGGATGTCGGCCTGGCGTCTGAGACCAAGAAGGGTTAGAGAGTAGAACAACGCACTCCCCAAACCGAAAAAAAGATCACAGGGAGAGACTGGGGGCAAGAGCTGTGCTGCTCTGTCACATCGACCGCCCTTTTTGGGTTTTTCGCGTGACGGGAAGGGGGTTAGTAAAGGGTGAAAAGAGAAGAGGAATGCCTCCGCAAGGAAGGTAATCCTAATCCGTGGGTGTGCGTCTGTGTGTGTGTGTGGTTCGATACACACCGAGGTCAAGGAAAACACCAACCTGCGAGTAGAAGGCTCTGATCTCCAAGGAGACCACGTAATGCGTCTCTCTCCCTGCCTTTGTCACACGAGTGGTGGTTGCTGCGGTTGTTGCTGCCGGCCTATCTGCAGTCCATCTCCCGGCTCCACGGAATGTACGCGTCGAAGCAAAGCCCGCAGGTGCGACTTCTCTGTTCTCTTCCTTGCAAATGAAGCACTGCAGTACAGAGGCGCAAAAAGAGCACCGTGCCGACGTCGTCACCGTTGTCTGCCTCTCGTATGCCTCTTGCTTTCCCTTCGCCCTCGTTTCACAGTAGTAGCCGCTGTAGGTTAGCAACATAGGGAAAGTAAAAGGGGGGGCCTCGAAGGTAGAGAGAGAAAAGGAGGCGAAAATTAAACAAAAAAGAGCACGTCTCAATGTGCGCGTGATGAATGTATAGCCCACCCCACACAAACACAAACGTGCATGTTCACGTGCGCACTCATCTACACCGGTCATGTGAGCAGTGAGAACGCGCGCCAGGGGGAAAGAGTCGAAAAGACTTCCCCCCCTCCCTAGTTGCGTTCAGTTGGGAAGAAGGACTCAGGGTTAAAGCCGATACGCGAATTCTTGTCCATTGACTCGAGTGCCTGCATGTCTTCCTGTGAAAGCTCAAAGTCGAAGACGTCAAAGTTCTGCCTGATGTGCTCCTCGTGGCTGGACTTGGGGATGACGATCACGCCGAGTTGGACGAACCAGCGAATGATAACCTGCGCTGCAGACTTCTTGTGCTTTTCCGCCAGTTCTGCAAGCTTAGGCTCGGTCAGTAGGGCACCCTTGCCCAACGGGCGCCATGCTGTCAAGGCGATGTTCTTCTCAGCGCAATACGCGCGGAGCGCCTTCTGCTGAAAGTGAGGGTGCATCTCTACCTGGTTCACCATCGGTGGTACCTTGCAGTTTGCCAGCAGGTCATCAAGGTGGTGCGGCTCAAAGTTGGACACGCCAATCGCGCGCACCTTCTTCATCTCGTACAGCTTCTCGAAGGCACGCCACGTCGAGATGTACGAGCGATTTGGCCCCGGCCAGTGGATGAGGTACAAATCCACGTACTCCACCCCAAGAGCCTGGCGACTCTGCTCGAAGGCGGCGAGGGCGTTGTCGTAGCCATGGTCGTAGTTCCACAGCTTCGTCGTGACAAATATATCAGAACGCGGCACGCCGCACTCACTAATTCCCTGGCCAACACCCTTCTCGTTCCTGTAGAAGTGCGCGGTGTCGATGTGACGGTAGCCAGCGCTGACAGCCCACTTGATGTTCTGAAGAACTTCACTGCCATCCTTCGCCTCCCATGTCCCGATGCCAAGCTGGGGCACTTGCACCCCATTACTCAGGGTCACGTAGGCACACTTATCAGTCATGATGACGCGCTCGAGAAACCAATACGGGGCTCACTGAGAAGAAAGCCCTGCCCTAGACCGAGTCCAAAGACTGCACACCAAAGGAGAGTCAATGAGAAACGTGTCTTCTGTGCGGCTGATCACCGATATGAGGATCGTTTTTCTTTTTTGCGGTCGTTAAGCACGGTCGATGTTGCTCCGGCTTCTGCGGCTGGTCCTTTCCTTGTGGGCTGCACTTCTGTATGGTCCCTGAGTCCCCAACCACAAAGAGAGACAACGGCAGAATCAGTAAAGAGAGAAACACAGTAGAGCAGTTCAAGAAAAGGAAGTAGGAAAACAAAAAATAAACAGAGCAGAATAGAGAACGCACGCAATGGAAGCAAAGGCCATGTAGAAACAGGAGCGGCAGAATATCGATCCGCTGCCAAGGGCTCAGGCAAATCAGATATCGAGACAAACGATGCCTTTCTCTCTCTCTCCTCTTGCCTGCTTGCGTGCCAGTTTGAGGGTATACCCGAGCGCGGCACACAGACAGCTGGTGGACACAACCGCGTCGAACGAGGTTCTACGTGAAAAATCTGGCGCAAACGCCTGCGTGTTTCCCGTGCTGTGTGTCAGTTCAGCAACCATTTGATTTCCTTTTGCAGTTGATCTTCTTGTTGCTTCAAAGCGGAAGAAGAACAGCATACGAAGCACCGCAAACGCACGTGGCTGTGGATGCGGCTGTGCACATGTCACTGTTTCTTCCCCTTGTCCCTCCAAGTGGGTCAGACAAAAAATTCGTTTCCCAACCTAATAAAGAAAAAGACTTCACATTACTATACATATTGTTGGTAGCGCGCGCTCCGACGCCACGGTGGTGGCCACTACTAGGCCTTGCACTGCTGCGCGGCACACTGAATGCGTCGGGGGAGAAGAAGTCGCTCTACCTGTTCAAAGCAGCTGCTGGCGAGAGTGGAAGTGTGAAACTGCGGCTGAAAGCCGCTGTCTACGTGCAGCAGTGACGGGCACGTTTGTGCCAAGTCAAGTAGGAGTGGTATAACATCGGCCTCCCTGTCTGCCATTCCACGGGACCACAGGGAGAGTAACTGCAGCTGATGTGGCGCAACTCTTTTCAGAAAAGTCACCCACTCACCAAGCCCCGCCACCGTTGGGGCCTCTACGTCACCGAGCAGCAAACACGTGAGCTTCTCGGCCACCGCGACCGGCAGTACCGGGTTCCGCGCGGCGCCGACACAGGGGGTGGTCAAGCCAGTCGCGATGCAGTTGAGTCGCCGCATTGTGACCGGCAGGTATTCCAACGCAACAGCCATCCCGCTCGAGCCGAGTAGGGGGTTCTCCTCCACCGACAGCTCTTCGAGTGCCGTAAAGTGTCTCAAGAGCAATCCCAGCGCTGCACCATCCACCTCAGAGGCGAGCTCATTGCGAGCCAAGTGCAGGATCCGTACGGTCGGGCTATAGGACGCGTCCGCTGGCGGAAGTGCCTCAGACCAGGCCTGGAGATGGCGAAGCTGTAAGCCCACATGAGAAAGCGAAAGAGAGGTGAGCTGGCCACATACAGCGGCCAGTGCCGCCACTTCCTCCTGCCACAGACAAGCGGCAATGTTGTTGTGGTTCATGTTGAGATTGCACAGCGCGCTGCCCGGCCGCGCCGCAGTCATCCATAGCTCGTAGATATACGAGTGTGCGTGCCTCTGCTGCTCATACGCCTCGTCAACGCCAAGCTGGTTCCCCTCCAGGATTAGGGTAACCATAGACGTGTTTTGGCGCAATGCCTCGGCTACCGCCCGTACATCATCGGGGTGCAGGTGACAGTAGCCCATGTCCAGGTGACAAAGAACACGGTTCACGGAGAGCATTTCAGCAAATTCAGCGAATTCCGGAAAGATGGCCACACCATCCACCGGTTGCGCGCGTTTCTTCACCGGTGCGCTGGAGCCGATCGGATTGTGACGCAAACACAGCGCCTCTAGCACCTTATTTGTTTTGAGCACCTCGGCGAGGGCCTGCACCCCGCTTCGGCTGATGCCGCAGCTACCCACATCGATGACGCGAATCGTGGTCATGCCTTTCTTCGTAAGAGCAACAGATACGTGCGGAAGCGCTTGGGCGGCCCACTCCTGCCACTCCCGTTGTTCCTCTGAGGTGAAGTCACTAGAGCCATTGGTGTCACCGTCGCCGTCCGAAGCTGGATCCCCATCGAGGCTGCTACTGCCGCTATGTGGTCGCTCCACATTTGTAAGCAACACTGGCGGTGCCTCCTTGGCGTACTCATCCTCCTCGTCCAGGTCCGATAGAGCAGTGGAAATGCTCGTGCTGCGAGCGGTGACGAAAGCCGGCGATTCACGTTGCGCCTTCCGCAGCAGCGCCCGCCATGCCTTCTTCTCCTCTCGTACGACAGCACTGCGGGTGGCACCGAGCCTTTCCCCAAATCTGTCTCGCACGGCACTGATCGCTTCCAGACGCTGTGTCGCCTCGTCCTCTGACAGCGGCACTTCATCGCGTAGTACACAAGCAAGTCGCTTGCACCCGCGGTCGCCGACCTGGTTTCCACGCAGCACCAGTTTCTCCAGTCGTGACCAGCCACTACGGCGGCTGCAATACTCCTCTTTCTTCTGCTGCCTCTCAGCGGCTCGACGATTGGCGATTGGGCCGCTGTTGGCGGCAACGACGTTCCGTAGCTCTTGACAGTACTCGTGAGCGAGCTTGCTACGCTCCTGCACCTCACTCTGAGAAAACACCTTCAGCTGCTGCCGAATGCGCTTCTGCTGGGCCTGACGCTCCTCTTTTTCTTGGCGCTCACGCTGCTCCTGTGCCTTGGTCATGTGGTCAGCCTCCTCGTCGTCCTCAGAACAGTCCTCATCCTCGATGTCGACACCTGCTTCCTCGTCGTCACTCTCGTTGTCACCAGTGGCGTCCTCGCTCGCGCCACTCTCGCTGGCGTCCGGTGATGGAGTAGCATCATCGTCGTCGCTGACAGTCTCGTCGTCTGTCAGAGCGGCGTTGCCATCATCTGGACCAGCACCACTAATGAACATGGCATCATTAAGCCTCCCCTCAAGGGACCACTCTGTGACCTCCTCGGGGTCCTCTCCCAAGTCTTCAGGTAACAGTTTGGTGTCAGACTCTATGAGGGCGTCAACGAGAGCAACAACAAAATCGGTGTCTAAGTTTGTGTTGGCGAGGTTTAGTGACGTAAGAAACTTGTTTACCTTCACAGCCTCGCAAAATGAGGCTGCGAGGCCTGTACCATCCGAGTCTGCAGAGCCAACCCCGAGATTGCTCCGCTCGAGGCTTAAGCACTTCATCTCCGTTCTCGTCACGGCCTCCACCAGTGCGACGGCAGTATTTGTGAGCGTGCAGTCCACTAAACACAATTCCTCCAGCTTTAACGAAGCGCCGAGAAACTGCGCAAGGATATTATTCGCTGTCGCTTCCGAAGCTCCGCATGCAACCAGTCCTCTCAGTCGGTCCATCATTGGCTTACAGTTCATGAGAGGCATGATTACCTCGTTCAGCGATGTAATAGTATCAGTGGGAGGCAACACAACGAGCTTTGCCACCGCATCAAATGCGAAAAGTTCATTGGAATCAGCAGAACGGCGCGCCAAAAAGGACAAAAAGGTGTCAATGGCGTTGGAAGGGATAGCGAGCTCCGATGCACTTAAGGGTGTTTGCTCCATCGCTACTGCATCGAGGCACACCACCACGTCTCCAGACAACACAGAATCTGCAACGAACGGCGTAGGAACACCAATGTGAGGCGGCCATAAGGAACGGTTCGCGTTGGAGCAAACAATAGCGGCGTCGAATCGATGAAATCGGCGTTGAAAAGTATCGGTCAGCGCCTTGGCAGCATGAGTTGCTGAGACGCTGTTGTTGGCAGCGACGGAGGCACCCCTTTTAGCTGAAAAAACGTCGCTGCGAATACAATCACTACGCGCACGGAGGTCTGCCTTTCTGGATCGTGGCGAGACTGTGGCATCCAGGTGAGCACTAAGGGATGGACACCACGACCGCTCGGTCATTTTCACTACTTCTCACTAAAAGCGCAGTATCCAGAGAAAAAAAACGCGCCCCTTCTCAAGATGCGTTTTTTTTCTTCCTTTACTGCCTCCTGGTCCCAGTCCGAGACCAGCACGTAGCTATGAAGTGTTATCAGTAGCGGCTGTAGGGCCGTTAAATATAGAACAGAAAAGGAGCAACAGGGCAACAACAAAAGAGCAGAGTAAGCAAGTATACTAAGGAGCACAGAAATGCAAAGCGACAAATCAGCTGCGAGCAGCCCGCGAGGCTCGCGTAGCATATCGGGCACAGCGCCGGCCCGGGCGGCCTCATGGTAACAACAGGCGCGGCGGGGAGTACCACAATGCCAGCGGGTCGCAGCCGCCGCACCATCTGCACTCCACGCTGCCGCTCCCAGTCACCCGCCGCTGCAGGAATCCAAAGTGTGGCCCGGTGCCCGTGCGGGATTGGGGGAGCGTGGTCCCCGGTCGCCCAGAGAGCTCAGCGTCCTTGTTCTCCTGGCGTCGGGCGGTGGCCGCCACGCAGCTGCTCTCTCACCGCGTCGCATCACCTACCGAGGATTCGGGGGATGTCGGCCTGGAGTCTGAGAGGGGCGGCCAGGTCCGTAATCCGTGCTCTTGGTATCGACTCCTCGGGCCATGGCAATCTTGCAGGCATGTCAGCTTTGCAGCTGTGCTCCAATGCGCAAAGACCACAGACAAATGAAGATGCAAGGCGCACGCAGCGGTCTCGCAGCCCTAGACTGGATGGCCCAACAAGTTGCACTGTGCCACCCTTCTCCGTGGTAGGGTCCGTGTTGAGGGCCATGAGAAGAGAGATCGAGTCTGTAAGAAAAGCCACATTTGTTTCAATGCTCTTTGATTGACCCAGTCATCCTTGCAGCAGGTCGGGGGCCAGCTCCATCGCTTCAAACTCAGCGCAATAACTGCAAGCAAAAGGGGGCTGCGGCCTCTTGTAACTGTTCCTGCGAGTGTGCTACGCTCATGCAGCATCGCAGCTGCTTCTGACTTGGTATCCGTTTGGTGCCGCACTACCTGCCCAGAGTGAGCAAGGGAGCATCGCAGAGCGGGAGAGCTGTTGCTTTCATGGTGCTTTTTTTTTACCGAAAGCATTCGTCCGCAGCCCACGAGTGAGTACTATTTTGAGGTGCATGCGACTGTTGCGCATGAAAGAAGTGGGTGCGTGTAGAGTTTCAAAGGGCTTGGTGACTGCATATCCGTATAAGAACTGCCGATTCGTTCTAACAACGCTGTGGTACTGGTTGCACCCGCTTCCGCGCCCCATGCACAGGGTGGCCTCCTCGCGTCCTTGAGGAAGAATGCAGGCGGGGCAGCGTGACAGCACTGTGGGGTCGAGGGGCAGGAGATTGACCTCCTTGACCAGGCCTCCGTTGTCTGCGTATGATGTCGTGCCACTATGACTGCAGCTGCCTTGGCGTGAAAGTGCGCAAGGACCTTCCTGGAGTTTTTGCTAGGACTATCCCACCACGAGGTGGCGCTGCAGAGTAGCTTCGATTCATCCACAGTTGTGTAGAGAGAACAAAGAAGATCCTTTGATGGTCCACGTTCTGGCATGCATATTGCACGCAGCTTGACCAGTCAAACCGTGGGTACCTTGATAACTTCTGCAACGTGTCGGCCAGTGCCACACATTGGGTGAAAGTCCACGCCAAGAAGGGGGTAGCGATCCTCTTCCAGGTACATTCGTAGAACGGAGAGTTTCAGCTGGTGGCGTTGCCGCGCACCATGGAGTGCGTACTCCGTTTCAGTGGTCTCACACAGCTCCATGAAATGCGCCAGAGTCCAGCCCTCAACTCTCCAGAGGGAGGATTGTAGCGTCGTTTGTATAACGTCCTCGTCTGCGGAAAATGTAAGGAGTGTGAGGTCATCGGCAAAGAAGCTGTGGTGTAGTACGGGTGTCTAGCTGAGCTCCACGCTCAGAAAATCCACTGCAATGAAGAAAAGAGGACCTCAGAGAGATCCCTGTGGAACACCGCGTGTAAACTTTGTACTTTGATTTCGCTTTGTGGAAGCGAACACGGGCACGACGATCGCCTGAAATATCCACGATCCAGTGAGTAAGGCGCAGGTCCATGCTGAACTTCCTCATTGCCGTGATAGTAGTGCCGCAATCTACCGAGTTAAGCACAAGCGTGGTCCACAAACAGTGCTCCTATCCCAGTACGTGGCTAGCCCTGCGCTACCTTCTGGAAGAGCAAGCGCAAGGGGCCGCAGTTAAGCGGTGAGGACAGAAGCCAAACTGCTGTGGTTGAAGCGTTCCTTCCAGCTAGTCCTACAGTCGCCACGAAATAATTTGCTCGAGTAACTTGCGCAGATTGCTGGTCAGCGTCACAGGGTGGTAGGACACCGCATCGTTATCGGGAATGTACAGCTTCCAGAGGGGTGCCAATAGCCCACTTTCAGCCGGGAGGAATGGAAAAGGACTCGGGAAGAAAAAAAGAGTAAGCGGCCAAGGGAGCAAACAAAACAGAAAAGCAGCGAGCACAAACTGAACCACGCGACAGCCATGACACCTCACGTGTGCGTTCCCTACCCACACACTCGCCCTCCCCCTCCTCGCCTCCTAATCCCCACCTTTCCTGCGCTAAACACGCCTCTGGTTGGCGGAAATAGAGAGAAGGGTAGGGTCGAGGAGCCGTCAGTCGAGGAAGAGGCTCCCCATCCACTTGAAGAAAAGAGGGCACCACCTTGGTGAGGGAAGAAAAGAGAAACGACATCGAACGCAAGACTGTTAAGAGTCTTCACCTTGATAGGAAACGTCAATCGAGTAGTATATGTCGGGAAAGGGGGGGTATACACGGCGTGCGGGTGAACAGGGTGGATGGGAAGACGCTGCTTTCCGCTTTTCCCTCCGGCTTCTATTCTGAATCGCTTGACTGCCGGCTATGTTCTGGCACAAAGGTGGCCAAATGCCATCAAGGAGCGGCCTGCATGGACTGAAATGACGGTTGTGTAGATACCGTAGCCACCAAGTGACACCAGTGAACCACCAAGGACGAAGGCGAGAGAACCGATGATAAGGTAGTTCAGGCCGTGCCCTTTGATGTACTCCATAAACACAAACTGCCCTAGGGAGCCACTGCACAGCCCAACAATGCAAAAGACGATGCCAAAGTCGACGACAAGGTGGCCCGTGACGAGGAGCTCCAGTACAGACGAGAAGGCGATGAAGAGGGTGGTCATGCCGCCCGTCGCCGACGCTTGTTGAGGGACTAAACCCACCTCGTTCAGCACAAACCCCAGAACAAGGCCACCGCCGATACCAAGCATGGCTGCTGACGCACCTGCAATCACCGCCACCATCGGGTACATAACTGTGTTCTTTTGAGTCCAGGCGAACGTGACCTGCGCCGAGTCGGACTCCACCAGTTTGCGCAGCTTCTCATAGTTGAGGTAGAAGACGGTGCTCAAAAAGACTAGGGGTATCAGCACACACAGCCAGTACAAGAGGCCGCCGCACACCAAGTACATCCGTAAAATGTTAAACAGTAGCAACACTAGGAAACAAGTGAAGTTCATGGTAAGTTCCTGCTGCGGGTACTGCGATTGCGGTGGGTTCTCAAAAGCTGGAAGGCTGTGCTCTGATGTTGCCAAAACCGTAGTACCCTGGCGGGACTCGCTCTTGGCATCGACAGCCCTATTGATCAGCTCGTAGCCCTGCCTCTCGTCATTGTTGCCATAGTTCCCTTGTTGTGACGCAGCATTCTCGCCATCTGCCTCGACGGTCGCCTGCCACGCGTTCGTATCCTGCTTGTACTGCTTCACCACCTTCACTGAGGTGCGGTAGAGCGCGGCGGAGAGTATCACAAAGAGAAGAAGGAGGCGCAGCACATCAGGGCAGAGCTTGCTCAAAATCCCGCCAATTAAGGTACCGATAAGACCAAGTGGCAGAATCAGGCTCAGATATTGGTAGTTGATCAGCGGACGATCCCAGCTCGAGTCGGGGTGCTTCTGCTGCACGATCAAGTACATGCTGACGGTACTCTGTCCGCAAATGGTGGCCTGCGACATCCCCACTGCAAACTGCATGGGAATCTTCATTATACCGCAGAACAGAGGCACCAGAATGCCACCACCACCGACACCAGCGATCACACCAATGGAACAGATAAGGAAAGTGCCTAGCATCGTAAAGATGGTTCGCGCCCCGAAAAGGGAGGTGAAGCCGCGCACCTTGCACTTGCCCGAGGTCATGTCACAGGACATCGCGTCAGGGTAGCAGTCACTATCGGTGCGACAAGCGATGCAGATCTGTGCCTTCTTGTCGCACGCAAGGTCACCGCACTGCACGCGCTGGGTATTAAAGTCACACCTGGTCTTTGCAGCGGTCACATTACTCAGCAAAAGCACCGCCATGAGTGCCAGGCCTAGAGCTGTACACCGCTTCACGCCTCGGCCTCGCTGCATGTTTGACATCAACGAGGAGAAACAAGAGCACCTAGAGGAGTACGAAAAGCACAAATAAAAGAGAAGCTCTGAGGATGGAGCGATAACCAGATCGATGCACGTGCTTACGCCAACCAGCGTTCACTACGTAGGTTAGCTGCAAAGAGCAATAAATAAGTACAGGCGGTGAAGCATAAGAACAGGCAAGCAATACGCTGGAACGAAGGGGAGGAAAAGGGCGTGTGTGGTGGTGAAACAGGCGCACCACCACAGCACCGATTGTTACCGCTTACAGAGAGCAACTCGTCCGGCGCGCTGCAGCGGGGGAGGCGGGAGGTCGTTGAAGAGGAAAGACACGACGCCGTGGACACAAGAAAAGGGGAAACCGAGAAGAAGAGCATGAGGAAGAGGAAATATATGATGGCGTAGGAGACAGCGGCCATCGGAAACTCAGTGCCGTCACGACGAGAGGCAAGAACTTCCATTCAATGCGCAGTATTCAAGTTTGGCTCATCTTAACAATGTGCACACAGGGATGAGGCAAAAAAAAAAATGAGAGGCGCTGTCTATTGTACAACTGACAAGCAGCATCCATGGCCACACCTCTCATCACAAAGAAAGAGGGGGGCTGTCGTCAGGCACTCTGATGCTGACTGGAAGAGAAACACACCACATCCCACTCCCTTTCCCCCCCGCCATGCTGCCCGAGCGCATCAATCCAAGAAGGGCCCAATGAGGTGTACTGCAGTGAGGTTCTCAGCATGTCTCTCTGATGTTCTTTGCATTGCTGTTTGCTTCTCTATGTCATTAGCACGAGACATGGAAAAAAGAGTCAAACAGTAAAGCGGCTACCCCACAACAGAGAGAGAGAGAGGTTATGTAACCGAGCGGAGCAACAGCTATACAGTTAGCGCACCGAGAGTAGCACCCTATTGCTGTACACCTTCTGCCAGTTTCACATCGACAAAGACAGCGTAGGTCTTGTACCAATTTCAGCAGCCCTACACATCAACCTGTTCTCTTTCTCTCCAGCGACGGGACGGAGATGCATTCAGAGGTCCACATGACACACAAAAAAATTTGAACAAGGACTAGCGAGAAGAACGTGGCATGCTACAAAGCTCTGGCTCACTGCCTCGCGATGCCGCGGTTACAGCAGCTTCCGGCGACCACGCTTCAGAGACAAGCGGATCTTGCGTCGGCGGCCGGCGTTGATCTTCCAGGAACGCCCTGCAAATGACTGGAAAGCGCGAATCTGCGTAAACGGGACACCGTCGGGGAAGTGAGGCGTTTCAGGGCCCTTTTTGATGCGTTGCAGATCGAGCGACCACTGGTGGTCGAACCACGGCTTGCGGCGCTTCCACACGAGCGGCTTTCGGCGGCCACGCTGGGCCGGCTGGCCAGTACCACAGCTAATCTCCTGCAGTCGCTCTGGGTTAAGAAGTGGTGTAGGCATGGACTTGTTGTGAAGAGGCAGTATTGAGGTGGGCCCCATGGTGGTGGGCGGATGCTCAAAAATGTAGGAACATGTGTAGCACGTAGCCTTGATGAATGGGACAACGCACTTGGTGATACTGCGGACCAACATGGCGGGGTGTCAGCGGAGCTTCGCTACGCAAGACTGGGAGAAGACAAAAATGATCACAACTGGGTGCGGAAGGGGAAGGAAAAGTAAGTGGGCCTCTCTCTTTCGCTCACCTGGGCAAGCTCGCAGGTGCCAATTCTGTACTAGTGTGCGTCTTGCGTAACTGGAAAAAAAAAAATAGCTCCGCAGCAAGACAGAAGGAAAGGGGGTTGAGGGGTACAGAATGGAAGAGAAGACAGAACAAAGGTAGGAGAGGCAGCAGTAACAGCCGTAAGGAGCGAAGAAAAGAAAGCATGCAGTGAGAAGATCGAAGTGCTCGGGGAGCAAGGCCGTCAAAGAAGCACACGATCCTCAACCACGAAGGAATTCAAAGTCCCTGTGTGGCGATGCGCTAATAAAAAGTGCAGAGTTGCTAAGGCTCGGCATCTCCTTCTTGTCAGTTACTTTTGTATTTGATTTGTTCTCGTGCATAGCAGATATTCCTGTTATGTACACGCTGCCCACGTCGCGGCGGCACGTTGACTTATATTCGATAACATATGCCAACGCATAATGTTAAGAAGGCAGCCAAGCGATCACGCGTAGCGCAGGTGAGGAGGGAGGATGACCGCCGATGCCTGCAGACCCGTCACAAGTGGTACTTGCTGTTTCGAAAAAATGCAATGCAGCAGCTCTTGCAGTGGAGCATGTTGAAAGAAAGGCAGTGTGGGCACACGTGGCTGTCACACGCCATGCACACGCGCGAGCACTGCGTACACACTACCGCGCCGCACGTGCACACGACATTACGGTAGCACTGGTGCATCCGCGCCGGTGGCATCGACGCGCCAAGTGGGGCTACTGGTCGGGTACCAGAAAACATGAACACACTCGTTTCGGCGGGCGGGGCGCTTTATTACTCTGCTTAATTGTTGGGTGTGCGCTTGCACGTATCTCTGTCTGTTGCAGAGTGAAGAGGGCGCGGACGGGGCGAAAGTGACGAGAGAAAGAGCGGATCAAGCACAGCGAAAAGAAACGAGAGCCACTGCGGAAGAAATACTTTTGGGACTGGAAAACACCATCCTACCCCCTTCCCGTGCTTCAGCTCGATTATCGCAATTCTTTTGATGAGCAATTCACCCTCGGGATGCCAGCGTGCCCGTCAAGCCGGAAAAGCGCCCACTCAGAAGCGAAGATAAAAAGACCCAGAGTCAGAAAAAGGGAGGGTAAAACAACACAGACTCAGAGAATGTAGCAGGAGGAAGCGATGGGGAAAAGGGTAGGCGCCACTGAAGAGCGTATAGTAGATGACAGTTATCAAGAGTGGACTGCTGACCTAGCTTTTTCCGTGCTTCCCTTTTGGTGTACCCCTTTCGCACAATGAGCGTAGGGGAAAGACATGGCCAACATGAGGGGCGAAGAGCAAGTGGAAAAGAAGGGAGTGAAAGCGGAGAAAAGTCTCTTGCGAACGTCCTCAAAGCTCCAGGGACGCTTTCCCCTACATAGAGTCTTCTACCTCTTGATGGGAGATGGGGGAATGAGTGACGCAAAGAGGGCTGGGCAATTTGCAAGAGTGCACTGCCACTGTCAGCACTAGCCACGAGCAGCCTTTCATTCTGAAGATACCCTGTTGACGAGTCGCGGCACTTATTGTCGAACGATTCTTCGTTCTTGCTGTTACTGTTTTGCCTCCGCGAATCCGCCTTGAGCGAACATCATCCTTTCTCCAGTTTCCTACACATTCGAGAAAGGGCTAAAAAGAAGAATGATCTGGTTGAACGCGCCACAGAGCAAATATGCACCGTTGCTCTCAGCATTTCTATTTTGTTTGGTGTTTTTGTTTGTTTGTTTTTTGTTCAAAAATGCGGTCTTCTCTGACATCTTCATCGACAACGTTGTACCTACGCAAGCGCACACGCGCACACACAAACTCACCAACCCGCCTAATCGAGATGAAAGGGAAAAAAGAATATAATGAGAGGCACACCAACACGCCTCGACTCCTCCCGCAAGGAGGAAGAGGGATCTCGCCAGATATAATCAAGAAGCACAACAAAGGAACTATAAAGAGGACAAAGACAGAGTAAACTAATTTTTAAGAGGAAATCGACAGAGAAGCACTACACGCGAAAACGGATGTGGGTTTGCCGCAAGCCTTCACTTGGGGGCAAGGGCTGAAGAAGCAGCGATCACGTGAAATTGCCTGTGCACGAATCTACCTCTCTTACTCCACTTCCCCCCCCCCGTACCTTCGCTACACACACGCAGAGAGAGAAAGAACGAACGACGGCAGTCTTCCCACCAGTGCGAAGTAGAACCGCCAGTGGGTATTACAAATCAGTCCTGAAGTGCAATGCAGAACTGACCTTCACCCCGGGCTCCCCCCCCCCCAGCAAGTTGGCCAACACCAACTCACTGTTGCAGTCCATCCACAGTATCAAACCACCGACCATACCAAAGAGGAGAGCGGTGTGAGTTATCGAAGCACCGCACGCTAGCCAAAGGCAAAGAAAAGGGAAGAACATCAAAGCGCAGAGGTGAAGCCAGTAGAGGGAGCTAAGGGGACAGCGGAAAAGGGGGGAGGAAGAGGCAGCGTGAGATAAGCAGATGAGTATTTGTGAAGCATACACTATTCACACGCACGTACTGAGCAGGTGAGACAAGACTTCCACCATGGCGTGCGACGACTCTTCAGGTGCCGGGAAATGCTCTTCTTTTGCTGCTTGAGCGCTTTTCCTGTGTTTGCAGGATACACAGATGGTGATTAGTAGCCAAGCTTGACGAGGTAATCCGCAATGCGCTTCACTGTCGTGTTGCAGTCCGCAGGGTTCACGGCGGCCGCGTGAGATGCGTTCTTCGCAAGAGCCTGCTGGAGCGAGGAGGTGTCACCGGGGTCGCCGTACACGGCAACGATGAATGCCTGCTTCGTAGTGTAAATGCATCCGCCAGCCGCACCCTTCTTGAAGAAGATGTGCTTAGTGTCGCCATCGGTGCCGCACTGGAGGCCAAAGAACTTGACACCGTAAATAGTGACACCAGAGGACTGCACAAGTGAGAAGTCGGCCAAGCACTTCTGAATATGTTTCACCTCTTCCGGCTGCGGAATGTAGCTACCGCCGTACGCCCAGTAGCTGCCGTCAGCAGCTCCAATAATGGCGGCGCTGTGCATGTTACCGCTGCCGATAAGGCTGTCATCAACGTACGCCTGCCACGACATGGTGATAGTTGCTGGCAAGCAAAAAGTAGAAAAAGGTGAGTGAAGCTGTTTGGCCACGTTTTTTGCTTGTTTTGGAGGCCACAAAGCAGGGTCCTTTTGTTGCTGTGCTACGCGGATATATGAAAGCATGAGGCGCAAGTACAAGAATAGGAAGTGAGGGAGAGTGAAAGAGAGCGTGCATACGGCCATCTAGGTCTCAGACGTTCATGAAACTGTTCGATATTTCAACGCTAAGGAAAGAATGCGGAACTGCCCACACACTTTCTTACGCGCACACGGAACGCTCTTTGTTTTCAAAGGTCAGCACCACCACAAGGCGTAATACTGTTGCGCGCCTTTGAAGAGAGAAGATAGCAAATAGCATTGTCTCATTCTATATTGATCACGTATACAGATACACGGGTAAGCCGAGCGGCGGGGAGTGGGGTAGACGATGTCTCAGCTGACACAACCCTGCATCAAGCATTGGGGAAACGAGAAGAAAGTGAAAATGTCAACAAGGCAGGGGAAAGCTCCGCTGAGAACGCGAAAACAAAAGTCAGTGCGATCAGTGCCGAAAAAGAGAAGCAAATTGAGAGGAGGTATACAAACAAATATCCAGTTACTCTCAATGGAAAGCACTTCCAAAGAAAGCGAAAGGAACTAGAATTGTTTCTCACAGCAAGTAAAAAGTCGCCGCGAGCGGCGCTAAAACGCGAAAAAGGAGACGGCAACCAGCAGTGCTAGTGAAAAATCATTGCTAAAAGAGTCCGATTCGGGTTTCACCGGATAACAGAGCGCAGGCACCTGCCTCGTGCGTTTTTCCAGGTCCTCTTCAACGCTATCGAGGAACACAGAAATCATATCTCACCATCGCTTACTCGAAAGGGAAAAACAAAGGCAAGTAAGTCAAGGGCAGGCTGTGAGAAAAAAGTCGCATGTGAGATACATGTTCATAGGTGATGCGCCCACACTACTTGTGAAAATTAAAGCATTTGAAGATGAGATTGCACTACTGGTTTTGGCTTCACAAGGAAGGTGCCACCTTGAAGGTCTGCAACACAAGGTGATCAAATAGCGATCCTCGAGTAAAGATCCAAGCACGCGTACTACTTTGTATATCTTGGCATAACGAAGCACTGCGTTGACAGAAGCATTAATGCCGTGATAAAGGCCACGCCACCAATGAATATAAGCAAAGCGCCGAGATGGTGGTTCTTCCCGCCAATCCATGATCGAGTGGCGAGTTGCACAAACTTCTCTGTTGCGTACGGTGAAGTCGGAAACTGTTCTATGATCTCGAAGTAATAGTCACCGGCTGGCAAACCGACGTTGATAATACGGTAGTCCTTTGCCACATCAGATGTGAAAGCAGGGTCGAGCCACACCATCAAATCCTCGTCAAGGCTGGATGGGATCTTGTGACCAGGCTCGCCAAAGTAGTAGCCTTGTTTCAGAAATGGATCGGTGGCTGACATATTGCCGCCTGCACTCCACATCGGACCTTGGCCGGGGATCTCTCTTGGAGGCTTATATCTTACGTTGACATCCCTTGGGAGGGCGATACCAGTCTTTACGCACTTGTTATCTGCCCTCAGACTCGTTCCGTTGAGCGTGAAGGCGCCGCCGTCGCAGATGAGTGTGCCGTTCATCGTGTACAAACTGATACTGTCGTTGAACAGGAACCAGGGGTAGGCGCCACATGGGTTGTAGTAGCCGGCGACGCTATCGCCACTTACCTCACCAGGAAAGCGGAATGGAGCGCACTCCTTCATGACTTCATCGGTACCGCCCCTAAGCTGTTCATGGTCCACGGATGTAGTAAAGAAGCGGTAGTTTTGAAAGAGCGGAGAAATGCGATACATCATGTACACTGGAGGTGTGAGGCTGGTAGACAACGAGAACATGAGCCGCGTTTTGACGCCAGTAGAAAACATGGTGCCATTGAATGTGAAATTGACAGCGTGCTCACCAGCTCCCCCCATTACAAACTTGTAGTTGTTGATATGGTCGTAACGAAAATCAAGTTCTGTCGTTCTATCCCCGCTCACGATAACGACGATACCCATCGGTATAGTTGCGAGTGCCACAAGAAAAAAGATAACAGAGACAGATAGCGGTGAATGACGAGCATAGATGTGCGGCAGCTGCTGCTGCTCAAGGCGGTTTTCTGAATGTGGCTTAGGGGTTAGATCCACCATGACTATCGCCTCGAATAAAAACAACAGCAGAAAAAAGACAATGTACAGAAATGTAGAAGCAAAATACAGCAATGCGCAAAAGGTACTACGAAGGGGAAAAAAGAGCAACAGCTATATGTCAAAAACAAGCACGAAATGGCGAGAAAGGAGTTTGTGACTGGAGGCAGAGAGAAAAAGGTGAGAAAAATAAGGTGAAATATATCTTGTAGGACAATTACATCTCTTCCATTTGGCTTGACTTGCGCATTTCGATCGTTCTATGGGACCACAGAAGGTAGTCCAAAAAGGGGGGCTCTTTTCCGTGAGTCAGCACCACCTGCTTCTCAACTTTGATAGGGGTTGCCAACAGCTTTTTTTTTTTTTCGATGCCAGCCATTTCATCGATTTAGCGGTTACTTTGACTTTTCCATGTATTTCAGCAAAGACAGCAGAGAAGCCTCATACCATACCAAAAGCTCGAAAGCACCGAAATGGGGAAAAAAAATAAGCATTGCCTGCAAAAAAAAAAAAACGCAGAGTCACTTTTTCTTCTGGCAGCTTACATCCATGCAATACCGCGAAAAACAACAAGAGTTACAGTGTTGTTCTGTTGTAGACAACTTGCTCGCATTCTACCTTGGGAACCACAACCCCACCGCGGAAGAAAGCTTCCCTGCTAAGGGTGAACTCATCTGGCGCATGTGCCTTACATGACTGCGCTGAGCTGGCTGGGTAGCACTCAATAATCCTGTCAACGAATTCAACATAATCAGCCACTATACGACTTCGAGTCCAGTTATCCACTAGTTCAAGCATTGAATTGGCAAAGCTACCAAAGTCTACCCCGATATTCCCTCGCGAGTCGTACTGATAGTCTTCCAGGATAAATTGTCTTGTTGCCGGCAGCAAAGCCATATCTTCGATCCCGAAAAGAACAACATAAAGCAGCTGTTGAAATTGCTTGTAGGCATCCTCCGAAATAATGCCACCACTTACACCTCCAAGGCGACTCCACAGTACCTCAAAGCGGTGTAAGAGCTCAGAGGAGAGCAACAGCTCAAATTTCATCTTCTCCATCAAGACATCGGCGAGCTTCGAATCAAAAATACGCTCCACGCGCATCCAGATTTGCATTTCAGCTTTGGCATCCGAAAATGCCTCTAATAAGTACGTGATTTTGTCTTTAGTAGAGGTGAAAGCAGCAGACATTTCACAAATGAGACTCGAGTACGGATGCCGCAGGCTTCCCAACGAGCGGTGAGAGAAGCTCAGTGTTCGTGGACTTTTGATAAAAACAAGTTCCACAAGCTTCTCCACGCGAGATTTTCGCCCATCGCGAAGCGTCTGCTTCCTCAATTGTGTACTTTTGGTAGGCATTAGAACATGAAATAGCAAGATTTGGTAATGGCGCCTTCACAATTGTGTTTGAAGTCTAGATTCCCTGTTCGCTTGTGAACAACAAAAAAAGCAGGCATATCCGTCGTGATTATGTGAGACAGTGATAAATAAAGGTTGTTCAGAACACGAGCAAGTGCATTCAAGAAAAACAAGAAGCACATTAACGCCTCGAATGGTAATTCGCTGCAAGACTCATGCATCATTATTGTGGCATCAATGGTTCTCAATACGAGCGTCGGCTAGGGCGGTTTATGCAGCACATTGCAATAAGTGCTGGCTAAACGAACAGGAAAACAGTGACTTCGTGTCAGAGAATACTTGGCGCTAAAGTATTGTAGCTGTCCCATCGTCTTTCCTCAAAAATGATAGTTCTTTTTTCATGTGTATCAAAAATATATAGCAAATAGCAATAATAGGAAAAATAATCGATAAAAAAAAATGAAAAGATGAAGGAGTGTCAAAAGGCGGTGTTGAGAAGCAAATACAAGTCCTGACAAAAAAAGCAAAAGTGACTTGTTCCTCTTTTTTGTTCGTTTTGCAAGCAAAGCTTGTTGCTATAGTGAACACCAAGTAAGGGCAGCGGTAAGGCACAGAGCAGTAGAGTTAGCAAGAGCACGACGAGAGGTACGAGCTGTTTGTCTTGTTGTCCTGGCTCAGCTGAACATCGTTCGCGGGCTCTGCAGCGATTGCCAACGACACAGCACTTTTAGCGACTCTCAGAAAAGCTTCTGTTACGAACTCGCCTGTAGCCGCGGACGTTTCAAAGTGAAGCAGACCATTTTGCTGGGCGTACAAAGATGCCTCGTTGTGCTGTACTGCACGCAAGCTATTCCCTTTTGCCACATCAATTTTATTTCCGATGAGCATTACGACAACATCGCTTCCTGCTAGCTGTCGTACGTCGCTTAGCCATTGCGGGACACTTTCGTACGAGCTTCTATTCATGACGTCGTAGACAATGAGGCATCCAGTAGCACCGCGATAATAGCTTCTCGTAACGGATTTATACCGTTCCTGACCAGCCGTGTCCCAGATCTGCAGCTTGACCTTCACTCCTCCCAAATCAATAATCTTGGCGCCATACTCAATGCCAATGGTCTGTGTTTGCTCTTCTGAAAAAATATCCTCAATGAAGCGGTGCAACAGACACGACTTGCCAACGCCACTGTCTCCGATGACAATGAGTTTCATCAGCTGTTGGTACTTGTCCGCCATCTTTTAACAGAATTCCCTAGGGTATAGCGGAGAAAACAGACACGTGTGCTTAGGTTTCCCTGCTACCTGATGTGCTGTAATGTGGTTAGCTGGCGGCACGAGAACACAATATTTTTTTGCTTCAATACAAGCCACTAGCACCATGGGAGAGGCTTCAAGAAAGGTGATAACAAAGAAGGGTACGGAAAAAAATTCACAGGGATGGTTCGTCGATAGCACCAGAAAGAGAGAGCGTACTATGGAGCAATAATTTCTGTTCAAACTGATCATTGATTTCCTTAGAACAAGCGCATTTTGCATTGCGGGGTATGATTAATAATCCTGTTTCCCCAACAAAAGGTAGCGTGCTTCTGCGCGCTGCATTAGAAATAACTGCCGCGATTCATTGCAGAATGCCCTATGCGGAGCTACAGTGTCATATAGTCATCTCTTCGTGATGCACGGACAATATTTTACGCGAAATGAGGTGGAGAAACTCTTTCTCTCATCTGGCTTTGCGCAGAAAATAAAGTGACGTGAATGCCCAGCACTTCTTTCACCTGAGAAAAAACTATTCGTACCCCGTCCACGGGCAAATACTTGCCAGCAGCTATAAATAAGGAGACATCCCGTTTTGTAAGAGTTACTAACAGCTTTTCCAAAGTCATCCCCTCAACTGCCGCTGCCTACACCATTCTCACCGTTGAGCTTCGAATTGTCCAACAGCCCTGCATTCCTGGCGCGCCAGCGTAACCTCTTACTCTGCAATGGCGAGGGACGGAAGCCCCAGCGCTGGCCCCAGTGTCGAGTGGGTCCCGCCTTCCTCCTCTCACTCTGCGGGGGGGGGGGTCAGACAGCCACCCCGCCCCCTTGCCGAACCGACCCTGGTGGCGACAAGGGCCAGGCACCTAGGACGTGGGGAGGGGAGCCCGAGCGCCGCATCGCATCCCATGCCGGCAGCCCGGTCGTGGATGGCGATGCGCCGGCGCGACCTGCGACCGTGAGGACGCTTGTGCCATCCGTGTGCTAGACAGAGTGCTAGCGCGACTCGAGCGGCACCCCGCACCCGGGGCTTCGCTGCCTGCTGGTGTGGGGAGCCTGAGCGTCACCCCGAGGGACGCGCCGCGGGGGCGGCCGGCATGGTGGGCGCGGCTGCGAGGCCACTTGTGGTGCGGGGTGTGTGGGTGGGCAGAGTATGAGCCTGAGGCCGTGCTCGGGTAGCTGGGTTGGCGCACTGCTGTACCGCGTGCATGCTGCTGCTTCGCAGCACGCGATGGGTCTGCAATGTGCTAAGTGGAATTTGGCTCAAGTTTTATAGAAGAATGGATGCGTTTGTGAAAAGAGTATTCCTCACATTTTATTGCTCTTCTGGTATCCTTGAAGTCTGAAACACAACACGGTGAGAGAAAGGATGTAATGCAGTTGGGTTTGAGAGACTCAAAGACTTTTGTAGCTTAAAGATATGTGGGATCCTTGCGATCCAAAGCCTACCCGCGAAAAAATGCACATCGCAGGTGAAGGGATTTCAATACAGTGATATGTTATCGTCTCGCTGTTTTCAAGTCGACCTCATAACTGGAGAATCAGCAGAAGCTATTTTGTCCTTAATTACATGTGATGACCTTGGTGTAGAAGCGCCAGACGAAAAAAAAAAATAGAAATTGAAGTGGATTCTGGAAAATCTGTTATCTTTTCTGATTTCCAAATACCACCCGTACCATCTTGGTGCTTCAGGATCAATCCCGAAAAAATATTGGAAAGACGCTCTTTTCTACCATATTGAGGTGTCTAACGACAGGTTTTCCTCATGGCGCGACACTCCTTTTAAAGTATCTTTCCTCTTTGTTTTTTTTTAATTTCAGCACCTTTTAAATGTTTCTTTTCCATGCCATTACACATGCACGCTGATTGGTTTCTCTAGTTTCTTTTCCGCAACATGAGTGCCTCTGGTACCACTACATTGAAAGGGCAGAGTGACCTGCGATATGCACGGACCGTCTCATTTCATCCGGAGTCGTCTTTTCATGAGCAGCACAATGCTGCGTCGCAGCGATTATTCCACACGAGTGAGCCAGGCTGGGAATCACGAGAAAGCAACTCGGGATATGCAGCACAGGACGACGGGGACACTGCTAACGAGGGTATCCACAGAGGCTACTACGAGCGCCTTCAGAGGTTTTACAAGAAGTACAATCCTCAAAAGCTCTGCAATGTGGAGAAGTTATTATGCGAGTGTCGAGGTGAAGAGGAGCAGCTATTTGCCATATTGGTGGGAAAATATGGGCCAGAGCCGGAGGATGAGAGTACTACGTTGTGCGCGGATTCGGTGTTCTCTAGCGAGGGCGATTCTGTGATGCATTACTCGGGAAAGCGTTGTCAATTTCCGAAAAAAGTGATGCCAGAGGAGGGAAATACTGACTGTGAAACACCCTACTGGGCAGGAGCTTCTTCTCTGATCGGTGATCGTGATTTGCTTGCCCTTCTTAGCAATTTGGAGACCTCGAACGTGGAGCTGCAAAAGTGTTACATGGGTGTTTTCGGACAGCATCCAGGAGACTGTTGGAACGGAATGGTTTACATTACACGAGCGGAGGGCATTGCATCCGTTGATACTCCGTTTCTCGGACACTCTTGGGTTGGGACACTTGGCAGCGGTAAGGTCCTCGTTCACGAGAGCAAAAAATTTCACCGTACAACACTTTACTGCACAGAGGAATGTCAGAAGAGAGGCAACCATGAGCGATGGCGGCTCTCTGTCTATCGCGGTGACCTTAATTACTTGATTTTGCTGCGCACCGTGTGGGATCCTGTGGTTGTGCCCGAGCCCCTGCCCTTGAATCGGTCTAATCATTCGGAGCGTGAGCTGCACTCTTCTTTTGACGCGTTTCCTACGAGGCTTTCCAGTATGAGCTCAGTAGATTCCGATAGCAGCAGTAGTCGACAACCACTTCAGCCCCAGCAACAACAGCAGCGTTTCATGACTCTGGATTCCGTTCAGTTTACGAAACTTCTCGAGGAAGTAGAATCACGTATTATGAGACACCTTGAGGTATTAGAAAGTCGAATATCTCGTCTTGAAAATATGTGACTGTAGTGCTCCATGTGTCACCTGCTGCTTTCTTCATTTTTTTCTTTTCGTGTCTCTTTGTGGAGAGAGCTAATGGTAATTCTTCTTTACTATTGTTGTTCCTCTCCGTATTGTTGGATCTTTATTTACGAAGCCGAGAAAAAAGGACGAAACACGGACTTTAACTGTATATTGCCTTTCGTTTCTAGTCGTGCGATTTTTGCAATACCACCTTTTTGATAGTGAGGTCAGATGGGGCCATTCGTCGTTCTTATCTGACTATTGCAAAAAGATTTACCACACCAAACAAACACTCTGCTCTCTGGCTCGATTTGTGATACTTCGAATTATATTGCTTTATCCTCCACACTATTATATTGTCCGATACTCATACATACATTCTAGAGCTTCAAATGCTCAAAGCTACAAGACGAAAGAGCTCTTTTATTGTACAGTGTCTTAACTATTTGCGTTTCATTGTTGCGCGCAAAGATGAAGATTACGATCACGACAAAGATGGTAGGTTTGTCAGTGTTTGATAGCACGACCGAGTACGACACAAATGATCAACTGTATGCTGTTGTTGATCGAATAAAACGGCACCACGGGTTGACTGTTTCAAATATTCGGCTGTGGAAGTCGAAAGTGGAGCCGACAACAATTCTACGCGATCCTCTGCAACCTCTGTCTAGCATTTTCGGTGGTGAAGAACAAAACAGTGAGCACTCTGTACAACACTGCATATACTACGATTTTAGCCCTCAAGAAAGCAAGTGCGCTATTCTAAATGAAAAGTAACATCCCGATCTCTTCGAGTTGCTCATTTTGTTTTTAGCGTATTTCAGTATTTCCGAATATCTGCTCGTTCATGCGGGCACGTTACTGCTTGTACAATGTGTGTGTTACTGCGCTTGTAGGTTTTGTCCTTCTCTCACTTTACGTAGTTTTTCTCTATAAGTAAGCTGTCAAATTGAAGAGCATTGGTACTATCAATCTACAGTACTTTTATGGAGGCGACTATTCGCACATTCTTTGTTTTTTTTCCCGTGTAGCGGGAAGAGCAAAGTGGTGATTATTCAAAGCATTCTGGCGTGCCAATATTACTCTGGTGTGTGTGTCCCTTGTTATGACCCTCTACTTTCTTGTTTACTTTGTCCTACAAGAAAAAAATACTGCTTCTATTGCTCTTTACTTGCGCATTGAGGCTCAACGTGCAAATCTGAAGGTATACTAATAATCTACAAAGGCACGGTGCTACACCCACTTCTAGTTGATGGGTGGCGATGGACAGGCGCTGGCGAACAAGCGTTCGCTGCTTCAGAAGTCAAGAGTGTATGTCACTACAACCGACTTAGAGTCTGGACAAGCAAAGGAGAAAACATCGCATAAGTCACGAACGGTGGAGCGGTGGAGCCACTGCGCCTTCTCTCTGCAACCGCTAGAAGCACCGGCAGTGTTTGACGCAGCTGGTAATGTGTTTTCAAAGCAGAGTGTTATTAACTATCTGCTCGATCGGAAGGAGCGTAGTGATGCCGCAGTGCGAGAGAAGGAAGAGACGTTTTCTATAAAGAAGCTGGCCGATGTGAAAGAGATTTCGAATAAAGGAGAAAGGGATGGAAGCTTTTGCTGCCCTATTACAGGTTACTCCACATTGTCAGGGGTGCACTCCTTTGTCGGTTTCTGGGGATGCGGGCACGTTGTGTCTGCCTCGACATGCAGCAAATCGGACGATTTGAAGTCACAGGTCGACGTTGAATGCCCTTTTTGCGGTCTTCAATCGTTTTATGTCCGTCTTGTTTGCAACGATACAGAAGTCGCGGAGGGTCAACAGAAGTTTCTGCGGCATTACTTGAAGAGACTCCGAAAGCGTCTGCGGGATGCTGACGCGGAATAGGTAGAGATAGCGACTGAGGTGATGAGGTGTCTGTGAAAAGTATCATGTGCTACTCTATTTGTTTTCCTACGTCACCATAGGAAAAATAGAGAAGCAGAAGGAAAACACTCACTGACATTATTCAAAGTTCACAAAAACTGCTATGTACAACGATTTATCTTGAACTTCGATTTCATAGTCACATACTGTGTTTATATCGCCGTCAATAATGGGTGCAATACAACGTGTTGGGCCATCCAGTCTGGGGCTGCGAGACCGCTGCGTGCGCCTTGCATCTTCATTTGTCTGTGGTCTTTGCGCATTGGAGCACAGCTGCAAAGCTGACATGCCTGCAAGATTGCCATGGCCCGAGGAGTCGATACCAAGAGCACGGATTACGGACCTGGCCGCCCCTCTCAGACTCCAGGCCGACATCCCCCGAATCCTCGGTAGGTGATGCGACGCGGTGAGAGAGCAGCTGCGTGGCGGCCACCGCCCGACGCCAGGAGAACAAGGACGCTGAGCTCTCTGGGCGACCGGGGACCACGCTCCCCCAATCCCGCACGGGCACCGGGCCACACTTTGGATTCCTGCAGCGGCGGGTGACTGGGAGCGGCAGCGTGGAGTGCAGATGGTGCGGCGGCTGCGACCCGCTGGCATTGTGGTACTCCCCGCCGCGCCTGTTGTTACCATGAGGCCGCCCGGGCCGGCGCTGTGCCCGATATGCTACGCGAGCCTCGCGGGCTGCTCGAGGCTGAGAGCACACCTCGTTTCGCCCTGTGGCCGTGCGCGCAGTGATGTGGTTACGCGCATCCCGCTCGCGCTGCATGGACTTCCCCGCCGTGTGTACCCCGCCGCCCCCTATGGTGCCTCCGAGCAAGCTGTGTGCTCTTTGCGCGCATGCACATGCTTGCGCCCGGTGCCGCCACAGGCTCATGGCAGCGTCCCACCTGTCGAGGCACACGCGGGCAAGCCATCCAGAGACGCCCCCGTGACGTGGACGGAAATGGAAGAGGGAGCCAGCGTGCGCGTGTGTGCAGCGTGCGGCACCTCCCACGTCCGACCGGGTGGGCCGATGCGGTGCATGGCGCGGTTCGCCTCCAGAGGACTCCTCTAGGACAACCAGGATTTAGCTGTAGTGCAGCAGGGGCAGGTGAGCTGAGGTTGTGTTTTTTTTTTTATTATGACCTCGTGGTGAGCGGACACGTAGAATGCAACAATTTCTGGTTACGCGTTCGAAGATGACTCAAGTGGTTTACAAAGTGGTAAATATTGGTGGAGTTTATTTTTTTTTTGTTAGTTTTGTGTCATACCACACAACCATGAAGCACTCAAAGTGCTCTTTTGGACATTAGGGGATATGTGTGAAGTGGTTGCCTGTGTGTGTATTTTTTTGTGCTTGGTTGGACGTAGGCTTCATCAGTTTCCTCACCGCACGCTTGGCCCTCTGATCAAAATTTGCACGGTTGTGTATTTCACTGATTATCCGCGCTGCCGCAACGCTGCTGTCTTTTTTTTTTCCTGTTCTATGCGCGTGTTTTTGTGTATGAGGAAGGCGCCTGGTGCTGCTGCCCCGCACGTTTGGCTGTGCTGCTTTGGTGGAGTGAACGCGTTGCAGGGAGTGGGCATGGGCTTTCTTGCTGCATGCTTGGACGAGGTAAGAATCGGGCACCTAATCTTCGCTAATGATTGGTTGGCCACGTAGTCACGCGTCCCCCATGTTTTGATCCTGGCTGGTTTCTCAACTTTAGCTTTCTCTTACGTTCTCTTCCATCCTTACTTGTCCTGATTTCTGCTATTCGTTCCCCCCTGCGCTGATTATACGCCGGTGCTTGTGTTGGTCAACAGGGAGACGCAGAGGTAGAGTGAAATATATACCGATTTCTCAGAGCACAGCTAGGACCGCCTTTTTCCCTTGTTTTGCGCTCTTTCCGTCTGTTGACCTGTGACGGGGGAGACGAACTATGGTGTCTCTATCGACTGGTATCACACTGTGCGTAGTTGGAAAGGCTTTCAGTCAAGAAAGAGGGCGAACATAGCAACACCGCGCACACAAGTGCGCACATAGACGGCTCGCACCTCTCCCGCCTCCCTCGTTATTAAGGATGGGCAGAAAAGCAGCGTTTGATGACGTCTGCTCTAACGAGGCGAATGGGTGGACCACCTGCCTAGAGACCAACTTGGGTAGTAAGGATCTTCACAGGAAGTGCGACGTGCATCAGCAAACGTTCGACACATGCGTTGCGGAGTGGCGCGCAAAGGTTGGCAGTGCCGTTCAGGTTAAGGGTGAGAACGAAGGGGATCCGCCTTTCCAGTGTGCTACTATGTCCTGCCTGATTGGCGAGTGCTTGCGCAAGTACGACTACAATTTTGATCGGTGCAAGCCCCACACCCAGTTCTTCAAGTACTGCGTCAAGAGTTTTTACGGCAGGGACTATATTTCGTAAAGCGCTAGTGGGAAATGTGATGGGGACCGCGATGTGCGCTGACATGAGTAGGGGACGGAGGGTTCGCTGTCCCTTTCAGGGGGTTTCCCCTCTTCACCCTTCGCTGTCCCAGGCTTAGACTCTTCGCTTGCTGTGTTTTTCTCTCTTGCTGCTTACCGTGGTTCACTCTCCAGAGATGGAAGGGGTCGATGCCGTTGGTGTCCCTCCGACGCTTTTCGTGTGCCTCTCAGAATAGATTTGGTGCATTTGGTTGTATTTGCCGTTCTATAAAACAGTAACGAAATCCAACTGTGCAACACAGTGTCGAGGCAGAGTTTACATGGCGAGGCTCAATGGGATTGCGGTCCATGACGTTATTAAACGCACCACACAACTCACGACCCGCCTGAAGACACTGCCGTTGCTTTATTCGATTTCGTGTACAGAGCCGCTTAAGTGTACACTGTACATGACGGGCTGCGTTCTTTATTTCTCTCTTTGACTTTTCCATTTGCTCATACATGCACCCTCTCCGCTCAACGTAGACATATTGGCTCCCTCTTTCTCTCACCACTGTCTTTGGAGAAGAACACGAGTGCACCCCTGCTTGGTTTTGTTCTTCTGTCGAGTACGAACCTGCGAGCATGTGAGTGATTTCTGGAGTGCTGCCGTGCCGTCTAACGAGGATGTTGGCGAAGTCACTCCTTTGACGCCTTTCATTTCTCCTGTTGCTCCGCTGATTCCTTTTTTTTTTTTGAACTCTTCTCTCCCTGTGCGTCGAGTGTCGCTCATCGGGCGAGCGTAGGCGAAGTAGCGTGATCCCCTCTTCCCTTCTCCGCACACGCTTACCCATCCTTGGACTGCTTCTCATCACCAGCCTCGTCGCTATCTCCGTCTCTGTCACCTTTTGTTTTGCTTTAGCACCTTCTCCCACCACCCAACGTGCGCTGTGTGTGCGCATCTCCTCCTTCTTTTGTTCTGCTGACTTTAGGTGCGATGGATTTTCATGACAGCGCTAGCGCGTCGTCGCCAAACGCAGAGAATTCGTCTTTTTCCTGCTCATATGACGAGCTGCCGTCGCCGTACGGCTGCATCTCGCATTCGACGGAGGACACTGTCTTCATTAGCACGAACAAGTTGCTCTGGGTGAACTCCGGTGCGCAGCTCATCATAATCCTCGTTGGCCTGATCGATTTCTTCCTCGCCAACTTGTATTTCTTCATTAGGCGGCGGCGCAACGAGGAGCGACTGGAGCGTTCTCGTGCCTCCCGGCAGTCTTTGCGCGTGAACGAGGACGAGCATATGGGTGACTCACCTAGTACGGGCTTCTCCCGAAGTCAAGCGCTGCACCGTCGACTGAAACCTATCTCGGAGCTGAACGGGAGGTGCTGTGGCTGCGGGAGAATCGCTGACACGGTGCTGCTGCCTTGCAAGCATGCCGTGTGCTGCTACTCGTGCTCCGACCATGCCACTCACTGCCCCTTCTGCAAGGAAGCCTGCGAAGACCGCCAACGACTCTTTGCGGTGTAGGCAACACACAACATAAAGTGAAGGCGAGGCAGAGAGACAACATTCGCAGGGACACCCAACTCGTACAAACACAACAAATCAAAGGCATCGAACACAAGCAAGCACAGTCAAACACAGACCCACACATACATACAGCGGCTGTCCGGCATGTGTGTAGCTTGCGTCTCTCCACGGGCGAGACTGCGTTCCTGTCAAGCGGCTAAATGGTCTATCCGCTGCCTCATTCTTTACTTATATCTTGCATCTTTCGCTTACGACACGAGGACACCACAGAGGCTGAGTGTCGTTTGTGCGTTGCAAAGTACGACGATGAGACGCGGCAGCCGACCTTACCACGTTTTGTTGGGTTGAAAGCACAGCGATATGTCGCCGTGTGTGAAAGGAATGCACATACCCACACACATAAGTAACCAGCAAGGGGAAAGGAGGGGTAGCACGGATTAGACGTGACCTCCCCTTCTAGAGATTCTGCACGCATCTTCATCTCCGCGTTGCTGCTCATCTGATGTACAACGTGTTTTTCCTCTCCGCTTCCGCTCTGTATACTGCCGTCGTCTTGCAGAGGACGCTGCACACCGACAGCGGCTGAACCAGTAGACAACAAATGAACGAAGAGGGAAGGAGGGTTGTGTCTTTCCAAGCTTGATGTCCCTTGAAATTCACTGTTTCCAGAGGGGTAGGTGGTGCACGTGACAGCCACGTCGTCACGCCAGGCAAGCACCATCGTATGCAAATTCGTTTTGCTTGTCCGTATCTCCTGTGCTATCACTTTCTTCGTTTGCGCTTTTCAGCCTTCTTTCACCGATGCTAGTTTGGCCCTCGTTTGTACTGTAGCTTCTGCTCTCTGTGTTCGTACGTGTAGGTGTCTGTTTGTATCGGCGTGTGCGATGTGGTCCCCCCCTTTCTTGCTTTTCCCCTTTTCCTTTCTATTGGCTCATGTTGTGTCTGTCGAGTGCTTCGTGGACACACACACACACACATATATATATATATATATATATGCACGCAGCGATGCAATCAGGAGTGCGCGTGTATGCTTTGTTTGTCTGTCGTTTGTTTTGCTTGCCAAGTGTTTGCTTTCTGTGCCGGACGTACGTGATTTGTTTGTCGTTCTCTCTCTTTCCTTTTTTCCTTTGCTTGCGCGGTGTCTGTGCACATCTCTGTATACGTGTGCGTGTGTGTTGCCCGCACGTTCTTCTCCCTTCCCCTCAAAAGGGCGCACAGTACACTCAGCCAACCTACCAGCCAACGGTTACAGTGCCTCGCCATCAGCGCTTTCTCGTGCAGCTGTGCGGTACACTGCTACAGTGCAGAGGTGGTGGCTTCATCGTCACTCATTCATCACTAGCCTAGGCCCACTGCGAGCGAGGTGGAACGCTGAGGCATTTGCACTGATGCAACAACACATGCGCTGTTCCCAATGCCCTGCCTTTCTCCTATTTGGTATCCTCTCTCATGTCTTCCGACACTGAGAGATGCGAAGTGGACAGGATGGTGCAGAGGAGCACCTTCTCCGTCTCTGCTGTGGCTGTCGACGGTGCTTTCTCTACCTTAGCTTACATTTCTCTCCGCAGACCATCTATCTTTCCTTTTTCCTTAACGCCCTGCTGCCTTTCCCTGCCTTCACCCTTTCTCATTATTGTGCCTCCACCCCATATATACACACCCTCGCGGAATGTCGTACGGGGGTGCTTACTCGTCTCTCTTTTCCGTTTTCTTCTGCATTGGGTGCCAACGTGAAATACACCCATTCGGTACCCGACTGGACTTCCGCTTCCCTTCCACTTGTCTCCAAGTAGAGCGTAGTACGGACATCCAGACCTGTACCTTCAACTCATTCCTTCTCTATCCTTACCCCCCCCCCCCATACATACGCACGCTTGCAAGCACACGTTTGTGCGTCGAAAGGATGGATGCTTTTCGGTCGCTGACGATTGGAGCCAAGTTTAGTGCTGCCCGAAACGGCGAGGCGGCCAAACTGTTCCGCAACGCGGGCAAGGACAAGGGCAGCCGCGGACTTCCTGACGCTATCGGCGCTAATGGGGGGGTTGTCGTTGAGAGCGCATCGGACTTGGGCTGCAGCAGCCTATCAGTGCCGCCTCCCAGTGCGACACTGAACCTTTTCGGACACCCCACACGAAGTCTAGGTCATGCTAACGCGCACCTCGGTGAATCTGGAGGCTCGGACGCAGCCACTGCGAAGGGTACAGCCTCCGAGGACAAGCCGCTCAAAGCAATGACCTTCAAGAAGAAACGCAACATCTGGCACCGAAACGAGCTGCAGGTGACAGGTATGGACTTGCCGGCGCCGATCGAACACTTCTCCGACCTCGTTCGCCCACCGCTAAGCGTGCCGCGCAATATAGTGAACAACCTCTTCGCCCGCCAGCACAAAGTTCCTACCCCAATCCAGATGCAAGCAATTCCATCCCTCATCCACCACCGCGACGTACTCGCCTGCGCGCCAACCGGCTCCGGCAAGACGATTGCTTTTCTCACCCCTCTCTTTGCGCTGCTTAGGGCACCGGATGCAACCTGCGGTGTGCGTGCCCTCATTGTAACACCCACCGCCGAGCTTGCCCAGCAGATCGAGCGCGAGGCATTCTTCTTGACGAAGGGCCAGCGGTGGAGGTTTGTGCAGCATGGCCAGACGACCAAGAACAAGGACATTTTTATTGCCACGCCGGGCCGTATCGCATTGCTGCTGGAGCAGAAGCTGCTGGACCTGAGCAACGTGCAGTATCTCGTTTTTGACGAGGGCGATCGCTTGTGGGACAGCAGGACAGACTTTTTGATTGTGATTGACAAAATTCTCACTGCCTGCACTCGCACCGATAAGGTAGTTAGCCTGTTTACGGCCACGCTGAGCGAGAAGGTGGAGGCAGCTGCTCGCTCTGTCATGGGTACCGACCCGGTGCGCATCATTGTCCATGGTCGACGCTTCGCGAGCACGCACGTGAGGCAGCGATTGGTTTTCTGCGGCAATGAACTCGGCAAAGTCGTAGCGATGCGCAACCTTGTGCGTGAGGGCATCACGCCACCAGTGCTAGTGTTTGTGCAAAGCGTGGAGCGGTCCAAGGAGCTGTACGAGGAGATCCGGGCGCAGGGCTTGCACATGGCCATTATGCACGCCAAGATGACAGTGGAGCAACGCGAAGAGACGGTTCTGCAGTTCCGTCTTGGCAAGATCTGGGTCCTCGTGACGACGGAGCTGCTTGCACGCGGTATTGATTTCAAGAACGTCGGCACAGTCATCAACTTCGACTTTCCAGCAACTGTGGACTCGTACATCCACCGTGTGGGTCGCACGGGCCGCGCCGGGAAGGAAGGGACGGCGATCACTTTCTTTACGGAGGATGACAAGGAGCGACTTCCCCCGATCGCGAAAGTGATGCAGGATTCTGGGAACGCTGTGGAGGACTGGATACTGAACATAAAGGTGGATCGCAGCACCCGCCGCCGCCTCGAGCGTACAACGCCGCAGCGCACTATTGTCAGCACGCGGAAGCGCATGCTGGTGGCCCAGCAGCGAGTGCAGCGTCAGTACCGCCGCCTGGAGGAGGAGGAGGCTGAGAAAAAGGCAAAGAAGAGAGCCGCCAAGAAGGGCAAGGACCGCGTTGACTGCGACAGCGACGGCAGCAATGACAATGACGATGACGTATAGCACCTGTGCACAGCTGCATGTATTTGTATGTGTGCCAGTGTGCCACCGAGTCAGTTTTCGTTCACCTAGTCAGCTACACATGTTCTTGTCGTTCCGCCGACTCTACAATTCAACTAGGAGCAGTGACCCAACAGCGTTTAAATGGCAAGGTTGGTGGGCCGCTGTGAGGGGACTGCGGTCGCTTCGTAGCCCGCGTGTGGCAGTTCCTCCTCCCTTGCGGTTCATGTTGTCTGCCGTTAACCCAAGCTTCGTGTAACGTAAAGACCAGAAAAGCAAACTTAAGCTTAGAAGGTGCGACTGACTCAGCAAAAGCGAAAGGTGAGATATTTGACGTTGTCGAGTTGCAGAGGGCACGATCGAGCCTCTCTTCCAGTATGGCCTCTTTTCCTGAGAGAGAACGGCGACTGGAGGGGCAGCCTCATCACCTCGATTACCTCTTCTTTCTTTTCCATCACATGAGGTGCCTCGCTCTTCCCGCTTATATATATATATATATGTGTGTGTGTGTGTGTGTGTGTGTGAGGGTCATGTCTTCTCTCCTCTGCTGTGCCCACCCCTCGCGGGTCGATGTGCGCTACGTCATCGGCACGTTTTTCACCTTTACCACCATCACGTTTCGCGCATATGGCGGCTAGGCACGAGGTGGTTAATGATGAAGATGTGCACCGGGCCCCTCGTTCACGGCTTTGCCGCTAAACTTGCCTCCCCCCGCCTCTCCTTTCCCTCTAGCTTCGCTGTTGACATGTACGCTGAACCGAACGCCTACCCTTTTCTTCCTTCCTCATTGAAAGGTGAACTGGTGCGCCAGTGTGTCTGATACGTGTCTGTGTGTGTGCGTGTTAGTGGCCGAGCTGCCTACGTTCACGAACACATACAACCGAGGAGAGGGGCGTTTTCTGGGGTGCTCTAATGTTGTTTCGCTGCTCTCTGCTTCACTCCTCTTCCATTTTCCCCTTTTCATTCCTATTCGCCCATAGACGCCGTAATGCCGGAGGTGTCGGATGTGTGGTTGTTGGGGGTGGTGCTCACCGGTGAGACCACATTTTGGCTATGCGAGCCAACCCACCTGAAGCCGCTAGCAGAGGATTGGAAGGCGATCAACTGTCGATGGCTGTACCCCGTATTGGAGAACTTGAGCGAGTTCGCTGACGTGAGCGGCTTTGATAGCACGGATGTTGTGTACGAGGTGGACTGGGTAGGGACGTCGAAGGTGCTGCGACCCGCCACTCTGGCGTGGAACGTGCGAGGAAAGCGGCAGAAAATCGGCGACTCTACGTATGTCTTCGTTCCGGCCGAGGAGATCAAGCAACTCGAGGAGGCATTTAAGCGGTTCGTAAAACTAGAGGCGAAGATGAAGCCGCCACCGCCGCGTAGCGGCACGTCTGCACGCTCTGCTACTGAAGCTCCGGCGACTGTGGAGGAGAAGACCATGCTGACTCTCGACATCTCACCATCTTCGCCGGTGAGGGAGGAGGAGGGCAGGGGTGGCGGGCCGCTAGGTGCCGCTACCTCACTCCAACCCGCGCTGTCCTCGACCCTCATTGCAGGTGAGGCCACGTGTGAGAGGGTCGAAAAGGCAGAGGACGATATGAGCGCGTCGCACCAGGTAGATGACGAGGTGAGTACCATTTCTTCGTCTGCACCTCATCGCCGAGCCCCGCCGCGCCGCGGCGTCACACGTCGGTCATCATTTCCTTCTCACAAGCGACATACGCCGCACCGTGGCACTACCATTTACCAGGCCCCAGTGCATAGAAATCCTACCGGTGGTCACTGCAGCAGCGAAGCCTTTGGGTGGACCGAAATGTATGTTGTGCATCGCGGCAGCGTTGACTATCTCTGTCCGAAAGCAACGGGCAACACGTTTGGCTTCCGACTGGACCGTGTGATGCACGATGGGTTCCCAGTGTTTTTACTATTTTCTAGCTCCCATAACAACAGTGAGACCATCGACTCCAGCTCACGCGGCGTGTCGGTGTTTGAAAAGGCGCAACTAAGCGGCGAGGGAGGTGAGGGGGCGGTACGCAGTTCAGTGCTCGTGGTAACGCGTCTCAGCTCCAAGAAGCGTCAGCCTTACTACGACACCGACATTGGTCGCACCACCGCAGGAAGCCGCCGCCGCCGACGCTTCGACGACGACAGCACCTCTGAGGAGGACGAAGACGACGACGGTTTCTTTGACGACGATGACAAGAATGACTCGGAATCTGACGAGACAAATGAGGAGGAGGAGGAGCGTCGGGTTGGAACACAGGGATCGCATCGGCGAGCTGGAGATGAGGCAGCAAGTGCAGCAATACTTCCAGCTGCTACCGCTGCCAAGAAACTAAGGACAAAGACCGCTGACACCGCCAGCGAGAGCGCGGTGGCGCCATCGGCGGCGAGGAGGAAGGCGAAGGATGACGCTGCCGCTAAGGAGTCGCTTCAAGCAGTGAGCGTGAATTTCTGGACGGAACCGCAGCACGCGGTTCCAGCGCCTGGGCAACTGGCAAAGGAGTTCCCCTTCAAGTCGGGGGGCTCTGATACGCCGCATACGGTCGTGTTTAGCAACGGCATCTGTGTCACTTACACGGCATCTACCGCGGCGAAGCACGTGCCCCCGGAGAAGAAGCGAAAGACGGCCAAGCAGAGTGGTACGGCCTCCTCCTCAGAGGATATCGACTTGAGCATGCTCAACGAGCACATCTTGAACGCATTTGCGCAGGTGAAGAAGGACTGGGTGTAGGCAGGGGAGAGGGGACAGTCTCATTAATGTGCTCGGGTCTACTGGTGAGTATCTCTTTCATTCTTTGCGTGGCTCTTTACTCTTCTCGTCCCCTTACCTGACCATGAAATGGAGGGTGCTTCGTTACTTCACTGCTGGTGCTTTGTGCCGCTGCTATGGCCCGTTTGACTGTGTGTGTGTGTGTGTGTGCGTTTGTATGTGTGCTTGTGTGTGTGTATTACTGCCTCGTGTCTGTGATGGTGTGAGCTACAGCGACGTGTACGTGTATCCAGCATTGAAGGATGTGGAGCAATGTCCCATAGAGAGAAAAGACCATTACATCAACAGCAAAGCCGGCGGCGAATGCACACCCACTTACAGCGTAGTATCTTGCCACCGGTTCACTGGTAAGCTGAGCTAGAACGGATGAAGTGACAGAATGAGGCGTCATATGCGTCTGCGTGAAGCGTGTGGGAAGTGGCCATTGTGGTTCTCTCTTTTCTTGAAAAGGGGGGGCACTTTGTGATGACTCTTCTGCCTCTTACGAGCTGCTGCCCGGAAAGAGCCCAGCGCCAATTCCTCGTTATCTGCCTGCCGAGGTTCGGACGAACTGTCTTGGTCTGTCCCTCCTTTCAGGAAGATGTTGAGAGCAGGAGCGTAGGGGTGCACTGCACTCACGCGCCCGCATGGACCGAAAATTTTTTTTTCTCTTTTTTTTTAGGGGGAGGAGTATTCCCACTTTTCTCTTCCATTCAACACAGAAAATGCACCCGCTCAATGCTCCCCGCTCTCCACCGTTGCCGCAACCCTCCCCTACTTCCCACTTGTTGATGTGTCTTACTTGCCTACCGTGAAAAACTAAAACACGGTATCATCACTTTCAACCCGTCGCCTCTCTTTATCTTTTTTTGCTCATGACGGTGCAGCAACTGGGCGAGCTCCGTGGCTTGCATTCTGCACCGCCGAGCCGCGCACGAGCACACGCCCATACCGACTCGTAACGCCTTTCTCACCCGTCTTCGATCCAGCCGGCTTCACTGACGAGGGAGAGAGGGAGACCTTCGTGCCGCGTGCCACCGTCGGATGCATCGCTTTCGCAGGCTTGCCTCAGTGCACGCGTGGGTTGCAGCGCGCTGCGTCTTTCAGAGTAAAGAGTTCCTTGCGGCGTCCACGGATCTGCCCACGACCCCTGAGGGGCGCAACCCGTACGATGTCCTCGAAGTTACGGTCACTCAGAATACGACACTCGACGAGGTCTCGAAGCAGTTTCGCAGCCTCGTCGTCAAGTATCATCCCGACAAGCCAGGTGGCTCCACGAATAAAATGGCAGAGGTGAACTTGGCTTACAAGATTGTCAAGGAGAATCATGATGCGGTGCTGCGCCGGATGAAAGAGGCGGAGTCAACCATCAAGGCGAGCGAGGCATACCGACAGCACAAACACGCGCGCGTCAGCCGTGACGAAGAGCTTGGTCGCTCAGGCGGTCTCAACCGCCGCAACGCGCGCGCCACACGAGAGGCTGCCGAGGTTACCGGATCGCGCCGCACCCGTTCTCTGAAGGAGATCGAGACTCAGTGGGCAAAGTACAAAGAGGACACAGAGGCAGCTGTCAAGAGCATATGCAGTCGATACGAGCTGGCCATCCAACAGGGAAAGTTCTTCCGCAAGTCGACGACCTTGAATGAGATAACTGTGCGCGAACGATGGCTGCGGAAGTCGTTTGTGAAGGGTGTTTGGGAGGATGTGCATGAGCTGCGCGGAGAGCTGCTTCGTCGCGGAACCCGCAGCGCACAACAATCCGAGCTAGCAGAGGAGATGGTTAGCTTTGCCTCTACAACGCAGAGGAAGCTGAACGAGAATTTTCAGCGGCTTACCCAAGAGAGTGTGCAGTTGCAGTCTCGCATGTTCGTCGAGCGTGCCTTCTTCATTATATGCTCGCTAATATTGCTAGTGAAGGTGTGGAGGTGGTTTGTTGGCTTCACCTTTAACAACACACTCACCGTGAAGCTCAAGCGTGCTCTCCTATCACAGTAACAGCGTGGCATTGCACGCCTCTGTGCGGCGCTTGGCGACAGTCTTACCCCTTTTTTTCGGTGTGCGTAAATGAGGGTGGGTGCGGCACAACAGAAGAGGTGTGGCTGCTGCTAGGGTGTCTTAGCTGGCTGGTGCAGTTTCTTTCTGCGTTGGAATCCAGTAGTTGTTAGATTTCGGTGCGCGTGCGTGCGTGCGGGGGGGGGTTGTGTGTTGCCTCCTCTGCGGTTACATGATTACTAAACCTCCAATAGCCGCTCAGCTCTTGAGCTTGTACCAAGTGGCATGGACATCCCCACGCGTGAGGTGTGCCTGTGTGATACCCTTCAAATTACTTGGGTGTGACCTTCATGGCCTGTTGATGTGTGAGAGGGGTTTAGGGTGGCACGGAGGCGAGGGTGAGTAGCGAGCAGGGTCTGGTGAAGTACCTCAAGGTTGCCGTTGCCTGGCTTGCATAGGCGCACAAAGACTGCTTGGGCGGTCGCTTGCTCATCCTTGTCTTCCTCTTCTGATGCGTATCCCCATTTCGTTCTGTTTGTTGTTGTGCTCTCCGGTTGCAGGGAAGGTCGTGGTAGTTCAGGATGTTCGCTGTTCCAACCGAGCTGATCTAGCCATATGCTGGTGCATCGCTTTGCGCGTTTCCCTAAGCAACCTTGTTCTCTTCCCCACACTGCTTCGCCTCTGTTCCTTTCATCACTCATCTTTTTCCCTTTCTCATTCTGTCACTGCTCATCACCTCAACACTTCGCTTGTCCTTCATCGACTGATGATTATTTTGTTCACCGTCTGTTCTCATGTTATGCCCATGCACACTCTGCGCAAGAGAGATGCTGCCTTGTCCACAGACCTACCAGGCAAAGCCGTACGTTCCTGTCACCTCCGCTGCCATTGACCCGTATAAAGAAGGGCAGAGCTCTGTCGTCGATAATGAGCGCCTCGATAGCTGGTTCCGGTACGTGGAGGCAGAGTTGCGACGCTATCGCAGTCCCTTTGTCGCCGCAGAGGCTCTCTTGACCGAGCTGCGGCTGCGCAGCCACGACCTCTATCAGCCAGAGCGCCTCTACGTTTCGACGGCGCTGCGGATACTGCAGGCATGCGTGCCGCACCTCTCCAAGGAAACAGCCCAGGTGGTTCAGGCCGCGGTTCACGAGCTGCTCCCGTGCCTGGTGTACACGCGTTGCACACCCTTGACGACATCGACGTCGGCCCAGTCTTCGTCGAGGGGCATCGAGAAAGTGATGCAGCTGACTTACGCCGGCGCCTTCCGCCTGTTGCTGGAGCGGTGGCAGCAGTGCCAGGCGCAACTTCGGCGGCTCGAGCGACATGCTCGTGTAGAGGCAAGGGTGATGGACCTTCTTATTCACGAGCTGGACGACGTGTGGCTGAAGATGTGCTTCTATTCGTGGCGAACATTTTGCAGACAGCTGAAGGTGCGCAAGGCGCGGCTCCGACGACGACTGCTGCGGGCCGCAACCAACGAGACGGCACCAGCCTTCCTGCGCACATGGCGGCAGTACGCCCACAGGATTGCATTGGACGTCAAGACTTCTCGCAACAGCGTTCTTCAGAAGCAGGTGGAGACACTCTACCCCCTCGAGCAGGAGGCAAAGAGCCGCTATGATCACCTGTGCGAGGAGATTAAGGGCAAGAATCGACTGGTGGGTGACAGCCTGCAGCGGCTGGAAGAGACGCAGCGCCGTCTCAAAGCGCTTGAGGACCTCATCACCGAAACACAAAGCTCCCTCACGGACCACTGGGCAACTTGGAAGGAGTGCATGCGACTTCTCTTTCACGACGTCGGTGAGCTGCCAGACAAGACGGACCAGACACTTCGCGCCGAGTACATAATAAACATCACCGACACGGCATCGGCGCTGTCCAAGCGGGCGCGCAGTCGAGTGGGCCGCATGGGACTGCGGCACATTGCACGGTTTCTCCTGTTCGAGAAGGAGTGCGACTCTGATGCCGAGAAAACGACCGGAGGTGGGGTGAAGGGCGCTTTGAGCTCGGTGTCAGACATCGGCTCCTCTTCCTCCACCTCCTGGTGTGTGCCTCCCCACACCCGTGGTACGTTTCTTTCTGGGGTCTCGAGACCCTCGATCACCCACGATGTCGCCGCAGGGTCAGGGAGGACGGCTGCCTTTGCGGAGCAGCCGAATGCATCGGCCCCGCTTCCAACCGTCTCCGCGACGAGTCTGGCCTCCAAGGTGAATGATGTGTACTGGGCTGTGGCAACCGTTGCTCGGCCGGTGCTGACGCCACTTCATTTGATGGACGTGCTGCATCACAACGAGGCGCACTTGAACATCACAGTCGCTTTTCTTTCCACTGTGTACAGTGGCGGCCACTGCTCCCTTTTTGCACCCGCAGTGCGGGCTGAGGAGAGGACTGAAGTGATGCCGCTGCCTCTTCCCTCGAGTGAGGGATTTAACCAGACGCTGCCGACAGTAATGCCGAAAGACGGCAGCAGCAGCAACGGCGGAACCCCAGCTGATGCGGAGGAAGTGAAGTGGGGTGCACTCATGATGCAAGATGTGACGCGCGGCATGGCGAAGGTGCAGGACTGCGCTGACATGAATGAGAGCTACTTGCTGGCTGTGCGCCAAGGCATGATGATGAGTGAGTTGGAGGTGGTCCAGGGGCACCTCGAAGACCTGTATGCTCGCTGGGCTGCCACCGGTTTACCCCTCTCGCAGCAGAAGCTGGAGTCTGTCTGGCAGCCTATCGTGAATCTGGCGAGGCTGCCCATCCTCCAGGCGCTCTATCCTGAGTATGGAATTACTTGCTTCACCGAGCTGGTCCACTACGTGACCCGTGTAGCCGAGTTCAGTGGCTGTTCCTTGCAAGCGCTGGCACAGAGGCTGGATGCTACGTACCCGTATGACCCGCTAGACGACCTGCGTGTCTTTCGGCGCAGCGACGAGGCCACAGAGCTGTTCTGCGAGCATGCGGCACCCCTAGCGAGACTGCTGGAGTGGCTGAAGGACGAGACAAACTCATCGCAGTACCACCGCGATCACCTCTCCGTGCTTCTCGAACGCGAGTTCGGGCTGACGCCGGAGGAGGCCGCGGACGTGTCGATTTACGCGCGACGTGAGGGCGGCGATGTGGTGGACTGCGAATACATTGAGTGGCTTCTGTTGTTTGCCGCCACGTACGTGGATCCCTCCCCCTTCACCTCTCTCCTGGAGAAGGTCGCGCGACTGCTTGCGGACTGCACCCCCTTCTTTCAGCAACTTGCCTGGGCGGCGTAGGCGACTGGCTAGGTGCCCAATCGAGCCATCAGCGACGCTGCGGCGACCTCGTGAGGAAGTTGGCAAACTGCAAGGTCCGCATGCGCCATGTCCCAGCCATGGAGTCAGTCTACCAGCCGTCGGTGTGCATTTTTCTGCCTTTGCGCTTATGTACATTAGGATTCTCGGATTCGAGATTGTCTACTCAGCCAAATACACATACACGCATGCATGCGCAGAGGAGTACCCCGTGAACCCATGCGAGACGTTCCGCGCTGCACACCCAGAGCAGCGTTTCTCTTTACATTCCGGAGAGCGGGGAGGGGGAAGTGCTGCGTGCGTGTGCATCTTTGTGTGTGTGTGTGTCTTGTCTCGCACTTTTTTTTCTCTTTCACCATTTTCTCTCTTTGAATTTGTGTTTTTTCTTGAGCCGCTAGACGTTTGCTATTTGTTGTTTCTCTCTCTCTCTCTCAACCTCTTCGCTCACTCTCGGTACGCCTTTGTCGAGCTCGTCTGTGCTCTTCACCAATGGCGGTGCAGCGAGCCACTTGGGATGATGAGATGAAGGATGGCGTAAAACGAACATCGAAGGAAGTGAGCTGACACTTTTCAAGGTGAATGCTGACGCGTTTGACTACGCCGCTCGTGCTGCTTCGTACTCTGCCGCATTTTTACCGCTTCCCGTCTTCGTTGAGTGCATTTTTTCTCGCACCTCCGAGTGTAAGAAGGGCTAGGCAGAGCCTTCGGGCATACGCTGTCAGTGCTGCATCTTTCTGTCTTTATGTGTGCTTGTGTGTCTTTTTCTGCTGCCCTCTTTCACGCTGCAGCGCACTCTCGCACGTTTCTACCGCATTATCTCGTTCTTTTTAAGGGTCTCTCTCATTCCCGTGCTTCACACTGCGCGCGCACCCCCCATACACACACGCGCACTATCGGCCCGCCTTGGCAGTGTGCGACGCGACCAACGAGCTTTCTTGGAGCGTGTGTGCAGTTGCTTTACAAACTAGACAGATTTTATAGCGCTGCACCACCCTGAGAGGTGTAAGTGACCACTGACTGCTTCTTGAGGCATTTTTCCCCCATTCAACACGAGCGTTCAACAACAGCGCATCCTCTGGTGAAGTAGCCCAGTAAATCAATGTCACCGCTGCGGCACGAAAAAGCAAAAAAAAAAACAACAACACCATCATGACGAGCCTCGTCACGCAGCACAAAACGTACGTGCACCACATCGCCCTCGACCCATCGGGAACCCTCCTGGCATCGTGCTCAAGTGATAAGACAGTGGAAGTGTTCCACCGTCGCACCGTAACTGGTGGCGAAGCCACCTGGGAGCCTGGCTGCATGATACACGACCACTCAGGCCCAGTGTTGAGCATAGCTTGGTGCCAGCACCGCGAGCATGGCCCCCTCCTCGCCACTGCCGGGGCAGATCGCTGGATTTACATATATCGTATCATTATCTCTTCTCACGAGGGGAGAACGCTACTGCACACGGTGCGCTGGTCTCCCGTGCGCGGGTACGAGAAGGACGTCATCACCAACGTGGCCTTTGTGCCACCGCAGCAGTACCACGCTCTGCTCCTCTCGACTGCCTCTTTGGACGGCTGCGTTCGCCTCTACGAGGTGCACCAGCCACAGCAGTTTCCGTGTGTGTGCAGAATATCCCCGGAGGCCGATGCCGCGGCAGAAGGGGCCAGTGAAAGCACTGCTTCTGCGGTAGGAATGTCTGCCGGTGCTGCGTCACACTCCGCCGGCAGCGCAGCTGTGGAGCGCCGTGAGGATGCGTCGGCATCGCCGCCGGTTTCCTCAGTGCCGATGTTGCGCTCCGGCGGGGTCACGGCTATTGACTGGTTCCCAGGCTCTGCGGAGCGTACGATGACCCTTGCCGTCGGCACCGTATCGGGACGCTTCTTTCTCTACCGCTACATCAAGGATTCGAGTTCCTTTATGACCATATCGTTGCCGCCGGTCGAGGCCGGCGTACTGCGCTGCAGTGCACCCGTGTGCAACGTGAGTTGGGCTCCCTGCGTTGGCCGCCGCTTTCAGCTCCTATCGATATGCTCCCGACGTGAAGTGTTTCTTCTCCGTCTCAACTGTGTGTCGCCGTCCATTGACGAGAAGCGCAGCTTCGAGCTGTTTCGGGTTCCATTTGGAGCTGCCAGCGCGTCCTGGAGCCGGTCGAGCACCCTCCTGTACCTCGCCAGGGACGACCGACACACGCAGATGGTTGTGCTGCAGATGGCAAACCCGCTCGACCACCAGTCGTGGAAGGTGGTCTCTCGAAACGCAGTCGAGTAACTCTTCGCCTGCGTTAACGCACCGCGTACGGTTCCACTGCACCTTATCCACTGCTTGGCGTAGCCTCGCTGCTCACAGCCATGCTTCTCCACCTGCTTTGTGCCGTACGGCTGTTTCCGTGCGCGCTATTCTGTCTGCGTGCGCGTGCTTCTTGGTCACTATGGCTTCAAAGAAATACGCACACACATTACCCTGCGAGTGCACACAGCGCTACTGCCCCATTGTTACCGCCATCCGCCGAGAGGCTGTAAAAAGAGAAGCGGCGCTCCAACATGTAGGTGCCACTCAACCAAGGCCGCGCCGTTCCGCGACGGGGAAAACACCTTTGCAGACTGCGGCGTGGTCTGCCAGAGGGTCTAGTCGCCGATAGCAAAAGGCCATTTCTTATGTCTGTTGCGGCCCTGCAGCCACAGCAATGACGCTGTTCGTCACGCATTCAATGCGCGTTTGTGTGGCTTCTTCTGTGCGCACGCACACACGCATGCAAATGCCCTCTCTTCCTCTTCCGATGCCACTCTCCTCATTCTATCCCGCCTTCGCAATTCGGTTGCTTCTTTCTCTCCACGCCTCTTCCCCACTCACCGAACGGAGGGGTACGCAAGGAGCAGAGATACACAGCACATCCGCCACAGAAGCAAACGCATAGGTGCGCCAAAGCAAGAGGGCACGTCTCACATCACTACAGCCTGTTCTCGCGCCGCTGCGTCTCTGTGTAATCGCCACCACTCTCCGTCCAGACACATACGTGTGTGCCCCCCGCAAGCCTCTAGTGTCAGGTGTCCGTGTAAACAAGGAAGCCCAAAGAAAGGCTGTGAAGGACCGCCATCGGCCCCCACTGCTTCATTGGGCCACTGCTGGCTGCAGCCACACGCATACGCACTCTCTGTGCCTTCATCCTTTGCGCTCGCTCTCCTTTTGCTCGCTTCATTGTGTCTGCCATTCTCTACACCTTTTCGCTTTGACGCTGGCGCGCACCTATCTTACCCCTCCCCCCGCTGCCCCCTCCTTCTGAGTTGCTTTGCAGACGCACGCGCACGTCTCTTGACGATCAACTTGTTGCCAGCACAACAGCAGCAGAGGTACAGTGGACTGGAGTGTGTCCATCATCATCGTTTACCTCCTATCCCCCCCTCCCTCCGCCGCTTTCCCTGCTGTCAACTTTAGTTTACGTGAGCGGCGGCAGGAGCGGCGGAACGAGAAAACATCAACGCCGCAACGAAGAAATGGAGCGCAGCCCTCGCTCCTCGTCAGGAGGGCCCGATGGGGGCGTCTGTGCGTTACACGGCAAGCGGCGCAGCAAAGCCGATCTCACTCCGTGGAATCAGCAACCAGGCAAGCTGCGCTGCTTGTTGCAGAAGGAGTGCCACGTGCATAATGAGCACCGGCGAGCCGGTGCCAGGGAGCCGGGTAGAGCTAGTGGTGGTGGCGCTGGCGAAATGCGCGAAAGAGAGCGTAGGAAAGGAGTGGGGCGTGGTGGTAGTGGCCGAGAACGCGGTGGCCGCAGAGAACGAGGTGACAGAACTGGTCGCAGAGAACGCGGGGATAGAAGTGACACTGTCCTGTGCCGTCTGCATCGTCAGCGCCGCACTGCTCGGCAGATGCGCGAGGTGGCGGTGGGTGTGTTCGAGTGTACGGAAGGCAGTCGGTGTAAGCAGACCAGTGATAGGCGCATTGGCGCCGTTGGTGGCCGCGGCACTGATGATCGAGGGCGATTTCGCGATCAGCGAGGTCCGTCATTTGTAGAGCGCGGAGCAGGTCTTCGGCAGCGGCAGCGACGTGGCGAACGTGCACCACGCCCGCCGCAGGATCAGCACTACGAAGATGCGAATGCGGCTGCGTGGGCACCATCGGCAGGCACCGTCGCCGGGGGTGGCGGTGCCACTCGTCGTCGGGCCGGCAGGGCGGAGCGCAAGGTGTGGTGTGCACTACATGGCAAGCACTTGCCTGTGAGCCAGTGCGAATTTGTACAGGACTGTTGCTACGTCTGTCTAGACCCTAGCACTTGCTTGGCCACGCCGCTGGAGGCACCGGCGATGCTGCTCACCCGCGGCTGCGCCGAGGTGCTGTGCAGTAAGCATCACACTCTGCGCAGTGCTGGTTTTTTGGAGTTGACGGAGAAGCCTGTGGCGTACCAGTGCATGCCTGGCCACGCATGCCGTGGGGTGACGGTTCCACACATGGGCCAAGAGGCGGACAGCGCTGCAGCGGCTGCCGTAGGTGGACCTGCCGCGATGCCGTACGCGATGGCGGATATGGATGATGACGAGGAAGTCTACATGGGTGCGCGCGTTACCAGTACCTTCTTGCCCCAGAGCGGCCGCGAGGCCGTCTCCTCCTTCTTTATGTGAGAGACGTGGAGGGAGTGCTTTGGGGTGGCTGCGAGTGGCGCCAGAGCGAAGGATGGCAACGGCTTTGTGTGAAGCTTTGCGGTGCGCCTGCCTCTTTGCGAGTGTGCACTTGTAAATTGAGAGGGGAGGGGAGAAGGGAGGTGCAACTGGTTGCTGGCGGTGATCGAGTCGTCCTCCTTCCTCTATGTGGTAGTGACGCCTTTGGTGAGTGTTCTCTCTCGCCCACTCCTCCTCTCTCTCTAGAGCGCCGTGTCAGTGCCACCGGATAAAGCGACAGAAGAAAAGGACATGACTGCACTGGCGCGCAAACGACACCGAGTGAGTTTCAACAGACGTGTGGAAGCTGTATCGGGCGTGATAAGCGCGACCGGGTTAGGTGTCGCTGAACTCCTTCCCCAGCCCTCTCCGGAGCATGATGTGCGTGCCCCAAATTGCTAGGTTCTTGATCACCTGCTGGCGTTGTTGCACTACACTGTCATGACATGATCTTGCAGCAGTCCCCTGTCGATGGTTGCGCTGTGTGTAAAGTGTCTGTGTCTCTTTGATCCTCGTGTGTCGCTCTTGCTCTTTGCGTCTCCTCTTTCTCTCCAAGTGCCCCACCTTCTTGTGGTCGCTGCATGCCATCCTCTCTGCCCCCACTGAGGCGCTCTTCACCACACACTCGCGGTCAGCCTTCTCGGCTAAGCAGCAAAAAGACGGAACAACATCTGTGCTCACGGACACCCCTGGATCGCTTCCAGGCTAGTAGGAAGCGACGAGACGCGAAACGTGCACGGCTTGCTGCAACTTCGCCCTCACGCGATCGACCTTTCCACACCATGACGGCCACGCCAGAGATGGCGGAGTACTGCCTCCGCGTCATTGGGCAGCAGATCAGTGACCCCGACGCTCCATCGGTGCCGCTGCCGGTCATCCCGAAGGAAGATTCGGCGTGCTTCGTGACACTCACGACATTGCCACATGACCGACTGCGCGGCTGCATTGGATCTCTGCGGCCAGGGGACCTCAAGAAAGACATGCGCCGACTCGCAATCGCCGCCGCCTTCCAGGACTCGCGGTTCCCGAAGGTGAAGGAGGAAGAGCTGCCGTCGCTTCGATGTTGCTTCAGCCTGTTGCACACGTTTGAGCCTTGTTCTGCTTGGAATGACTGGGAAATCGGTAAGCACGGCCTCATCGCCGAGTACGGCGACTACAGCGCCACATACTTGCCTTCGGTAGCGGAGGAGCAAGGCTGGAACCATCGAGAAACCCTCGTAAGCCTGATGGAGAAGGCGGGTTTTGAGGGGGCAGTGACGGACCAGATGCTGAAGAAATTACGCATTACCCGATATCAGGTCAGTAAAGCCTTCAAGGACTACAAGGACATCGTCACGCTTTGAGCGGCGCCATCGCCTGCAGTCGCGCTGAGGATGTCGGCGGTAGCTCATGGGAGTCTACTGCCGCATCACTACACGCAAGCACAGATACACCCCCCCCTCCCCCCTCCCCCCTCCCCCCACACGCACATTCGTCATGCACGTAGGCACAGACGTAATTGATTCAGCTGCGGCTCCCTCTCTCTTCACTTCCATCGTCCCACAGCTTCAATCACGTGCTGCGTATAGCACATATACGTGCGACACAAGCGAAGTGGTAAGAGGCGACGTTGTGCTGGCATCTCTCCTGCGTGTCTTCTTAATTTTCGTGGTGCGGCGCCTCCGCTCTTCTCTTAGTGCTGCCTTTTTTTATCTGTCTGTTTGCTTGTTTTCTTGGCTGTTGGGGTACTGCCCAAGCCACTCGTCGCCCCCCGAGCTGTGCTTCAAGCTGCGCATGTGTATCATGTGCTGGCAAGATATTGTCTCACTGTACGTCTTGTTTTGGTTCAGCTTTGGATATCTTTTCTATGCATTTATTTCCTCCGGCCGCCTCCTGGTAGGTGTGTGTGTGTGTGCGCCGCACAGTTTTCTGTATCAACACTGCTCCCTTCTGTTCGGTGCTTGAAGACAAAGCAAAGTGAACCACATCATCGGCTTCGAGAAAAAATGAAAATGTAAGGCAAGAGGCGCACACGCACACGCAACATTCGTACAGGCAAGGACCGGTGCAGTGCTTCTCCAGATGATCAGTAGTGATGTTCCTCCTCCTCCCCTCTGCTAGCACATTCAGCCCCAACGCATGAGGTGTAACGGCTGCTCCGGAGTTCCGAGGAGGAGGAGGAGGAGGGGGGGAGGGCGCAGTTACGGGAGCGGACAAGTTAAGCGCGCGCAACTGATAATGTGGTGGTGGTTGAGGAGTGGACGTTAGCGAGGATGGTGTCATCATCACTGATCCACAGCCCAAACGCACCTGATACGGTGACCCAGGAACATTTATTCTTGTCTCATTGTGCACCAATCTACTCCTTGTCACCCGTGGGCCCCTCTCACCTGGGGTGGTCAATTTCCACAGCGCGTTCTCTTAGCCTTCCCGGACCTCATATGTCTGCTCGCCTTTTTCTCTACGGCCATATTCGCCTGCATCTCACACCCACCAAGACATACGTGGAAGTGGCCAACTCCATATTCTTCCCACCTACATCAATCGCATTATTTCTCACTCAAGTCGACCATTAGGAGAGGGGTGTGCCCGTTCTCGTATCCTTGCCGCTTTTCATCAGTCTTCTTATCAGATGTCTGCGCTAGTTCATCCCTTAGCACCCTTGCTCAATCGGCGGCGCAGCTTCGGTGAGACGACGAGGAGTGCAGGCCGGCAAGTAAACCTTCACAGATATAGTGCGTTTCTCTTCCGTTTACCCACCCTTCTCCTGTCTTAGGGCCCCTGTCTCAATCGCTACTGGAGGTGCGTACCTGGGCAGCATGAAGTACGCCGCACTCCCCCTCCACAGAAGCACACGCACACAAACCAAATCCAAGGAGGTGGCGAACTGCGGTATCGCGTGTCTCGTATTGCTTCACGCGACCCGACTGGGCCTGTGATGGACGGAGGCAGAGTGGAGATAACTTCATGCGGTAGGGTAGAGAATTGTCACATTGAAAAAGGAACCAACCTTCTTTTCTTCCTCGCCTTTCTCCCTTCCTGGTGCTCCCGCATGTGGCTGTAACTGTAGAAGCCGCTGCGTGTTACTTCCCCTTGCTCCATTCCTCCACCACATCCTCCTTCCACCTCTCTCGCGTCTTTGACTCGTTTTTACTTTCCCTAGCTCTCCGCAGCTCGATCTGTTTTTCCCCCATCACTTTCGCTTTCTTGCTTCTGACCTCGTGCATCGGTCGATGAAGTGCTCGTGTGGTTGTACACAGTAGTGGGGATAGATTGTATCACATCAGGTCACGTCACCTGTACTCACTTAATACACAGCCGCAGACACCTAGGGACAGCTATCGGAGCTGTTGTTGTGAGCAGAGCTATAGCAGGCTGGATGCTGGCAGACGTGACCGACACCTATGGACGTCCTCCAGTGGAGCGCGCAGCGCGAGGGAAAGGCGGCTCCAAGCACAAGAAAAAGAGGCGGCGTACAAAGCTGAGACACGTCGACGAGTCAGAGCAGGATGCCTGGCTCGATCGCGCGCGGCAGAGCCTGCACTGCTCGCTTTTCTGCGGCGGCACCAAATGCCGACAGGAGAGCTGGGAGTCTATGAGGGAGAAGGAGCAGCGCGCCGCGGCCATCGAGGGTCTGCAGTCGAACTGGGTCGGCGACGACGTCATCGCGAGCCAGCGACCGTCGACGTCGCTATTTCTCAAATACCCTATTATTGCTCAGTTTCATTCCAAACATATCACTGGCGTGCTCAACCTACAGGAGAAGGGCGAGCATGGCAACTGCGGACCGGATGGTATCTACGAGAGCAGCGGCTACAGCTACAACGGTGCCGAAGACCTAATGCCGCACGGCATCTCGTACTACGAATTTCCGTGGCCTGACATGACGACCCCGCAGCAAGACGTCGTGCTGCGCAGTGTGCAGGTCATGGACTACCATATCAAGCAGAAAGGTAAGGTCCTGGTGCACTGCCACGCCGGGCTTGGTCGCACGGGGCTCATGATCGCGTGCTACTACGTGTACAGTCAGCATATCCCGTCCCACGAGGCGATCGCGCTGGTGCGCAAGTCGCGTCCTGGTGCCATTCAGACGCGTCGCCAGGCGCAATTCATTGTGGACTTCGAGAAGCATCTGTGGCGACTCTCACAGGCATTCCGGGTTGAAATCTCCGATGCTTTGATCGATCTCAACCTTTTCATTCAACGGCAGCACCTCGTCCTGCATGGTGAGCAGGCAGAATTGTATAAAAGTGTACCGCTCTTTCTTCATACCATCTTGTGCCGCCTGCTCAACCTGACGAAGGACAACACAGATGCGGCGCGACTGGCATTGCGGTCTCTTGGCCCAAGCGCAGCCCCGACGGACACGACGCTGTCCGCGTGCCGCCTCGCCATCAACCGTCGCCGCTTCCGCGTGCAGAGTGTGCGTGATGTGTCTATCCTGAGCTTTTTAGTGTGTGACTGGTTCCGCAGCACGTCGTCGCCGGCGCTGACAGAGGAGAATTGCGACCAGATCGTGAAGAGCAAGCGGATGTCCTTCTCGAAACAGGAAGGCCTGCCACTGGAGATTCGCCGCATCCTGCCGAAGCCGGCACGCCACACGCTGGGGATGGTCATCTCTGCGCTCTACATCATTGCAAGGCAGGTGGGCAACACCAACCTTACCAACTCCGCCTTCCATTGCATTGTCGATGCCTTCAACCACGCCTTCAACCCGATCAAGGTTCGCCATAGTCCGCTCGAGCGCGAGCTCATTCACAAGTTTTTCTTGGACTGGGGTAAGTGTGTGGGGGACATGTACTTCAACTACGACGCCGTGCCCGCCGCCCACCGCACTATCAAACGGATTGCACTGGCCTCCTCTATTGTGCTGGAGGCAACGAAGAACACCGATCCGCCGCGCAAGAGCTTGCCTAGTATTCGGACCCTCCCAGTGTTATCGGCTACGTTCGAGGTGCCTAATATCCCGGCTAATCGGACAGTAGCCCCTGACTTTCCACTGAGCCCTTCTAGACGAAGTCGCACTTCTCAAGTCCTCAACGCCTACCTCCCCCTGGAGGCGGGCTCGGAAAGCAAGACGCGCCTCTGGCGGCCACCACTCATCGAATACCGCCGCGACACGGATGGTTGGCGTGGCGGCGACGAACAAGAGCGTCCGTTCAGCTTTCCGGGCAACGCCACGACAAGGCGCTGAAACATCGACGCGCGTCCCCCTCGTCTCCGCAAAGGTACATTTTCTCTGGTGCTTCTCTCACTGTTGGAGTGCGCGCGTGTTCGTGTTCGTGTGTGTGTGTGTGTGCGTGTACGTTTCCATGCCTCGCCCTTCCCTTCCTTTCCCCTTATCTAGCTACCTCTACCCTGCCATTCATACACATACACACGCAGATGGGTGATGCATAGAAGGCGCACCACCAGCAGCAGAGGCATTATGTTCCTGTAGTTGTCTGTGCAGTTGTGACTCTTTTCTCTCTTAGTTCTGTGTGTAAGTGTATGCGTGTGCTTCCAGCCACCTCCCTGTGATGTTAGCACATGCCCCACTCGCCTCTCCTTTCCCTCCCTTTCTTTTTCTCCTTGAGAGGTGCGTCCGCGAGTGGGTCGATGTTCTTCCCGTACAGTTCCCCTTTTCGCCAAGGTTGGGTGACCGCCCTCCCTCCGCACCCCTCACATCTCCATTGCTTTCTCTCGCTCAACCCCCTCTTCGCTCGCGCCTCTCTTCGGCGATTCTCGTGCTTGTTTTGTGTTTCTTCACCATCATCTGTTTATTTGCGTTACAAGTTTGTGAGGGTCCGAACGTCATGCCACTAAGTACATCTAATGAACACGCGCACCGATGTGATAACACACAGACACCCACACACAACCACACACGCACACACACACACACCGAGTCAGACAGACAGACACGCGTGGATGGCTCGACACCGCCTTCTTTTGCCTCACTCCACGTTATTAATGCCTCGGTGGACTTGCGCGCGATACATACACGTGTGTACGCCAAGACATAATAATTCGTCAACGTAGTGGGGATGGCGTGGCTCTGTATATTCGGCTGGGCGTATGTGTGTGAGCGCGCGCGAGCGCATTCATGTGTGCTGTTCGTTACTCTTCTTCACCGCTACTCTATTGCGCCTACTCGCCTGTTCTTGCGTACATTCATTTGGCTGCTATCGTGGCTCAGCTTTTATTTCGGAGTTTATTTCTCTCTCTCTTCTATCATCTTGCCTTTATCTGCTCTCTCTTGTTTTCTTTTCTGTGACACCGTCGCAGACTCCCTCGCTGCCCTCAGCACCTCGATGCGTGAGGTCTAGAAAAATGTAAGACTATAAAGAGCGCATACGAAAGCACAAGAGAGGTGGAGCTCGCGTATGCTCACCTTGCGGTTGCTGAAGGGTGGTGTTTTTTAAGGGTAATTTTTTTTCAGTGTGTAATTGATCGCTCGCTCGCTCGTGCATGCACGTACGTTGTGTTTCAAGAATGTTCATGTCTCTCAGCATTCTTGACAAACGATGGCGAGGCGGATCAGCGAGACGCTTGTTCTACGTTGGCTCGTCTACTGCACGTACATCTTGAGCTTTTTGCTGTTTCTTCGTGCATGTGTGTGTGTGTGTCGGCGAAGTGGGAGGGGGAGGGGTGATGTCCTTCAGAGGCTCCTCAGCTCTCACAGGTTCACGTTTCCCCTTCTTCCACTCTCGCTCCTTGTGTGTCTGTTCACTCCTCTCCTTGTCTTCCCTCTCCTACTTGACAACACCACAGACCTGCATGTAGACTGGCACGCAGGGCACAAGGTTGGACCTACACAGAGGCATACACTGCTTGTATTGTCCATCTCTTTCTGCGAGGCATCATGTGGCTGCAGTGCAGTCGTGTGCTCCGCGAGCGGGCAGAGCGTGGGCTCTACTTCCCCATCAACCATCGAATTATTGACCAGCGTAACACCTCAGCTTCTGGAGCGGAAGAGGCCGATATCCAGTCCCGGTACCGGCGCCAGCTACGGTCGAGCTTTGTGACGGGGGAGACACGGCAGACGGAGCCGCCAGCGTGGAGCCAGCGAACTCGCCCCACCCACTTTTTCTCGCTTCCGCTACCGACCCGGTGCCTACTTCGGGTGCGCGTGAAGGAGATGCACGACAGCATGCTATTTTCTAATGCGCACATCGAGCCGCTTCTGATTCCTGCTGCTAAGCTACACGTCACCCTGGGGGTGATGTCCATTAGTGGTGACACATCCACAGCAGAGAAAGCCGCGGATCCTGCAGCACCTGATGTGCTGGCGGCCATCCAAGATTGCGTCGACCAGGCGTGTCATGATACGTGCACGGGGCCACTGCAGCTGCGCTTTCGCGGCCTTGGCACCTTCGGACATGGCCGTGTGCTGTTCGCCAGATGCATCACTGAGGCACACTTCACCACACTAGACACGCTTGTGCGCCGCATTCGAAGAGACGTAGGGCTCGGCTTAGGCGTGGACATGAAGGGCAACCCGAACGATTCTTACGTGCCCCACGTCACCGTCGCTAAGCTCCGTCCATCGCAGATTGGTGAATTTGGTCGTCAGCTTCCCATGTCGATGTGGGCGGCTCATCAGCATCACGACTTTGGCGACGTCACCTTTAACAGGGTCGATCTGTGCAGCATGAAGGGCCAGGGAAAGGATGGGTACTACCACGTTGTGTCCTCGGTGACGGTGTAGTAGGTGAGCACTTCAGGGCACAAGTGTAAAGTACGTGCGTGGGCGCTCAAGGCACCACCGCGTCGACAGCGGCGGCGGTGAGGCAAGGGAAGGGGGGTGCACACTACCTGCATCGTTTTAGCCATGGGATGACCTTAGTTGAAAGATTTACTTCTTGCTTTGGGGTTGTATAGTTTTGTTGGCGACGGAAGAGGCGGCGACGTTGGCGTGGCCCCCTTCCCCCTCCTTCTGTCTGTTGGCAAGCGAGTCGAGACGTGCTCCTTAGCGCTGTGGAGCTCATTGCCTACATCGAAAGAAAGTACGGGACCCGGCAAACAGAAGACACTCCCGCCATCGAGCAGTGTGTTTCCGTGTGACCATATTTGGTGGACAGACCGTAGCAGGAGCGCATGCTCGCAGGCTATGCGTTGCCAGGGAGGGAGAAGAGAGAAGGTGTGGACACGTGTGCGCACATCACCGTAGGACAGCCGTTTTGAAGGGAGTGGGCCCATGAAATGCAGTAAAGCACCACGGAAGCGCACACGGCGGCACTAAGAGCAGAATAAGGAGAGCAGGTAGCCCCTCTTGTAGTCCCTCTTCTCTTTTCTCTACGTGCGCACCTCACCCTCCAAAACAACACCACTGAGATGCGACTGTCGACAGTGGGTCTCCCCTTTTCTATCGAACGCTCTTCGTGCTCCAGCTTTCGTGTGTCTTCTGCGATGGGCTTCGATTTTTCTTCACTCCGTTGACTCTCTTTCTCTGTCCTTCCGTGTGCGAGTGTGTGAGCAGCACACCACAGCTCGACTTGCTCTTTTCTATTCAAGGGCCGCCCGCCTCACCACAGACACTAGCGCACTCTGCCTCCATAGGGCGCCGCCTCCCATTTCTCTTGTGAATCATGTCTGCGGCAGCCAAGAAGGGTCCTCACGTGAGGACCAGCAAAGCGGCCAAAGCTAACACTGTCTGCACCGCACCAGGCACAGGTGCGAAGCACAGCGCAGCATCATCGGCGCTCACGCCCGCGGCGCTGCTGGAGGTGCCTCTGGAGTACAAACAGCAGCTACGCCAGGCATTCGATAAGTTTGACGACTCCGGAAAAGGCCTCATCCCTGCACACGAGGCTGTGGTTGCTCTCTATGCTCTTGGATACGATGTAGGCAGCGCGGAGCTGCAGAAGCTGCTGCAAGAGGTGGGCGCTACCGGCGCTGAGTCAATCGACTTCAATGACTTCTACAGCGTTCTAGTGCTGAAGATGACCAAACCAGAGACTAAGAATGAGTCGGTGCGTGCCTTTAAACAGATGGACCGAGATGACAAGGGGTACATCGGCCTCGAAGACCTGCGCTCCATGGCTGACGCACTGCATATGAACATGACAGACGACGAGCTGTCCGAGATGATCCAGTTCGCACGCTCTGTCGGGTACCACGCCCCCACACAAGGACAGTCAGAGTTCGACGCAAGAGATGCGCTGGCAGTCTCAGAGGCTGAGTACTTGCGTTTGATGAAGCGAGCCAACGTTTACTGAATGAGCTGAGGAGGGAGAGTGAAGAGGACCAAGCCTCTCGACAAACTTGTGCGGTCGCTCGAATTGCGCCTGCGCCCTTAGCACCCTGTGTGTAGTTTCCATGTCTGCTGGCGGAGCTGCTGTTGTGCAGGGCGAGAAAGCCAAAAAAAATCAAAAGGGGTGGGCCAGTGCAATGATGAGCGGACTGGCTAACAACGCTTCTCTTCGATGCATGACCGCATAGAAGGACAGCATGCAAAGCTGGTGAGCTCCCCCGTCATGTACACTATAACGCGAGCTAGGCTTTGATGTGTGAGCAACAAAGAAACAAAGCGAAGAGAAAAAATATGCTACATCAAGCGGTTGGAGCTTATGGAGCCACCAGCTCTGAGTACAGTGTCACACTCCTCCTTGTGTGTCTTGTGTTCTGCTTCAAGCGACGTGGCTCTCAGCAGCTTGTCGCTGACGCTTGGTCAGAGGGTAGACCCCGAGTAATTTCAGCAAGATTGACAAGAGTTAGAGAGGGCGCGGGGGGGGGACAGAGGAGAACGTTGCTCTTTCTCTTGCGACGCTTCACTCCAGCTGAGGTATGCGATGGGGAAGGGGAGGTCATATTTGTCTCTGCTTCTTTCGTCAATTTTGTGAAACAAAGATGAGGCTCACCTACGACGTCCTTGCGATGCTGTGACGGTGGGCACTTTGTCCTTTCCTTTTCACAGATCCCTGATTCACCCCCTTCCCCTTTATGCCTCTTTTCGCCTGCCCTGGTTGCCTTCTCTGCTGTTCTCTCCTCGCTCTCTTGCGTTGGCGTTGGCCCACTAACGAGGCGCGTGTGTCTTCCTCTTCAGTGTTATGTTTGGTCCCACTTCTCTCTTGTTCACTCTTTCCTTCTTTGTCGGCTCGTGCTTGCACATTTGACGGCGGCACCAACCGCCCCTCTCTTCACAATCATTGTGAAGAATGAGTGGAAGAGACAATAGAAAGCGATCCCTCTCCTCACAACAGAGGAGGCGGGGTTGTGTTGTGGTACACAATTGCATACTTCAGCAGAGGGAGCGGTCTATTCCATCTTCACCGACGTGTGGGTGTATGCCGATGGAACGACACGGAGGTTCGTGCGACTAACTGACACTAAAAAGACCAGGTCTACCGCTTCTACACCCCTCACGCACTCTTTGCATATCGGTCGCCGTGCTCATTAATACCCCTCGCTTATCCAAGCACCCCATTGGACACGGCTGCGTCGAGGCGTGCTGCCTCAGTACCGTGCAGTCTTCCGACTTGCCAGTATCTAGCACTGGCAGCATGTCCACCTTTGGCGTTTCTTCCTACTTCCTGTGGACCCAGAAGGGGCAGACAGTGCTGCCGCTTGTGCGGGGGAGCGGGTTTCTTTTAGCCTTTCAACAACTGAACACCTTCTACAGTTATCATGTCATGTCCGCTGCTCATGTCACTTGCCCCGTCAAGTACCGGAAGCTCTACGGGGACACCGTTGGGCTCAAGGCAATCGGAGAGCGGCACATTAGCACCCGCCTGCTCATACCAGATGAAGCAACACGTAAAGTGCGATCATCTTTCGAGTTGGAGTTCAGACAGCAGTACATGCCGAACACTGATGTTGCTTCACTGCGTCTGTGTAGGGAGAAGCAGTTCAAGGAGACCATACAGTCGCCACAGGATAGCAGCGCCGGCACCACATCTCCGCTGGAGGTAATCGAGCCAGATCTGGATCCCATCGAGGAGGGGGATGAGCTTATCTTGTGCGGAGTGCATACGGAAGAGGAGCGAGCAAACCCAAACGACGACGGACTGATGCTTACCCCCATGCGTTTGACAGCCACGTGTAAGGCAGCTCTCTTGTCGCTTGACTACGGTATCGTTCTGTTAGCCTCCATCGATGGCCCAGCCGAGGAGGTAAGAGGGGGCAGCAGCGGCAGCGCGGTTTCTGCCAGCAGCTCAGTCACAGTACCTCCGCTTTCCTTGAGCATGTGCGGCGGTCCGGTGCTTCGCCGTTCCTCAGGAAGGTGCGTTGGTGTGATTGCGGCGCGGGTTATGAAGAACGCGCCACCGCGCGATCCGCAAGCTGTCTCACTCTACCAGGACCCCTATCTGGACATCTCCGAACACATCGCCTTACACACGCACTGGCCGCTGGATGTTGCGTTTGTGCCTATAGGTGAGTTCTACGACCCTCTCCGTCGCTGCGAGATGTAGGGAGAGAAGCGGCGGTGATGGTGTGTCTCCCTCTCAACCTGTGCGTAAACTGTGTGTCTCTGGACGCAGTACCCCACCGCTGACGCCCACACCACTTTTTCTTCCACTGTTTGCGGCTCTGCGGCTCGATTTACCACACGAATGCCTACGCACGCACAGGTGGGTTCCTGGCGTACACGTGCATCTTTTGATAAAGTTATTCCTGTTACTGCACACGCCAGACCACACACTCAGGCGATCCACTTCTCTTGCTCCCATGCATGAGTGGTGCTTCCTGTTCCGCTTTTTTTCTTCTCTTCGCGTCTGTTTTGGTGGTACCCAGGGGCACAGCCACCGCATCACCACACCATCATTTTCAACTCCCCTTTCTCTCTTTGTAGAGTCCAGCCAGGGGGGGATCAAAAAAAAAAAACACATGAATACCCCTCGTTTTTTCTCATTCCCAATACTCTTCCTTCTATTGCTCTGGTGTCTTGCGGCGGCACGAGGGGTCCTTGCAGCGCACAAAAGGGGTGCCGGCAGGGGCGCACAGGTGCCGACCACTCGATCTCTGACTCTCTTGGTGTGACTCTTGACTGTGTGTCTGTATGAGGAGTGAAGGAGGGGGGCTGCAGCTGGATCAAAGCCCTCAGCGCAGTACTCCGCACTTTGCTTCTCCCTTTTCCCTCTTCCCTTTCCTTCCCGCTTTTGTTGTTTCTCGAGAAAAGAGGCGCCCTGATGTCGGGGGGACACCTCAGTGCGTGGCATCAGGCCCCAGTAAACCGATCTGTGGGGAGACCAGGCAGGCCCCTATGCCTGCCAATGCGGAAGCACTGCTGCTGGTGGTGGCGGTGGCAGGATCAGGCATCAGAGGCCCTGACAAAGTCAGAGCAACGTATCGCTGCTGATGCCGGCGGTCCGGTCCTCGACGGTGTGGCGTTGGAGCGACCTGCCCCAGCAAACAGGTCTGCGCCATTCATATGATCGGCAGCGTGTTGGCGTGACTCGAGCGTGTCCCACCCAGCCCCTCGCTGCCTGCTGGTGTGGGGAGGCCGAGCGTCACCCCCCGGGGGATGCCCCGAGAGGCGACCGGCATGATGGGAGCGGCCGTGAGTCGACTCGCGAGGCGGAGGGTAGGGTCGAGTTCGTGTCTGCGGCCGTGCTCGGATGGCTGGGTCGTCGCACTGCTCTACTGCGCGTCTAGCGCGGCATCGCACCACGCGATTGGACCTGCGATGGGCTGGTGGCCGAGTGGGGTTGATGAGTGCACTCTGTGTGGCAGAGAATGGCCACGCTGAAGAAAAAGCAATTTGGATGTGTCTTCTGCTTGCTTGAATGCGCTTTTTGCTGTTGTTGCTCGAGAGCCGCGTTGCTGCTCTCATTTTCTCAGAGTGTCTCTCAGCGCGCACCTCGCCCATTCCTTCTTGCACGCACTACCTCTCTCTCCCTATCTCCACACTGTTTTCCCGCTGATATGCTCTATCTCCTTCTTGTCCTACATCCTACCCACGCTCATACCCATGCGTTCGTCTGCGCACATTCGAAAAGAATTCCAAGTCATCCCCCACCCGTGCAGACACATCCACATAAGGCTGGACGGAGGCCTTGCAGTGTTTCCCTTTTTTTTTTCGCTGTTATACTCGACACAGAGAACACAAAATGGTGAAAGCGTCCCCCGGGGCGGAGAACATCCGCGTCGTCATCCGCTGCCGCGACATTCTCCCGTACGAGGCGGAGCGCGGTGACAAAGCGCTCGTTCGGCTCGACCTGGCGACCAACCAGGTGGTGGTGCGACACCCCATTGGGGACTCTGACGTGTTTGCGTTCGACGCTGTCTACAACAACTCCTTCACCCAGCGCGACATCTTCCTGCAGGAGGTGCAGCCACTGGCGGACGCGGTGCTGCAAGGCTACAATGCCACTGTCTTCGCCTACGGTCAGTCCGGCTCTGGTAAGACGCACACAATGACGGGTAAGCTGAGTCAGCGAGACATGTGGGGTATGATGCCACAGGTAGTAGACTACCTCTTTTGTGAAATCAAGAAACTCACGTCGTCCACAAAGACCTTCAAGGTGAGGGTGTCCTATGTGGAACTGTACAACGGCAAGTCGCGCGACCTGCTCGCCTCGAGGCAGGTAAACCTGGAGATTAAGCAAAACATGTTGAAGAACTTTTACGTTAAGGGTGCGGTGATGCCAGAGGTGACTAGCTTTGAGGAGGCCATCAAGTGGTTCAACGCCGGTACCGAGAGGCGGCAGACGGCCTCGACGGATCTCAACGACACAAGCAGCCGCAGTCACTCTCTATTCACAGTGCAGATTGAGAACTTCGATTTTGAGAACGACCCGAGCTCGCCGATCGTCATGACGAGCAAGATCAATGTGGTCGACTTGGCCGGATCGGAGAAGCTTAGCAAGACGAATGCAACTGGCGAGACAGCGAAAGAAGGTTGCAACATCAATTTGTCCCTATCCGCGCTGGCCACGGTGATTGACACAATCGTGAAGGGAGCAAAGCACATCCCGTACCGCGGATCGCCGCTGACGATGCTGCTGAAGGACTCGTTGGGCGGCAATGCCAAGACAGTTATGTTCGCGAACATCGGCCCGTCCGATAAGAACCTGTCCGAGACGATTTCGACACTCCGGTTTGCACTGCGCGCGAAGCAGATCGAGAACAAGCCCATCAAGAACATGGACCCGAAAGATGCCCGCATCCAGGACCTGATGGAGCAGATAGAGGAACTTAAGAAGCGGCTGGGCAACGTGGACCTGAATGTGGAGGACAACCTGCGCCAGCGCATCGAGGAGCTTGAGATCGAGAACTCCGACCTCCGTGGCGGCGGCGAGAAGAATAACATCGAGCTTGAGGAGCAGAACCGCTTCCTGCTGGCTCAAATCGAGCAGAAAGAGAACGAGGTGGTGGAACGGCAGCACGAGATTCGCAAAGAGTTGGAGCGACGTGAGCTTGTGGAGTCGAACCTGTCGAATGAGTCCAGCCGGCTGCGCGATCTGCGGTTTGCCAATATCAACTTCCTCAAGCGTGTTTGCACCGATGAGCAGCTGGAGCAGATGCGGATGCACATGTCGCCTGACAAGGCAGCCAAGAAAAATTCAGACGACTGGGATGTGAAAGAGATTGGCATCTACCTCCATGGCTTTGCCGAGCAGTACGAGCACTGGCGGAGGGTGACGTATACGCAGGAGGACATGGAGAAGTATGCTCGGCGTGCGATGGAAGAGCTGGAGAGGCAGACACAGCGTCAGCTGAGCGACGCTGCACACGCCAAGGAGGATTTGCAGCGCCAACGGGACGAAGAGGCGGCGCGCCACACAGCTGAACAAGGCGCCACGTCGCAGCTCAAGGTGGACCTCAACACCCTGCGCGAAGAGAACGTGAAGCTGCGTGAGAAGATCGAGCGCGACCAAGAGAAGATAAAGGTGAAGCTCGCCAATACGAAGGAAGAGATGAAGACGTTGCAGGATCAAGTCGATGCGGCAAGGCTAAAGGTCACCGAGAAGGAGCGCGAAGTAAAGCGGCTGCGACTCATGCTGGAGGATCAGGGAGGTGCTAGCATCGTTGGCGCCGCTGGCAGCTCGCGCAGGTCGGTCAGCGCTTCTGGGCAAGACCCAGCGGGCTGGGGCAGTGGGGAGGAGCGTACTGCTCTAATGCATGAGTTAGAGGTGGCGCGCCACGCCAAGTCTGTACTTGAAAACCGTATCAAGGAGACGAACGTGTCGCTGCGCCGCTTTGGCGTCTGTATTGCCGGTTCGAATAGCCTCGAGAGCGCTGAGGCAGCCGCTGTAAACGAGGTGGAGGCGTTCATTCTGGCGGCGGCCGATGAAGAGCCAGTCAATGGTGACATCGTAGCGCAGTTGCAGCAGCAGCTCCGTGTAAAGCAGCGCCTTGTAGAGCTCATGCATCAGCATCAGATGCGACTCAACGACATGATCTTCAAGTATGAACTCCTCAAGACTGGGCGTGTCACGGCGAACTCGACGACAGCAAGTAGCCCGGCCGCTGGCGCGCTTTCTGTCGGTGTCGCCCAAGGGGTGCCGGTCGATATAAACGGCGGTAGCGGCATAGATGAGGCGACCGCAAACCAGGTGAAGGAGCTGCTGCAGCGCAAGGAAGACCAGATGGAGGCGATGCAGCTGGAAAAGGACCAGGCCTGCGACAAGCTTGTCCGGAAGCTGAACAAGTCGGAGCGCAAAATTCGGGAGCTCGAGTCTATGTTGGCGGAGGAGCACGCGCAGTTCACTGAGGAGAAGATCGAGAGGGAGAAGGAGGTGGCCGAGCTGCAGAGCTACAACCAGCAGCTCGCCCTCGAACTCGAGAACGCGCGCAGTCAAGTCGAGCTTCTCAAGGCGGAGATGGACAGCGCCGTGCGGGGCAAAGAAAGCGAGGTGGACTACTACAAGACCCAGGTGGAGGAGGCGAACCGGCGCCTTGACGCCATCCGTAATACCGCCGCCGAGTTCGAGGAGCAGCGCAAGAGCTACCAGAGACTGCAAGAGCAGGTGGCGCGAACAGAAGACGCGCTCGCCATCAAGAATGAGGAGCTGGAGAGCAACCGCCAGATGGTGCAGTGGTCCAACCAGCAGCTCGAGAAGGAGAAGCAGAAGAACGAGGAGCTGGAGCAGGTGGTGCAGGACAAGCAGCTGGAGCTGCGCCAGCAGGAGCAGAACTTCCACGCAGAGATGACGGAGCGGATGAACGCGTTGGCCGCCAGTAACAACCGTCGCCTCGCTGAGAACGTCGCGCAGTGCGAGGAGCGCATTAACGAAGAACGCATGAAGGAAAAGGCGCTGCAGAAGAAGCTCAAGAGTGCCAAGACAACGGCCAGTAAGGCCGCGCAGCGCTACGACGAGATGATTCTGGAGAACGAGGCGCTGCGGTCGAAGCTGGAGGAGCTGAAGGTGGCCTCAATGAAGCTGTACCTTGAGCGGCAGGAGGCTCAGCGCGAGCACGACGCATATCGACCAGGGAACGGCATTCGGTCTCGCGGGCTTTGATGTGTGTGTGTGTGTGTAATAAAGGTGTGCAATCTATATTTTTTCTATTTCCCTACTCCATCCCTCACCTTGGCAGAAGGGAAAGAAGACACTCCCTCCGGCGCACTCTCAGAAGCAAACACATATGTCTGCTGCTACTTCTGCTCCTCTTCCGCCTCTTCATGCTGTAACCCTCTTTTTTTCTAACTGTCCTGTTGTGCTTGGTGTTGCTATAGCTGCTTCGCGTACCGTCCCTGGTGCGCGCCTCTGTCACCGCTCCTGTGAAGCGAGGCGCATGCGAAGGGTCCAATCGTTTGATCGCTTCGCTGTTGGCTCTCTGCCTTCATACAGGTGTGTGTGTGTGTATGCTCGTGTCTATATTCGGGTACGGGCAGATGCTTGCGGTCACTGTGACTTATTTCTGGAACGTTTATTCTCCTCCGCTGTCGATCCTTCCCCCGTCCTTCGTCTGAGGCTTCTTTCTCTTCTGTTTCTTCCAACCGCTGTTTTTCTGTCTTTCGTTGCTCTTTTTTCTTCCTGTTGGACTGTCGCCTTTCCGAGAGTTTTCCTTTTCCCTTTCCTGTCTCCTCTTTTGGTGATGAAATGGGCCTTGTCGTGGCTTTCTTTCTCTGCGGCGCATATGTTTTGCTCATCTGTGTGTCCTCCTCCCTGCCGTGAGTGACGTAGCGCTGGGCTGTTTCCTCTTCCTCCTCTGCCCCTGCCCGTTGTGTCCTTTTTGGTGTGCGTGTTGCGTTTGCTCTGTCTTGTGCCAGACACCCGTCTTGGATGACGGATTTCACTCTCCCTTCCCTGTCCGCTGCATGCATGCATGCGTGTATGTGCGTGCTGTGAAGAAAGGGGCACCGAGAAGAACAAACAAACTCGAAGCACAGTCGAACCACAGCGAAAGAGATAGACCAGGCAGAGCTGCTGACGGACCGAAGCACTCGCCTCCTACCCACACCCGCTCATATATGCACCCCAACGTTTTATTTATTTATTTTTTTTTTTTTGGCGCTCTTTCCGTCCTGTTCCGTCCCTTCTCTCTCTCTCTCTCTCTTTGCGATGTCGTACGCTGCGGCGTGCGGCATATCTCAGGTGCTTCTTAAGGCAGTAGATCCTCCACAGAAAGGCAAAAGAGAACAAAGATAAAGACAAACAAACAACCAAGAGAAACCAAACTCCATATAATAAAAGGCCAGTACCCGGTGCAAGCGACACACACGCACATGCGGGCATACACACCCACGTCATCTCATCATTGAATCAGCGGTGTTTGTTCGTTTAATAATAGCTTTGCTGAGTGCTTGTTCTATTGCGGGAATTAATCAGCATGTGCCAAACTGTTTTAGCATCCAACGTCGCAATGTGAGCCTCGAGAACAAGCGCCCCAGGTCGTTTGTCTTGCCGTTGCTCCCCCTCCACTCCACTATCTCCTACTCGAGGGAAGTCGTACCCCTTTACGCGCCATTATACATCTCGCATGCCCCACCCTCTCCCTTCTCTTCTTCCCTCATAATCGTCTTTGGCGGTGTTTCTCTTTCTTCCCTGGCCGCCAAGTCATACGCAGCCACGTGCCCACTATAGGGGAGCTGCGAGTTCAACAGGCCCCTCTCGCTGCTTTTCGTACTACCACCTCAGGCCCGCTCGTGTTTTGCGTGAAGCGCATCTTTTCACCTTGGGCAGTCGTGAGGGCAAGGGATCCACCATGGTTCGTGACACCGCCGAGAAGAAGGGCTTCAAGGCCGCCATGGGCACGGGTGCCATGCAGGCAAGGATGGAGTCTGTGAGGCGCAGCAAGCGGAGTAAGTATACTCCCGCCTCGCAGCACTCCCACGGTAACCCGATTCACCGTCCTCTAAAGTTCCATGAGCGCAAACTCCTCAAGAAGCATGACTTCATGCAGTACCCTCAAGACAACTGGCACGAGCCGTTCTGCATTACCAAGTATCACCTCGAAGATCGCGAGGACTACCGCCGCTACATGCGCCTTGTAGGCCTCATTCGCCAGCTCCAGACGCAGTTGCGCTACCTTCCCGCGGAGAGCAAGATTCGGATTCAGATCACACAGCAGTTGATGGAGAAGCTGTACAACATGGGGCTCATTCATGAAAAGCTAGGCCTTTCCGAAGTTGATAAGGTTGGCGTAGAGGCGTTCTGCAAGCGTCGTCTCCCCACAATCCTACGCGACCTCAGGATGGCGGGGAACTGCAAGCTAGGCGCCGACATTGTGCACCACGGCCATGTCCGCGTCGGCACAACGCAGATCCGCGATCCAGCCTTTCTGGTGCCTCGCGGCTTAGATGACTACGTGACGTGGATGCCCGGTAGTAAGATCCGCCAGCACGTGGATACCTTCAACGCGATGCGCGATGACTACAACTACTGAGCAGAGCTTATACTTGCGCGACAAGAGGGGCGGAGTCTGCAGGCTGCAGCAGCGAGGGAGACTGCACTGACAGTTTTTGTGCTTGTTCTGCTGGGAACACTGTGTTCTTCGCGTTTTGCTCTTAGTGCGTGTTTTCCGTCGCCTTTCCTTCTGAAATTCGTAGCGAGCGTCACCGTTTCACAGTGTTGGAGCGATATAGAGAGCGAGCGCGCTGAGTCTAGTCTTGGCGCTGCCAGGCGTGCGAAGATTTATGTGTCTCTGTATGTGTGTGTGGCTGAGGGGTGATAACATACAGTCCCCCTATTGGCTCGACTCTACGATTGAAACGACGAGCTCGCATGTGTAACTCCCTACCTCGAATAATTCCCCTTCCTCCTTCACGGAGGGGCAATCTTGCTTTGCCTCGTAAAGGCGCGTGAGTGCGCGCGTAAATGCGTGTGTTAGTGGTAGAATCCTTCGCGTGTGCAATGCGTGCAGACTCTCATGAATTACCACACAAACAATCCATGGAAAACAGAGCAGCGATGAGGGCGCAGAGTCTCTCAGTTGAGCAGACCAGGTCGCAAATTGATGCGCGGAGAAGATCGAGAGGGAGCCGCTGATGGTGTGTGCGTGTTGCCAGGTCATACGCAGGGGATATTTCTCGTCCTCACTTCCCGTGCTTCTTCTCTTCTAACGTCAAGCTTTCTGACGCACGTTTTTTCTTTTCGTGTGTGTGAGGGCCCCGGCTCATACTTGATGCTAGCGGAATGCTCCTCCTCCTCACCTCCATCCCTCAGGCTGTACTTCTTCCTTCTCTTCCTCCTCCACCTGTACCAAACTGATCTACACAGCGATACATGCGTGTGCCCACTCACACCCGCACTCATACACACACTCGGGGGTGTTGTGAAGAAGTCACACATTGACGAGCGTTTTTTTTTTCGTTCGCTTGTGGGCGTCTCCGTTTCACGTGTCGTCTCTTTTCTACACTTTTTTGTGTGTTGTTGCGCATCGGAGTGCGCCACAGGCTTGTGTTGTTCGTTTGTCGGCAATTCAGGCGGTGGTGGTGTGCGTGGGTGCGGCTGTTCTCGTGATTCTGCACTGGGAAAGGGAGACGGAGAGGCGACAGCGCTCACGACTGGGCAGTACACAGAGAAACGCTTCTCTGTGCGTACTTTGATTTACACTCTTCCTGTCGCCCGTCTTTGCATTCGTTGGTGGCGGACGCTCATTTGTCCTCTTCTTTGCTCTCTCAAGAAGCGCTCAGGCGTCAAATTTAAGTATTTTCGTTGCATCTCTGTCTTTTCTCTCCTCTTCAACTTTGCGCTGTTTTACCCCACTCTCTTGGTGCGCCTTCGCATGTGCTTCTCTTTATCTTGTCGTCATTGTCATTATTTGTCCCTCTTTCCACCGCGTGATCTGCTAATTGTGCTGTGTTCTGCGTGACTGCAGACCTCATTCTTCCTTCTCCTGCTTCTCCTCTCTGGCGGCCAGCGTCGATTTCACTTTTTGAAAAGTACTGTGCGTGCGTGCGTACTTCAATCCTCATCCATTTTTTCCCTTGTTTCTTTTTTGTGTGTGTTCCCTCCGCTTTGTTTACGTGTGTGTAAGTGTGTGCGCCTGTGTTCCACGGATTTCTCTCTTCGCATCGAGCGCCTTATTTTTTCGCCTTTCTGTTACCCTAAGACTCCCTACTCAGCGCTATCGTCCCCTTGCCGGGTGCGCGTGTGCTCGCTTTGTAGCTGCCGCGTGGGCTTCGCATCTCTTTGCTGGTGCGTCTCTCCTCCCCTCCTTCCCCTCTTTTGGGCACAGCTGAGGTCTCAGGCACGGTTTATCTGCCATTTCTGTTCGTTCGGTTGGCGTTGCATTTCGTTTTCCATGTTGAAGCCCCCCCTCTCCCCCCCAAAAAAGGAGATACAAGGCGCACACACATCGGCGTCGCCGTCGCGGCTCTCACTCCCTCAATCGAGCCTTTATCCCATTCTCTTGTGCTGCTGCTGCTGCGGCGGCGGCGACCCACACACGCATATCCACCACTCACGAGATAGTGTACGAGGTCAATGGGCTGTGAGACGTCGTTGATGAAGAAGGAGGGCACAAAGGAGGCATCGGATAAAGACAAACCACGTAACGGCAACGTCAAGGCTGACACCGGCGGCGCCTCCAGTAAGGACGGCATCAGTAACAGCAACGGCGGAGGTGATAACACCTTAACCAGGAAGACAGCGGAGGGGACGCCACCAGGGGCAGACCCCGGGAAGTCACCCAAGGAGGATCCGCATGAAAGTAATGAACCATGTGTGTCTGACCCCTTAATTGCAGGTATGCCGGCGACGCATGTGTCTGACCCAGACCCGCAACCCCCGACGATAAACGGCGACCCCAGCCACTCTGACTCGTGCGCCACCGAGGAGCTGAATGGATCCTTCAGCATAGATCTTGCTGGTAGCTTTCGCGTGCCCTACTCGAACAAGGGTGACATTATTTTAAACACAAAGGTGCTGGAGAGTCGGCGTAGTCGCTTTGTTTCGCCGTCGTTGCTCATGGCAATGTCACCCCATCCTAGCGATAACGACCTTGTCCTCATTTGTATAGACTGTGGGATGGAGATTCGCGAGAACTGCGAGTTAGTGCTGTGCCCGCTGACAGGGAAGTCACATGTGTAGTGAGCGTGTACGTGCGTCTGCTCCACAGGGTGGAAATGGATCCGTACAGGTGTGTCTCTGTGTATCTGGGTAGTGGCGCACTCACCGGTGTTTCACTGGACGGAAAAATGTGTGGTACTGCCGCCCAGTGGCCCCTTACCTATACACGCACCCTTCAGCTGTACAAGAAAAGGGAGTGAATGCGCCTCTCTTGGGCCCCTCCGGCACACTTGCGTATGTTTGTTCCAGGGCAGTGGCGCCGTGTTCTGCCTCGCTCCTTGTTTCTTCATTTTCTGGGTGCTTGGCTTGATGTCAGGGATGAACCCGATGAGGCTAAAGTGGGAGGGACGGGACCATCAGAGACTAGTTCGGTTCGCTCGCATTGTTTGTTTCGCTTGGTTCCGGCGTGCTTTCTGGTGCATTCTATTGTGTTTTTCTTGTTGTTTCATCGTTTCGCTTCCTTAGGCTGCGCCGTTATTTATATGCGCTCGAATGTGTTGCGTGTGCTTTCTAGTGACGTGTGAGGCGACACACCCGCTTTTTAAACTCGTTGCTTTCCTTTGAGCCTCTCGTCCTTCCGTAGCTGTTTCGGTGCCTGCACCATTTCTCGAACTCGCCTTCTCTTGCTCGTTTAGCGTCTCTCTCTCTCTCTATGTGCGTATGTTCGATCTTGCAGGCTGTTACTCAGCAAGTTTTTTCTCGGTGGTGCTGTTCGTTTGGGGATGCACCTATGCATACGTGTGCACTTGTGCATGCGTGTAAGTGCAACTGCGCTGCCCCCTTGAGGCGCATTTTCTTTTTGTTTCCAAGTCGTCGTGATCGTCGTCTTTCATCGTCTAACGTCGAGGAGCGAGAGTCGGCTTAACTAGCGGTGGAGGGGAGGACGGACACCACTCGATGTGAATATGTCTCTATATGTTTGCCCATGAACTTCCCGGCTCAGCTCTTTAGCATGGTGTCTGTCACCCCCTTTTCCCCTTTGCCGTTTCTTACCCCTTCGCGTTGGATTTGTTAGCAGAGCTTTCCTCTCCTCGGTCTCTTGGTGTTGCTTCTTTTTCTCCTTGTGTATGGTTATGCGTGTGTGTGTGTGTGTGTGCCTTGGGCTTTTGTTTTCGGTCGGTTATGAGTGAAGGGAGGGGGTCACTGCTGATGCGCTTATACTGTGTGTGTACGTGTGCACATCTGCGTTTCTTCTGCAGTTCTCTGAAGAGTTTGTGCATCTCTGCTGGTGCTATGCCCTTTTGGTTTTGGGTACTCTGCGTGCTGCTTAGGCCAGGGCTCCTTTTGTCCCCTACCTCCGGGCTGCTCCTTCATAGGCGTGCGTAAGCAGGTGCGTGGGCGAGTGCCGCAACCAATCTTACGTACCGAACAAAGCTGGGCTCCTCGTGAGCACCATCTGAAGTGTCGGTTGCTGCGAGTCCACATAAAGAACGGCACAGCGCTGCATTGCCTCTAACAGCGCCGTCGTGGCGTCCAGCTTCACTGGTGTGTTTCTGCGCGCGACTGCGTAGGTTTCCTCTGCAGCTGACGTTCTTCATTTCCTCCTAACTGTTTGTGCAACGGGGGACCGTCGCCGAAGCTAGGTTGAGGGCAGCGGAAAGGACGTTAGTTCTCTCCCCCTTACCATGTGTGCTAGTCAGGAACGCTGCCTTTTTCCTAACATGCACAGACGGTGTCTCTGGTCTCTATTCTTTCATCATCCTTGAATCTCTTTTGACTTTCCGCTCCCTTGTCTTCCACTTGTGCGATCGTATGCCATGAGTAAAAGTGCTCGCCGCCTCCGCTCTCATCACATCAAGTGTCTCTTCATCAGTACCACACGTACCACCGACCCAATTAAACACTATTATTTCTTATTTTCCTTCTCGAAAGCCGTCATTTTCCCACCTCTCCTCTCTCCCCGAGGTTCCCACTGCGTCCCACAAAGCCAGCCGAACCCCCACAGCACCACTTCCTTCCCGCACCTGCATACAACGCACTTCATTCTGCCTCCCGACTACCCACTTTACCATTTCCGCCCAAAAGAAACAACCAACGAAAGAAAAAAACAAAAAAACAGCGAGAAACAGCACCGCAGCTGCCTTCCACTTTGTTGTAGACTCGGGGGAGGGGGAGGCGCCACTGGTGCGCTCTTTTTTATTTTTTTTTTATTTTTAAGCTGCAGGGGCCTCCTGTGCCTCGTACGGGCCTTTTTCTTATACCTCTTCGACCTCTTCGTTTCACTGCACACACACACACACAGCGTTAGAGGGACAAGGAGTATAGCGACCAAATTATAAGGACAAACGCACACACATCGAGAGAGAAGCCAGTCAACCAATACACGCATTCCTCACTTTTGCTTGTTTGCTCTCCCCTTCACATCCTCTCACTTCACCGCCTGCGCAGTTACTCTCTCCTCTTTTTCGCCACGCCAGCGCGCAAGCCTTCCGCTATCCATTTCCGGCACCTTCTCCCGTTCTGACTGGCGTCTCCTTGGGCGACATCGCAAAGGACAGATACTTGGCGTGGGGCAAGAGACGGAAAGAGGCACTTTCCCTAGCGCCTCCTCTCTTTCAGCCCACAGCACCAACCTTTTCTCTTTGGTGCTGCTGTTCCTCTCTCGAGCACAGATTCCCGTTTCCACCACCGCAGAGTAGCGGAAAGGACACACACATACGCGCATCATATTCACCATGAGTGGTTCAGGCAACCTCCGCAGCAACCGCCGTCGGGAGATGGACTACATGCGGCTGTGCAACTCCACGCGCAAGGTGTACCCATCCGACACAGTGGCTGAGTTCTGGGTGGAGTTCAAAGGGCCGGAGGGCACGCCGTACGAGGATGGCACGTGGATACTACACGTCCAGCTACCATCCGAGTACCCGTTCAAATCACCTTCCATTGGCTTCTGCAACCGCATCCTGCACCCGAATGTCGACGAGCGTAGCGGCAGCGTCTGCCTCGACGTCATCAATCAAACTTGGACCCCCATGTACCAACTGGAGAACATCTTTGACGTCTTCCTGCCGCAGCTGCTGCGCTACCCGAACCCGTCAGACCCCCTGAATGCGCAAGCCGCGCACCTTCTTCACGCCGACCGCGTCGGCTTCGATGCGCTGCTCCGCGAACATGTCAGCACGCATGCTACGCCAGAGAAGGCACTGGAGTCAATCCCGGAGGCATACAGGCCACATAGCAGCACCAATGAGGAAGCGGAGGGCACCAACGCCAAGGACACAGCCTCTGACTGTCCTGCGAATGCAGGGCACTCAAAGGTATTGACGGACTCCTCGGTAACACCGACAGAGGACCATCAGGTCATGCACGACGACATGGCAATGGACGGCAACGAGGACGTCGAAGCCGAGTACGAGCCGGAGGAGATCGACCTTTAATACTTTGTTGCCATCTCCTCTCATGCCCGCCGCCTACTCGCGTACTTGAAGCATTCTTCATGAAGGGGTATGCGTCCGTCGTAGGCTCCCTCTTCATGCTCTCTCTCTCTCTCTCGGTGCGTTTTGGGAGACTCATCTGTCAAGGGAACCCTTGAGGTCCTCATGTGGATTCTTTGTTGCAAGATGGAGGTATATGCTCCTGCCGCTGCGGACCCCCCGGAGTCTTCAACAACGAACCAAAGAATGTATGCAGAAGTGAACACACTACAGCTACCCCATCAATCCATGCTGTGTGTTGTGTGTGTGTGCTGTGTGTGTGTTCTTACTTGATGAGCTGAATCCAGACTCCCCACCCTCTTGCATGCCCGTTCACGCGATCGCATTGTTTCACGCCAACCCACACGACACTCGCACACGCACAGGCACACCCTCTTCTCTACTATGTTTTTTACTTTCTCGCTGTTTTCACCTGTTTTATCTCTGCTTCAACCCTCCTTTCTCGGCTATCATCTACTCGACTCTCTTCTCGCTCTTTCCTCTCCTTCTCTTTTATTCGCTGGCGAGAATCACATTTTTTAAAATTCTTTTTGCTGCTGCTGATTTTATCTTTCTGCTTACTCGCATGTGCGTCTGCTAACGCGTGCCGACGTGTTGCTGCTGTGTCTCGTTCGTTCGACCACTGTATGTTTGTCTGTGCTGTAGCTGGCCACGCACCGGTGCTCATTTTTCTTGCTTTTTTTCTCAACTTTGCGCTCCGCGTGCTTGCCGGTGAGTGTGCATTTCCCTCTCCTTTCCAGCTACTGTCCCCCACTCTCCTTGCAGATGAGCCCGAGGTGTGTACGGTTCTCCACTTGGATGACGGGCAGAAAGGAGTGACAGCGAGGTACAGTGTAGTGAACCGCGAACGTGAATTCAGTGACTCACCCAAACACGTGCGTAACCATGGACAGTAGAGGTGTGCAGGTCTCGAAGTGTTAGGGCGGGAGGGATGCTCATTTGCGAGCTCTAATGCTGCTTTGATCTCTATTCCCAAGGCATACAACCGCACATGCCACACCACATCTTCTATTGCCTCTCCTGTGGTTATTTATTTATCCTACTCCTTTGCCGTCTTTCACTTTGCTGACGAAGGCGCTGGAAACCGCAGCGCAAAAGGTGGTCACTTCCAGAGGTTAGCACCCAAACAGCACGTAAAGCGATTCTCTTCTCCACAGGCGGAGGGAGTCCGAGGTGAACGAGGAGGAGACCTGCTGTGCAACGTGTTGGAAAAAAAAGGTGAGAGACGGCGAGCGGGAGCGGTGGACGGATGATGCGATGCAGAGTTGTCATTTGTTCCTGTTTACTTTTGTCGGTACTCATTCCTGTTCATTCGTGTGGGTAAAAAAAAACGAGAGTAACCCATCTTCACCCTTTCCCTCTCTTTTCGCTCTGCGTTTCAGTGGCGTGCGTGCGCCGATGTGCGCGCCTTTTCTCTTCTCTCTTTGCAGACTCCGCTGCATTTTCCTTCGGTGTCTTCCTTTCTTCTGTCGTCTTCGGGCATGATTGGTCTGTGGCGTTGTTGTTTTCTTCGATTTTTTTTTTGTTTGTTCACTTGAGTAGCGTTGCCCATTCCCCCACCCCCTTTTTAGCTCAGGCTTGTCATCGCGCTTCGATGTGTGTGTGTGTGTGTGTGTGTGTGTGTGTGTGTGTGTGTGCGTGTGTGTTTCGCCGCTCGCACGCATTCATTTCTGCCGTCATCTCTACCAGCTCTCTCTCTTCGATGTTTTCGGTTGTCGTAGCTCTTTCAGCTTCCTTCATGCTCGCTTGCTTGACACTTCTGCGCATTTTCTCCATACATGAGGCGGTGCACGCCTATGGACGAAAAAAAAAGAGTAGTGGCACGTGGCATTCTCTTGAACTTGTCAGCCCATTGCAGCACAACTGTTATTCGCTGTCACACACCCACCCACACACATACACACACACACATACGCACGCACACATACGCACACACTTATGTATACAGCTGCACTCCATCGTTCCATGATGGGCGCAGACACCTGTTCATGTGCTACGCGCAATGTCTGTCTCGCTTCCGTCTGAACCGGCCACTGACTCTTTTGGGCTTTTTTTTCTTAGTACCAGGGAGACGAATTATTTGTCATGTGCATCTCTACGTGCGTGCGTGTGTGCGTGCATGGCGAACGCCGCCGTACTCGCTAGAGCCTTGTTACTTATTGTCACGCTGTTTTCCTTGCTGTTTCGATTTCCGCTCATCTATTTTCCGCTCTCTCAAACTCCCTGATGATGCCAGCCGCTTCACTGCGGCATCAGGGTCTAGCACCCGCTCTGTGGGAAAACAGCGAGCCTGTAGTCTGCCCTCGGGCACGGTCGCGGATTCTTGATGTCAGTGGACAGTTTTTGTCTGAAGCGGTGCCGAAGAGATGTGTGGTCGTGATCACGCTGGGAGCAGCTCACTTCAAATGGTGCCGACGATTCAGCCAACATACTCCTCTACCCACTGTTTTATTTTCTTTTTTCACCCTTTGCTGCGCTGCGGTGATGTGGAGTGTAATCCTTGACCTATCCTGCGCTGTATGGAGTGGCATTGCAGTGGGGCTGAACGACACCAAGCGATCTTGCTTTGCCGGGTTCCTCAGTATAGCCGTATCACAACAGAAGTTGTTATAGTTTTATGCGTGTATTGCTTGGCTTGTTCGTGGTAGACGCGCACGCTGCGAGACAATCTCGCAGACTTTCTCCCCCCACTGCTGCTTTGAATGATTCTTTCTTGTCTGGTGGAACAATATAGTCACAGTCACGCGCACAGAAACGCATTTTTTTTCTCTCTCTCTCCCAAGGTTTCTCAGCACACACGTAAGGCACCCGAAAATGTCTGCGAGGCGTGTGTCGGTGTGCGTCTTTCTCCCGTCTTTTTTTCACTTTACTCCATCTTTGTGCTGTTCGTTGCGACATGGGGTGCGATTGCGTCTTGTCTTGTTCAGTGCTCTTTTTCTTTTTTTTTTCTACTCACCGTCTCTTTTCTCCGCGTTTTATTTTCATTTTTACTTCCCTCTTCTTCCTTGAATGTGCGCGCGTGGCTCTCTCTCTCTCTGTGTGTGTGTGTTGTCGACACACGCTGCTGATTTTTCTTTCTGTTTTGCTCTCTTCACCCTTTCACCCTCATTCTTTTTTTCATCCTGTCTCTGAATACTGAGGGACAGGGATGCCAGCCTGCAAACGTTTACTCTTTTCCACTGACGTGTCTTTGTCTGCATACGTGAAGTAGTTGCTTTTGCTGGACCGCTTTGGCTTTCCTCTTCCACGCTCGCGCAGGCGCACTCTCCCTACCCTGTGCCCAGGCGTGGGCTTACCTTTCTTTCGTTACCTTTTTTGGACACTCACGTGTCTGATTCGCTCTTTCACCATCTTCTCAGTTTTACCACACTTTCTCTTCGTTTATTGATGAATCGTTGACCGCTCTTTTTGGTTACGCGTCTGTTTCTCTCCGTGCATGTATGGGTGTATGTCTCTCTCTCTCTCTGTGTGTGTGCGTGTGTCTGCCCTCCTTTCCCTCATAACTTCCCTACCTCCCTGTCCCTTCGTCTCGATAGGGAGAGGGGATGTCATTTATTTCAGATCTGCATGTCCTTTGTCTTGCTCTCCTTCGCGCGCGAGTGTGCTTAGCAAGCCTCTCAATTTCCGCTCCTCATGTTTTCAGCCACCTCTTCGCGGAGCTGAGGGACTGTTGCTTGTCTCTCTCTCGTTGAGTGGTGCATGCCGCCCGTGCGCCAGATGTGCATCCGCACATCAATGCTGCCTCCGAACTGCAAAGCGCACCGGCCGGCGCACCCCTCTCCACCACCAAAACATGTCCTACACGTGGTAGAACAAAGAGTGCACTCTGTATTCTTCATCATGGACAGAAAGAAAAGTGTAATGCTGAGTCCCCCCCACACACACCGACACGCGAAGGCTCCAATGAAGGAGATATGTGCTTGTGCTTACTCGAGGGCACCTTTCCCCTTCCCTCGCCATATGTGACTGTGTGGAGGAAGCGTACCATCTTCCTCACTCCTTTGCCTCCTCAGTGTGTGACTTTTTCACTTTAGGTTGAAAAAGATGATGCGAAAGGTCAGCATGCGTCTATGTCTGGGTGTGTGAGGGGTATATGGTGTTGTGCTTTGGCTCGCTGCCTCTGTGCTCGTGCGCGGTCGTTTCAACGATTCTATCGTGCTCTTTTCTCCACCTCCTCGCTGCAGCTAGCATTGCTTCTCCTGTGTACCACTGCTGCGCCACGACTGCCATTCTCCACGCTGTTCGGACTGTTTACAGTAACTCTCTCTCTCTCTCTCTTTGGCCCCGTATGCTGGGTTTTTCCCTTTTCTCATCTTCATTTCCTTCGCTCGTTTCTTCTTTGAATGGCCGGTGCCATGTCACACCATCTCTTTTCGTTGGCGCACTGCTGCGTCGTCATCTTTTCATCGTCTCCCGATTCCTCCCTCGTGCGCAATGATGTGTGCACAAGGCCAGCAGCACAAGCAGCGACATCACGACGTTGCTGAAAGCGCTTACAACACCGAAGCACCCACACCCAAGCACTCGCCTAGTTGACTTCAGTGAGGTCACAAAGACCCGCTACCTTCTTTTTTTTCTGCCCTTTTTGTGCCCTTGTCTACCAGGAGTTTCCTACGGCACATAGGGCAGAAAGCAGCGAAGCACTGCCTGCGATCCTGTCAAGAGATTCCGGTGTGAAGTGTTTAGCCTCCATGCCCTGCGAGGTGCCATGCTCCTCCTCCACGCATAATGAGGGCAAGGAGCCCCGGTTTATAATGGATTTTAGCATGAACAAGGTGGCCAAGTACTTCCGTCTACTGGGCTACGATACGCTCTGCTCGCGAGATGTGCCACAGGCCGACCTCATCCCCACTGCCTGCGCTGAGGGCCGAACACTCGTGACGTGTAGTCGCCCACTTGCACGCAGCGCGCACGCGCACAACCACCGCGTGCGCGCCATGCGGCATGGCACCGCAAAGACGATGGTGGGTACGGCGCGTCACGTTGTAGCGTACGACTCGGATGGGGAGTCCATCTACTCAGAGGGCAATGAGGAGGCTGATGTCGAGTTGCAGTGCCTCTTTACTCAACAGTGGCGCAGCAGCGAGTTCAAACGTGCTATGATTGAACTCATTCAGCAGGCGGGGCTGACGTACGACCTGAACCGGGTTTTTCGCCGCTGCGTGTCGTGCAACGAGCTTCTTGTCTCAGTGAAGAAGGAGGAGATGCGCGACCGCGTCGTTGCAAGGATCTACGAGATTTACGACGAGTTCACCGAGTGCCCCGCGTGTCGAAAGGTCTTCTGGGGTTTTGATGGCAGAAATACCATCAACTACAAGAGCTTCCGGTCTCTCAACTTACTACGCTCACTGTGTATCTCTGCTGGGGCTCCAGTGGAGGAGGAGCGCACGCGACTGACTCGGCTCCGCTGCTTCCGCTCTTTTCCTCGCATTGCAAAGGTGCTAATCTTTTCCTATCTGGAGGACTTGGTCATGGAGAACATGATTGGCATGTTCCCGGCGCTCCAAGATCTTGCAGAGGAAGTGCGGGAGCATCGCCCGAACAGAGGAGCCTGTCCACAAGATGCAGCTCAGCAAGCAGTGAGATGATCGCGTCGATTGAGGGGAGGGGGAGGTGGCACACCAACTGAGCGGAAAAAAAGAAGAGTCTTAGAAGATGAGTCTCGTGGATTGTTTTTGGCAAGTGCAGGTATTTCGTAAAATGTGGGTGTCGCTCTGTTCTTGCCCGTTGCTTTGCTACCCACACACCCAGAGGAGCGAAGAACGAAACAACAAAGAGGGGAAGGAAGTGAAGGAAGCTTATGTGCCTCTCGTTTCTTCTTGGAGTGTTTTTCACTTCCTTCATGCTACTCTTCCTCTGCCTCTTCCTTACACCGCGCTCATGCGTGAGAAATGCGCTGCTGACTACTTTTCTCCTTTAACTCTTGTTAGTATGACGGGGAGAAGTGTCTACAGCTTTGAAGGTGCGCATCGCTATACTCTTAACACTGTTTTCCAACACGCACACACCCACACCCACACACACATACGCACATCCAGAATCAGAGGAGCGTACGTTGATTACTGGATGGACCATACCAAATCTCCGTTAGAAGTGGGTTCTACCGTAACTATGACAGCTGGCGGAGCTTTCTCGCTCAGTAGCGCTTTCCATCTGCGAGATGACCGGTGCCTTCATCTTCTGTTCTCAGTTTTGACGGAGGCGGCGCAGAATGTGTCGGTCGCTGCACTTCCTTTGCCCACTGTTACCCCCCCTTTCCGTGACCAACACACAATTGCGCCAATTCAACTGTCTTGCATTTACTCCGTCTTTCCACCCCTTCTGGTTCTCTCCGCGGATCTCTTTTACTTCTGTTTTAACTCGCACGCACGGATCCCCCTCCCCGTACTCGTGCACGCAAACATCTTTACAGGTGGCAAAGATTGCCGTACAATGCGTTTTTTTTTCTCGTGCACGCCAGCCTCCTCGCACACAAAGTTACGCACAGAATGAGCTCCGCACGCCGGCCAATCACCCCGATCGAGATCTTGCGTAACTGCCGCGGGAAAGAAGTCTCCATCGAGCTTTCGGACGGCGAGACGGTGAATGGCACCGTTATGCGCACTGATCGTGCAATGAACGTGGTAATCAAACAATGTACTCGCACTGGCGCTGATGGCGAGTCGTTTTGGAAGTCGCGTGAGTGTTTTATTCGGGGTGCCAGCGTGAAGAACGTGCGCATGACGGACAGTGCACTCGTCTCCGTGCCGGTGCCAGCGAAACGCAAGGCGGCAGGTAGCAAAGGCGCGCATGCCCACAAGGAGAAATTCGCAGCAGGTAGAAAGCGGCCGCGGAAGTAGCAGCATTCTCTTGCGGGAGGCGAATTGTCGCCCTGATGTCGGGGGGACACCTCAGTGCGTGGCATCAGGCCCCAGTAAACCGATCTGTGGGGAGACCAGGCAGGCCCCTATGCCTGCCAATGCGGAAGCACTGCTGCTGGTGGTGGCGGTGGCAGGATCAGGCATCAGAGGCCCTGACAAAGTCAGAGCAACGTATCGCTGCTGATGCCGGCGGTCCGGTCCTCGACGGTGTGGCGTTGGAGCGACCTGCCCCAGCAAACAGGTCTGCGCCATTCATATGATCGGCGGCGTGTTGGCGTGACTCGAGCGTGTCCCACCCAGCCCCTCGCTGCCTGCTGGTGTGGGGAGGCCGAGCGTCACCCCCCGGGGGATGCCCCGAGAGGCGACCGGCATGATGGGAGCGGCCGTGAGTCGACTCGCGAGGCGGAGGGTAGGGTCGAGTTCGTGTCTGCGGCCGTGCTCGGATGGCTGGGTCGTCGCACTGCTCTACTGCGCGTCTAGCGCGGCATCGCACCACGCGATTGGACCTGCGATGGGCTGGTGGCCGAGTGGGGTTGATGAGTGCACTCTGTGTGGCAGAGAATGGCCACGCTGATAAAGACAGGAAAAGAGGTCGAGCTGACTGTGAGGCACAACTGCACTTGGGTGTACGGCCTCATAGAGACAACTTCTGCTTCTCCTCTTAGTGCTGAAATTTCTGCAGTGAGTGTGTTTATGTTGATGTGCCTGTGGTCTCTGCGTAGTCGCACGGATGTGTGCCACTGCGGCGGACAATGGTGACAAGCAGAGTTTGGGAAGGGCGAATCACTCGAAGAACTCTTATTTTTGCAATTGTGTGTGTGTGTGTCTGTGTGTCTACATGGCTACAAGAAGAACTTCATTAGTGAGGGACGTGTATGGAGCCGTTCCTCCCTCTCTATGGGATTGCGTGTGCGGGTGCGTGCGCGAATGGAAAGATCCCCTGCAGAAGACTCTAACACACTCCTCGGTGTTTTGTCGTCTCTTTTTCTCTTTCTCCGCCCCATCCCTCCTTCTTTCTCTGTCAGTGTTTCTCCACAAGATGCTCTCCACTTTCTCTGCCCTCCATTGCTTCCACCTATCTTGTTTTTTTTTTGTGGTGCTCTTCTTTCATGTGGGACTCATCGTGCAATGGACTCACCCACACATTGCCCATTCATGCACCCACGTGCCCCTCACTCTGTCTTGGGCAAGAGGACACCTTAGAACTACACGTGAGAGCGTGTTTTGTTGTTTTTCTTGGAGTGTGTGTGTGTTTCTCTCTCTGTGTGTGTGTGTGTGTGCTTGTCAGTGCATGACTGGTGCGGTACAGTGTGGGTGTTGCCTCCTGCGCTCCGCTCCCCCCACAAGAGAGGGAAGCGCACCGCTTGTGCGTCTGTGGCTTTGTATATGCGTGTGTGTGTGTGTGTGTACGCGTGTACGTCTGATCTGAGTCCGATATCGACAATTGAAGGGCGTATCTGCTTATTTCTTTGTTCTTTCTTTCCCTATTCTCCTTCCTGCTCGTGCGTACTCTTGCACACTGTGAGTTGTCTCTGCCCTCCCTCCCTCCGACTGCGTTTGTGCTTCTGCAAGCGTGGAGAGCGCAAGTCAGCGGAGGTGAAGGAAAAAAAAGGTGCTGTGTAATGCTAGGTAGTAGCCGACACACTCTCGTGAGCACAACTTGTGGCCTGCACGGCCTCCCCCTTAGCCAGCAAAGCAACAGCAGCAACACAAGAGTCTCTGCGAGCGGCGAGCATCACGGAATGAACCCGGTCACTGGTAGTATTCCCGGGGTTACGAATGGTGCGCCGATGATATCGCCAACGTTTCCGTCACCTCATAGCCTGTACAGTTCGCAGCACCACATGGATGTGTACCGTACCAACGGCAGCCTTTCGATGACGGCGGACCCGTTCCCCGCGACGCCGTACACACCCATCAGTAGTCTCTTCATGTCTCCCTCCGTGCGCAACTCGCTAACCACCCCGCACTCGGTGAGGCCGCGTCGCCCGGTCACACACGTCACATCATCGAAGTTCTCCATGTACACCACCATCTACAACCTGGAGCCGGAGCCGAAGGCGAGTGTGATGATGCCCAAGGTGCGCATGCAGGTATACCAGACGAGTGCGCGATACACCGGCAAAGACATTCTCCTGCGTCGGCTGGTGAACGTTCTGGTGAAGGAGGAGGAGTGTGCGGCCGTGAAAGAGGCGTTGCGGCAGTACCGACACCCCAACCTGGTGCCACTGACGAACCTCTTCGCTACCGAGGAATTCGTGATGGGCAGCACTGACGTGATCATGGAGTACCGCTACATCTCAGGGGCAAAGGGCTTGCAGGAGGCCTTCTTTACGGAGGGACGTCGCGCGACGGAGGGGCTGCTGTGGTCCTTCACGTGCCAGCTCGTAGGCCTACTCCGCTCCTTCCACGAGACCCTCATCCCGTTGCACGGCTTGCACTGGTCAAAGATCGTCTACGTCGAGACGACCGGCCGATTCTACTTCACCGGCTTGGGACTGACTGACCTACTAGAACCGCGCAGCGCGACGGTGCAGCAGCACATTTTCATGAAGCAAGACATACAAGCCCTCGGCTTCATCCTCTTTCAGCTCGCCTCTCGGAACCTCAACGTCAAGCTGGAGACTTTCACAAACAAGCAGCCGCTGCCCGGTTTCTCACAGAGCTTCTGGGAGCTAATCAAGACATGCTTGGAGGGACACGCCGACTCGGCGCAGCTGTGTCACGCACTTGGTGAGCGCATGTCGATGGAGGTGGGCCACCAGGAGGGACACACAGACTTCCTCATGTCTCAGTGCCAGAAGGAGATGCACAACGGTCGTGTGATGCGCCTGCTCATCAAGCTGAGCTTTGCTTTAGAGTCGCCCGCTGAGGTACACGAGTATACATCGGAGAATCAGCGCTACGTTCTGCGCCTTTTCAACCAGTTCCTGTTCAACCAGGTGGATGAGCAGAACCGGGTGAACGTGGACTGGGGCCATGTGTACCACTGCCTCAACAAGCTGGACATTGGCTCTGACGAGACGATCCAACTGATCGGTACGGACACCAGCAACACGGTGCTGGTCGTGAGCTACGCTGATTTGCGTGCCATGCTCGACAGTGTTTTTGATCGTGTGCAGCAGGTGGCGCAGATGACGACGGACGTTGATCCGCAGAGGTACACCATGTCCCCTAGTAGCATATAGGTGCCACAGGGCCGAGGATCGCGACGTGGATGCGTCGGCTTGCGCTTTGTGTGTATGCGCGTGTGGTCCCCAATCGTCTGTGTGTTTGTGTGCGGCGCGGGACACGCTTCTCATCTTTTTCTTCTGTTCTCCTCTCCCTCGTTGCGCTTTGCGGTCGTTCTCGGTATTTCCGGCACGTGCTGGTCGTGTTTGTTTGCGTGCCTGTGCGCACGAGGGAGGGGTGGGAGACGAACGGATCGGCACGCCCACACACACACACACAGGCGGACTTGAGCCTGCCTGTGTGTGTGTGTGGGCGTGCCTTCTTCGATTCTCCTGTGTTCGCTCTTCTTTTTGTTGTTGATGTTGATGTTGTTGGTTCTTTTGCCCGTCTCATGGAGAGGGTGTATGTGTGTGTGTGTGTGTTGGCATGAGAGGGATGTGCCCTCTCTTCTTACATCAACGGATGGGGTTTTTCTACTACTAGTGTTTCTGTGGTGGTTGGTAGAAGTGCTTGTACATTGAAAACATGGAGATGCTGTTAGCAGAGAGAGAGAAGCATTTGAGTTCACAGCCTGGTCTGTGCTCTATCATTCGCACGTCATAAGCGCACCGCGTGTATTCGAGTCTCCGCTATACCTATGAAGGATGCCTGAAAGGCAAAGACTTGAATCCTCGCGGTGCGAGCATGCGCGTGTGTACGTCTGATGTTAGCCTAGGCGCGCATGGCGTTGCGTCTCGTCAGGGAGGGAGGAAGGGGGGCCTCTGTTTGTGTGTGTGCGCTGCCTTTTTGTTTCCTTCCAGGTTAATTGCCTCTCTCGCCTTCTCTTTTCGTTCTCTGGCGCACTCGTTTCTCCCTCCTTCCCTCCCTCTCTCTGTGAGTGCGTCCGCCGCCGTGGACGGCGAGTATGGATACCGGTGCTTTTGGGTTTCTCTGTTTTCTTCGCCTTTTCGCTGTTGCTCTTGCTCTTTTTTTTTCGGACTTACACCGCTAACACGACCTATGTATATGTGCCCGTGTGCTATAGTGCGTGTCGGTGCCTGTGCTTTGTCTGCCCGTTTTGTACGTTCCTGTATGCACTTGTGTGTGTGCTTGTTTGTGTGTGTGTGTGTGCGTGTGTGTGCGTGTGTGTGTTTCGACTGCCTTTCCACTGTTATGTTTCTGTTTTTCTCTTTGGTTCTCTCGTCGTTGCCCTTCTCTCTCTCTCTCCGTCTCTCATCCTCGCCCCTTCGGACATCTTTGTACTCCTTTCTCGACCTTCTCACCTCAAGTCACTCCATTGCTGCCCCCCTACTTCTCTCCCTTGATCGCTCGCTTCGTGTAATCCCTGGACACTCCACGCCTTGCGACTTCACTTTCCCATATCTATATATCTGGACACTAACCGAGATAGCACGGCAGGCGAAGCTGTTGCAGAATGTCTCTAGCGGTTTGTGTAGGACAGGCCAGCAACTAGGTTGAGCACAGATACAGAGAAAAGCGTGAGGTGGAGAGCGAGTGGGCGGGGGTAGAGTTGACCATAGAACGAAGGCATGAAAGGAGGGCGAGGAATGACGAGAGGAGACAGGGAAGACTTTAACAACGCCAACACGCAACAACAAACAAAAAACAAACAAAGACGCGACAACAACTAGAAAACAGCAAGACAAGGCTATCGAGGGGGCATGCCGTTGCCCTTTTCGTCGTCCTACGAGGTCTGCCACCGCTGTCACCGTCGTACTGGCATCCTGCGTCTCCCCCGTTGCTCTTGTTTCCCTAGCCTGCTCCTCGTTGCGTCGATTCTGAGATGTGCAAAAGTGAGTGGAGCGGCACTTCAACTTTTCTTATCCATCTCCTGCGATGCTCATGTGCACTAGTGATGTGGAGAGGGAGGTTGTGGTTATTCTAAACAACGACATCTCACTCACTCAGGACATGGCTACGTAGGCAGTGGTGCAGAGGGTTTTGGTAGCGAGGCTCGCTTCTGTATGCAGGTATGCGTTTGCGATCGTGTACTGGTCGTAGGTGCTATGCACCGACTCACACGCACAGCCTCACTCTCAGAGATGCGCGCTACGGCGGGGACCCTCGATACGCCATGCTGTGCGCCTGCTGTAAAAAGACAAGTTTCTCTCGCTGTGCATTTTGACGTGCAAGAAATCCCAACAACACACCTCTGTCACTCCCTCTACTTTCATTTCCCTTCTTACCTCTCCGTGAGTGTCTATGCCTCAGTATACTTCTCTCTCTCTCTCTGTTGTCTTTGTGCTCTCTCGGCGAGAGTCGCGTCCTCAAACTCTGCGTCCGCATTCGAATGGCACCGCGGACCGAAAATTGCGCTGGCGTTTCGTGCCTTTTCTGCTGAGTGTTTTGTTTGTGCATCCCTTTCGTGTTTTCCCCTTTTCCCTTCTCCCTCTGCCGTTACAGAGATAACACAGTCTATTTTTTTTTGTCTTCTTCAGCCGACGCCCTCTCCTTCCTTCGACGCGTTTCTCGCTTTCAAACGCAAGAGGCAGCAGCAAGGCCAGATGGCGGACATGACCAATAGCGTGATTGTGGCCTCCTGCAAGGCCAATGGGGGCTACGCCGCGCCGCACCTCAACGACCAGCTCTTTCTTCACTGCCGCGGTTTCACTGCGATCCAGAACCTGGAGCCGTACACGGACTTGAAGGTTCTGTGGCTGGAGCAGAACGCGCTTTCTGAGCTTAGCGGCCTAACGAGTCAAAAAGACAGCCTTGTCTCGCTCTTCGTGCAGAACAACTTCATCCGGTCACTCTCTTCATTGACGACAACTCTCCACGGACTGCGCGTCCTGAACGTGTCGCACAACTACTTGACTTCTCTGCGCGGCATTGCTGCGGGATGTCCGTCGCTGGAGACCCTGCAGGCGTCCCATAACCAACTCACCTCTCTCGAAGTCTGCGAGGAGCTCTGGCAGTTGGCTGGTAGCCTCACCAGCGTCGACTTGTCTTTTAACCGCATCGAGGCTTCCCGCGAGCCGGCCGGCAGTGCCACCGCAAACCCTGTCACTACCGTCGCCACGACAACAGTGAGAGAGTTAGAAGACACTGCAGCCGCTGATGATGTTCGCATCGTCGACGCTGCAGACACCGGCGCCGTCTTATCCGCCGCTATGCCCCCCACTGTGGTTGCGCTGCCTAAGCCGGACCCGCTTGCCATCGCGCAGTTCTTTCAGCACCTCCCACTGGTCAGCGTCATCTATCTCCAAGGCAACGGACTGTCCCACCGCTTGCGTCACTATCGGCGCAACATGATCCTACATCTGCCTGCCCTCACCTACCTCGATGAGCGCCCCGTGTTCCCAGAGGAACGTCGTGTGGTGGAGGCGTGGGGACGCTGCGGGGACGCGGGCGAGGCGTCCGAGCGTGCCGCGATCCGCGAAGAGAAGCGTGCACATCTCACCCAGTGCGTGACGCTGCTGACGGAGCAGCGTGAGGAGCAGCGGGTCGTGCGGGATCGTCTGACACAGGAGTTGGACCTGCGCTGCGCACAGGAGCTAGAGGAGCTGAAACAGCGGCGACGCCGCGACCGCGACAACCGCGTCGCCATAGACGCTGAGGAAGGTGTTGCCCGTGATGCTGTGGAGAAAGCAGAGCAGGAGGCTCGTTGGGATACCGAGGAGCTCTTCCAGGAGGCTCACAAGCTGCTGTCAGTGACCGAGACGGCGCACCGCCGTGCCCACGAGCAGCGCGTGGCTGTGGCAGCAGCTGTTCAGGCGGCGGCGCAGGAGGCGGTAGCAGAGCGCAAGGCGGAGGATGGTGCTGGCAGCGGCGATGCTGATAGCGACACTGCCGGTGTCTCCACGACTGCCGCCCTAAAGGTGCTCGAGAACGCGGCATCGCACTCGTCTGGTGGGCTCTCCTTCACCTGCTGCAACAGCGATGCCACCGACACAATTGCGACGTCACCCGAGGCACCTCTCCCCCCACAATTCAGCGCCCTTGCCGAGCTTCTGCGGTTGGATGATGACGTTTTGAAGGAGATGGAGATGGAAATTGAGAACGTGCTTCATGACATCAGCTCCAGTGCACTCCTCGCCAAGCCCATATCGGCCCCCCAGGATGCTGGGTCAGCGGAGCTCAGCGATAGCCCCGCCATATTCTCAAGTCGCCAAGTGACGGACCGCACCACGTTACGGATGGAGAAGAATGTGCGCGCTGCGGTAGGTCGCGTGTCGAACCAGCTACGGGCACAGCAGCAGCGTCGCAGCTCTGGGATGCAGCAGGAGGAGGCGTGGGAACGCTTTGAGGAGTGGAAGGCGCGCCGGACCTCTCAGCAGTGGAAGTCGTAAGACGAGGGATAACAGGAAGTGACCGATTCTTCTGCGCTGTATTTTATTACTCTGCTCCAACCTGTTCTTCCTCCCCCATAAACCGTGCCATAATGCCTCTCGGTGTTTTCTTCCCTTGTGAGTGTCCCTCTAAATTGCCTCCTTGGTGATCTTTTTCTTTTCTTCTCCGCATGATGTACATTAGCCACCGCTGCGGTGCGCATTGAATAGGATGAGGCGAATCTTACAGCTTTTTCTTACTCGATTCTTCGTTGTGGAGTCTCGCGGTGACTGCGTAGCGTGGGAGGGAGGGAGGGAGAGAGGGGGGGTTCTACTGTGTGCGCGTTTGAAAGGAGTCTGGGAAGGAGGAAGGGATTGTGGTGGTGCAGACGTGCGCCATATACTGGCGCTTCCAGCCATAGCCCTTCACCTCCCACGGAAACGCTTTCTGTGATGGTTGCCGCCGTCTCGCATGTAGTTGGTTATTTGGTTACTGCAATAGATAAAAGGGGATCAGTGCACCTGCCCCACCTGCGTCTCCTTCATCTTCTCCATCCTCTTTCTTCTGCGTACTCACACACATACACGAGTGCAACACTGCTTATCACTCATGAGACGTTCCGCGAAGAGAATAGAGGCAGCACAAGGCCATGCGAGCGTGAGGGAAGCATCGTGTGTATCGAATGTGTCTTTGCCCCACATGCACGTGTTGGACGTGAGAGACGGAGAAGGGGCGAGCCAAGGCCCATTTTCCTGCCTCCGCTGTTCGCGTTTCGAGAGAAGAATACCGTGGCGTCCTGCGTGAGCCAGCGTACGCCTGGTTGCATCTTCGCTCTTTCTACCCTTCAAGGTTTACGTCACATTGGCTCTCGCATGGAGCGTACTGTGGCGTGCTGGTGACAAATGAGACATGTGTTCCCGTTCTCCGTACTGCACCGCTCTGCCATCTGGCTTGTGTACTTACTCTCCTGTGCTTGCACGCGTCCTGCTTCCCCCTGTCCCTCTTCTATGCCCCGCTGCGCGGTGCCACCATATCTATACGACATTCTTTTCTCCCTTCCCCGCACCAGTGGCAGCGCGAGAGAACCGGGATGCTCCTGGGTCTTGGTGGTCACCTTTCTCCGACTGATTGCTCCTCTCTCTCGGATGCCGGGGGTGAGTGACAGAAGAGCTGCGTATGTGTCGTGCCGCATCCATTGTCTGCCCGCGTGCTTCTCACGTGCGGCCATTGCCGTTTCCAAGCTGACTTTACCGGCGCCAGAGATTCCACCTCTTGTCTCCCTCTGCACGTGTGGGCTGCCAGGCTACAGCGCCCGGGAGGGTGAAGTGTTCAGCGCCGCCGCTGGCGACCTTCATCCACGACACCGACTCCCCTTTGTGCTTTCTCGCGTTGCCGCCTCCAAGGCGATTGCGTCTTTGTCGCCAAGCAAGACCCTCACCAGTCCCAAAACGAATGAGGCACCCGCCGTCGTTTTCACCCATCGTCGCGAGGCGGCGCCAATGCTGCACGGGTGCTCTCTGAGCATTGCGCACGAGGACTCCGTAGCGGCGTCGGTGGCATGGCCCGTCTCGTCACCCGACTCTTTTTCCCCTAACGATTCTAATGCCTCGCCAAAGAGACTCTGCAGAGGAACAGAGGTGGTGCGTGCACATTGCTCGTTGTCGGATGCGACGGCCACCGCGTTTGCATACGCGATCGACGTGGTGAGTGTGGCAGAGGTCCACCGCGTGCGAAGCCGCTTTCCCCGACTCGGGCAGCGGTGGATGCCTCAGTGCATCACGGCCGCGTCTGCCGAAGATATGCGGCGTGGGCTGGCGTGTGTTCAGAAACAGCCGCCGGAAAGTGGTGCCGAGGTGGGGGTTCCCGAGGCCGGCCACGGCAGCGAAGACGTCAGTGCATGCCAGGCGGTTGGACGTCGCGATGGGTGGTGGGAGCACCTTCCCACGCCATGTGAGAGCGAAGCGGACGCATATGCCGCTGTAGTACTGGCGCAGCACTGGGGTGCGCGTGAGTGCGCTGTGAAGCTGGTAGGGATTCCTGGTCGCTCTTTCGCATACGAGTGCGTGGGTGCACTGCTGCCGCGAGGTGGTGGTGCGGTGGGTGCCGAGTCCAATCCGTTCACAGTGTCGTTCATGGTGTCACACAGCCTCTACTTGGCCGGTGTAAGTGGCGTTGAGGCGGCCACCTTGGCAAAACAAGGACTGCAGCCTCTGCTGTACCTCTATACGTGGACGGAATGGGTGCCGTTCAATCGCACGGTGAATCTCCCCTATGTTGTCATGCTAGCCTGCATGCCTTGTTCTTCAGTCGCACGGTGATGCTATCTTTATGCGTATCGTGGAAACTTCTCGTTTGGGAGGCGCATTCCTCCTGCCAGGGTGGCGATGCGCCAGCAGGCAACGGTGTGACACATTGGCCGATCCTCCTCAATTCTCAACAGTTTTGTCTTCTTGTGGAACACCAACTTCTTGGCTGCTCTGGACGTGAACAGAATGAGACGGCCTGCAAGCAGCGGAGAACGAAAAGAAACCTAAAAAAAAACTAAAGCTGTGGATCTTGCGGGGCTTCTGTGCAAGTTGGCAGTGCTCATTGTATTCAGCTGCGTATCGGTTGGTGGTAGTGATGTGGTCGAGGGCTCTTCAACTGTCGTTGTTCGTGCTTTAGCTCCTCATGCAGACGCTGACTTTCTTATTCCCCTCCTCTCTTTCTCACCCCCGCCAACTCTCTGGTCCTTCCGTGCTCCACTCATACGAACGCACACGAACACCCACACAAAACACGTGGTTTTGCGGCGTCTTCTTTTCACTCTCTGCTGCCACTCGTCTCCAACCGACGCCCGCCGTCCAGCTTTAAGCTCTCAGCGATCACCTCGACCTTCGAGTAATAAAAAAACAACCTTCACACCTCTTCACGTGCCAACATGCCCGCCAAGGCCGCCTCTAAGCCCGTCAAGCCCGCCCCCAAGGCTGCACCCAAGCCTGCCGCCAAGGCCCCCGCGCCGAAGGCAGCTGCCACGAAGCCGTCTACCAAGACTGCGCCCAAGGCCGCCGCCCCCGCTGCCCGTCCCGCCTCCGGCTCCTCCAACGGGGTGTACGTGAAGAACTGGGGTACTGGTTCCGTCGCCGATGCCACGAATGTCTTTTCCGCCGCCGGCAAAGTGATCAAGGTCCAGCTGCGCCGCTGCCGCTACGCCCTCGTTTTCTTCGACAACTCCGCCGCTGTGAAGAAGGCGATCGACCTCTTCAACGAGAAAGAGGTGCTGGGCCAGACGGTGCTGGTGGTGCCCGCTAAGACCAGCCCGAAGCCGGACGCGCACGAGAACTCCGCGTGTGTGTTCGTCAGCCCCATTTTCCGCGCTTCGACAACGAAGCAGCAGATCATGGAGCTGTTCGCTGGTGTGAAGGTGCAGCGCTTGCGCACGTACCGCCAGAACTACGTGTACGCCTATCTCAGCTCCTCCGCGGCGGCAAAGAAGTTCGTGGAGGAGAAGAACGGCGTTGAGTTCCGTGGCCACACGCTGCGTGTAGCGCTGTCCGCTCGCTCTCTGGAGAAGCTCCGTGCTCGCCAGGAGGCTTCCAAGGTCCTCATTGCCGCTCACCGCCACCACAAGGAGCATGAGCGCCACTAAAGCGGTAGAACCTTCCCTCCGTGATGCATGGTGCCCGGAATCTCCGGCAGAGAGTGAGTCTCGCGCCCCTTTTGCCTACCCACGCGCACACGATTACACATCCACATTATCCGCTTTCTCACTTCTTCACGCTCCCTCCTCCTCGAGTCGCTGTGAGTCGCTCATCTCCACCCCCTTTACACCTCTCTCTTGTGCTTTCTTTTCCTTCTCCGGCCCACTGCGAGAGAGGGTAGGCAAAGAGAAAAGAAACACAAAGGAGACAGAGGGTAACGAAGATGTGCCCGGCGAGCGCGCACTCGTGGGAGAGAAGGCGAAATCAGGAGCGAAGGTATGGCGGAGCTCTGTGGTATCTCTCTCTGTCTGTGTGTGTGTGTGTGTGTGTGTGTGTGTGTGGAGGAAGGTGGTGTGGGCACGCATTTCTTCTTCCACCCAGCCGTTCCTCCTTTTCTTTGTGCCGCGTCCTTCCTTTTCTTGTTTGGATGCACTTGGAAACACTGACCCCTTCGCATTCGGGGGGAACGGCACTCGCTGAAGCTAACCAAAAAGCAATACAAGTAACTCGCCCTCCCCTCTTCTTCCCCCTTTTAAGCATGCCTTCTCTTGTCCTGCCTCGTTTGGTCGGCTTGAACGCCTCCCGTCTCTTTACAGGGTGGGAGGGGAGAGAGAGCCGTGTATGGGCCATGCAAGCTGATTTTCTTATGCACCTTTTTATCTTTCGTTTCACGACACTCCTTTACCAACGACAGAACGACCCCCACACATACACACGAGGAAACGCCGATGAGGAAGCAGAAAGTGTCTGGGTGTGCACATGTGCATGTGCATGTCTCTCTCTCTCTCCCTCTGTGTAAGGACTCGCGTTAAGACTCAGTCACACAGGTACAACTTGTCTGACAGGTAACCCCCGCCCCACGGCGGCGCTCGCTGTATGGACTTAATCGTACATCTTGTACCCATCCGCGATGCAGCGGTGGGGCGGCCGCCGGTCTACCACACTCCTCAGATTGGTTTGTAGCAGCCGTTGTGCTGCTGCTCTCGGCAGAAGCTGCAAGCTCCTTCACACGTCACCTCGTGAGGATGCCCTAGTTCATGCAGTGCACGTCATGACAATCTCCGTTAACCACTTTCTTATTCTCCCTCCTCTCTGCGGCGGCGTCCTTCCCTTTCGTCTCCTCCCCTGGAAACACACATATGGGGCCCATGTGCGCACTCGTCTACACGTGCCTTTTTAACGTGTGTGTATCGGGACTTGGTGAGCCGGCACCGCCTCCCTTCCCGACTAGCTACGAGCGGGGGAGGCGAAGCAGGCGAGTCGAAGCAAGTGCAGGGAAGCAGTCCTACACGCATCGGGGCGCATGCAATAGAGGAAAGGCTACCTACGCCTTTTGGGGGGTTCTTTTCATTCCCTCCTCTCTCTCTTCTCTTCTCTCGCACCGACAGTTGTGACTGGAGCTTCTGTGGTGGGTGGGTGGCACTGTTGACACAGGCTGCTTGCGCTTTCTTCAGCCCCCCTGGCTGTTGGCACTGCCCCGTTCTCGCTTTCCACACGATCTTCTAGGAGTAAGCAGCAGCACACGGACCCCAGCGCTGCACTTCAATATGTCATCCAACCCACTGTCGCCGTTGTACAGCTCACCCGCGTCCACCGGTTTCGCTGCCCCTTACCTGCCCTCCTTCACCAGCCGCTACTTCCGCCTTTCGCAGTCCGCCTTCGTCATCTCGGACTATCTTGTGCGTAAGTTCCGCCTCACCGAGAGTGTTCTGCTGACGTCGCTGTGCTACTGGCACGAGTTTGTCGCCGTGCACGGGCTGCGGAAAGCCAACGAGATCGTGCTGGCCACCACGTGCGTCTTCCTCGCTGCCAAGGTGGAGCACGCGCACATACGGCTGGCGCGCCTGGTGGAGGCTGCATTTGACCTCGATGCGAACACAACTCCTCCAGCAGAGCTGGAACAGTGGTGCCGTGCCGTGCTGGATGTGGAGCTGGTGCTGTGCGATACCATCCGCTTTGACTTTGTGCGCATCTTCCCCCTTGCTGACACTCTGCGGTCGGTGCAGACCCTGACTGAGACGGGTCAGCTGCCGTACGCTGCGCAGCAGGAGATCGGCACGGCGGTGCGACGCGTATTTCTCTTCTCCTTTGTCACACCGCTGTGCGTCAAGGTGTCGATGCAGCAACTGTGCACGACAATCCTCTACATGATCGTGACAGCAGGGCACAGGGAGCTGGCGCCTGCCTTTCAGTCAACCTGGAGTGCTTCAGGGGCGGAGTTTCCCGATGAGGCGGAGCTGGAGGGCATTACAGCGGTGCTCATGGACGTCTTCGCGTACCTACACAAGAAGTTTGGCGTGCCGGCGCTCGACGATGTCAACGAGGCGCGATACAAGCGCCGGAGATCGCAACATGGTAATGACGCTGGTGTCATCAGCTCCGTCTTCAGCAGCGCCAGCGCCGACTTTACTCCGCTGATGAAGATGTCGGAGCAGTGAGAGTCCTCTGAGGTGACTTGGCGAGGCCTGAGGAAACTAGCAAAGCGGACGGCTTTGTAGTCTGATGAACTTGCACTTGGGTTTTTCGTGAGGTGCGCCAAACTTCCTTCCAGCGGCTCGTGATCTCTGACGGTGGAAAGACGGGAAGGGAAGTGACGCTAGGAAGGTGTCATGGTGTATGTGTGTACTGACTGGTAGCTGCTCACTGGCCTTCTTCTCAGTCTTCTCGTTCGGTATGTTGGCGTGATCACGGCGTCAGCGTCGCTCCTTAGTTGCCTCTTTGCTCTTGTGCTCATCAGCACACTGTCCACCCATGCCTGCGAGTGAATGCCACTGTGCTTCCCCAAGAAGAAAACAGACGAAAAAAGACAAAGGACAGTGCCCCCGCAAGGCGTCGCCAACTCTTGACAGTGGAGGGGCGGGGGCGCTCGAGTAATGCCGCTGCCAAGCTCCGGGTCTTTGTGCGCACGCTTGGCATGAATGTCTTTTGCGTAGCTGTATGTGTGGACGGTGTGGTACAAACAAGCAAACAGCCACATTCTGTCAAGGAGAGGAAGCGAGGCGCAAGATGCCGAGCCTTGCTGCTGCGGACCTCTCCTCACAGCATACCCAATCTAACTGACCTCAGACCTGGTCTCTCTCTCTCTCTACTAGTACCGCTACTTTATCCGCCATGCCTTTCCCCTGTCATCTCCCCGCGCTTAGCAGCGTATCGGTGGTCGTGTGCGTCTCTGCGTGCCGCAGGGCTGCGTGTCTCTTATCGTAGCGTTTTCTCGCGTTTACTTTAGCGTTGCATCTTTTTTTTCTTTTTTTTTTTTGTGTGTGTATGTGTGTGTGTGTCTGGGTCTTCTCTCTCTCTCTTTGTACATCATAGCGGCGGTGGCATTGTGTTCTTTAGTGCGAGGTGGCACCGAGTGACGTGGGCCACCCTTCTCATTTGGCCTGCACGCCTGTCATTCCCCCCTTCTCTCCTTTTTTTTTCTTAGTCAGTCGCAGCCGCGCAGCAGAGGACCTCCCCCCTCCCCACACACCCACACGCACACACGCCCAGGATACTCATTTAGTTTTGCTTGCACCCATCGACGCCTCCTTGTCGCAAGCGTTTAATGTTCGTGCTCTCCGACCTCCACTCCTCCCCCTTTCTCTCTTCTCTCGCTCTGTGCCTTTCCACTTGACGGTTAGTGTGTGCGATTTTCCCTTTCAGTGTTGAATCACCTCTGTTCCCCCTTCCTCCATACCATCTCGTGCGGATGCAGCTGTGCAGTGGTGCCGTGAGCGTGCACTACCGAGAGGACGTCTGTCAAGATGGCGAGTCCGTGCAGTTCATGGCGGTGAACCCCAGTGGCACAACTTTGGCGGTCCTCACGCAGCTACGTGTCCACTTCTGGAGTGCAGGGCCAAAGGTGGTCTACCTGACCTCACTTGCCGTGCCTGGCACCTCGCTCGAGGATAATCCAGCCATGTACGTGCTCTGGCGCCAGCGGCCGGGTAGCCACCTCGCCGTCATTACGGCTCGCCATGTTGCGTTTTACGAGGCGGACATCAACCTCAGGTCGTCCGAGTTTCTTCAGACAATCGAAAGAAAGCGACAGGCAATGTACATGCACCACGTCGACTCGGCGTCGCGTGTGTGCTACTCGAGCGAGGTGCCGATTGTAACGGGACTTGCCACATCCGCCGTCGCCGCCGGCCCCTACGCCTTCCTTGTGACGACCACCGCTGGTGTCGTCTACGTACTGGGGTGGCACCAGCAAGGTATCCTTCATCAGTGGACCACTGTTGGGCTGCAGGGAGGCGGCCACACTTTTTGGGGTATCACCAACGAAGAAGGGAGCAACATCGTGACTGCAGCAGTTGACGATAGCGCTCTCGCCACAACGGGCACGACCCTGGCCAATTCGTCCTTGTCATTGACAGCCATGAGGTTGTCCATGCCGTCAACGTGGTCGCTGTCGCGCCCGGATCCCCTGCAGCGGCGTTGTCAGCAAGACCTACGGGTACCTTCCTCAGAGGCCATTGGTGACTCCACTACAAGCCCAGCTGCGGCGGCGTCAGCACCCGCTCTAATTCCGCCTCCCGGCACCGCTGTGCGAAGATTTGCGACGCCATTCGATTCGAACGGCAACGCCACGACTTCGCCACCGCTGCCAGACGGTGAGGCGACGAAAACTGCCGGGCCATCCGAGGTGGACAAGAATGCCAAGGAACCAACTGCCGATGAACAAAACGTCTGTGCCAACACATCTGTGAACATAAAATCGCAGAGGCTGCGGCAGCACAACCACTTGCTTTCTTCCTTTTCGGCTACAGACGCCGCTGACGCTCACCGCAGCACCGGGGCAGAGTTGTTGTCCGGCACCATCCTGCACGCCTCCTTCGCCTCTGGCTGGAAGGTGCTGTCCTTCGTCTTCACCAGCGGCAGCGTGCTGCTGTGTCGAACCTCCTGCGGCACGAACTTCACTCACCAGGAGGTCCAACTCCAGGGTTGTGTGACGCCAATCATATCGGCGTGCATGGTGGCCATCAACGTGCGCCACCTCCTGTTGGCGGTGTGCACCCAGGCGGGTGCGATCTCGTGCCGGCGCATCGATGGCACGTCCCTGGCGGTGCATCCGAACCCTCTGTGGAAAGGCCTTCGCGGCGTCAGCGACGCCGTCTCCAAGTATTCTTCCGGCGTCCCGTGCGCCTCGAAGTCGCTTGGCTTGATTGCTGGTATGGAGTGGTCGCCTTCTGAGGAGCTGCTCTGCGTGGCCTTTTATAGGCATGGCATGACCCTCGTGCACTACAGCGGCGTTGTCGTTACCCGCCACCTGTCGGGGCCATCCACCGCCACTCTCCTGCGCACTCCACAAGTGCCCGCGATGGACTCTCAGTTGGCTCTTGATGATGAGACAGCTGTGATGGGCGAAACCGCGCAGCCACCACCGTCGAGCAATGCCCAGAAAAGGGTGGCATCGCTTGGCTGCTCTGCCATTTCGTGGAAGCCGGACGGAACGCGACTCTGGATGGCAGCTCCTCGTCAGCCGTACTTCTTCTCGACGCAACTATCTCGTGTACTGACCGTGGACACGGTCGGACCTACCTTCGGCCACCACTCCCCGCTTGCCCTGCTCGCTGACAACGCGCTTTACCTGGTCTCCCTGTCCGAGGCAGCCACCTCTGAGGGTGTGTGTGAGATGGTACTGGTGCCGGACAGCTATCTGCGTGTCCAGTACCCGCTCTTGTACGGTGCTGTGTCGAGCGACGGGAGCTGGATTACCTGCGCTGGCCGCCGCGGCCTCGCCCTCTTCAACCGGGAGCGCTACTCGTGGAAGCTGCCTTCGAAGGAAGAGTCTTTCAGCTGCATAGCGGACCCTGTATGGCTGTGCGACGTCGCCGTGGCGGTTCCGGCGCTTCGGACTGACTCGAGGGCATTTGAGCTGGTCGTCTTAACCACCTCGAGTGTGTCACTGTCGCACGCCTCTGCATGTGTGGCACTCGATTCCAGGCCGACTCAGCTTTCCTGCATTCACCAGGATCAACGGGGGGAGGGCTATGTTGTGGTCGTGGACTTTAACCAAGTGGTGCGCGTGTTTCGCTACAATGTTTTCACCGACGCCCTCACACGACCGTCTTCCGCAAAGCCGTACGTCACTCTCACGCCGGTGCAGCAGCTGGCTCTACCCAACGAGCTCTCAAACCCTCTTCAAGTCATTCCAGTGTTTCTGCGCGATGACGAGGACGACCGTGAGGCTCCGCAGCGCACTGAGGAGCAGATGGAGCTGCGCTTGATACTGCACAAACGTAGCGACCACACCCTCGTCTGGCTCCGAGGGGAGCTGGGCACAGCGGGCGATGCTGCCAGCGGCTTTGCTTCATCGACTGGCAGCTTGCCGCACGTCAGTGCCGTCGCGGAGCCGATAGACCCAACGAACCGCTTTTTTTTGTTTCGGTGCTGGGTGGACCGTACCGCGCCAGTGCGCGGGATGGTGCTGCTGGCGCATGTGGAGGAGCAAGGCCTCGTCATGTACCAGCTACAGCTGTCCTCACGCCGTTCAACTACAATGGTGGCCCCCGTTGCTCACCGTATAGAGGTGGCAGCGACGCGGGACTTGGAGCTGCTGCCGCTCTGCCCTTCCCCGTTCGACGGGTACATGTTGTGTGTTGCAACAGACATGTCGGCACCTCGGCCAAGCCATCAACACTGTGCCGCCGGCGTGATTGGTGGTGTAAATCAAGCCAGCCCACGGCCGCAGCTGGCGCTGCGCCCCATTCTGTACGCTCACCGCATCTTGTCACTGCTACTGTTGGAGGCGATGCCAAGCAGCCTAGTGCCGCCGCGAGTTTTCAGTACACAGGACGTCAGTGCATCTTCCTTTGCCGCCAGAACCATAGCACGGCAGTCGTCCAGGTTCGAGGGAGGTGCTACCTGTGCTGTAGCAACCACATCTGCGATCTCGTCTTCCCATGCTGCTGAGGTTGACGACCGTGTTGTCACCTTCGTGTGGGACCGCAACTTCTTCCACTGGCTGGAATACATGCGGCTGAACGACACGTTCTCGGCGGTGTTCGACTACTTCCTCCACACGGCGCTCAACGACTCGCCTCCGGCTGCAGTGCAAGGACTGGGCAGACGCAGCGCTGTGCGGGCAACCATCGCTCTTCTCCGCAACTACCCCGAGTTTTATGCGATCGTTGTGGGGTGCGTGCGCAAGATGGACTTCACACGCTGGCGCCTTGTGCTGGACTTCCTGGGAACACCGACGGACTTGTTTCACGAGTGTGTTGCTCACTATTGCTACGCGGAGGCTGTGCACCTGATTCGTGTGATCATGATGGGGACCTACAAGCCAGTAGCGACGCTGTCTGTCAATCGAGTGGCTGAGTTGGGCAGCAGTGGCTGCGCGGCGAGCGATATCACGCCTCTTCAGCAGGCCAGTCAGTGTGCCGTGGAGCTCTTCGTCTTGTCTGTGGAAAATGGAAATTACACCGCGGCCTACGATATCATGCGGTTCATGGCACGTCTGGAAGAGGAAATTGGCATGCCGCCCACGGGCGGCGTTGATCTTCACGATGGCAGTGGCGGAGGCGCAGGCGGGTCCGCTAATTCCTCCGACAGCTTCTTGACGCGGTGGCTGCGGCAGCTTACGTTCGGCGGCACTGAGCACTTCGATGCAGAGGCAGCCGTGGAGGGGCCGACGGGAACGGCACTGTCTGGGAAAGCGAAGGCCAAGGGTGGCTCTTCGAGTGGAGCCGTCACTATGACTCACTGGGTCGAGGGGTTTCCTACCCTAGTGTTCGACATCACCCGTTGCGACCCTGCACGAAGCGGGCGCGCTGCCGAGGAGGCTGCCGAGGAGGTTCAGCGCCAGACCACTGTGCATCACATGTTTCGGCGGCACCATGCGCTCCCTGAGGCGGTGCATCAGGAAGCTCTGCGGCTGCTGCGCACCGGGTACGTTCTGCAACTCACCAGGCTTATGGAGATCTTCTCCTTCTCAGTTGCTGGTTTCCTGCAGGCGGTGCACCCCATCTTCGCCGCTGCTGCTGCTACTACTGACGTCAACGATGCTGGGGAAGGAGAGGTCCGGTGCGATTCCGTCAGGGTGTGTCTGCACGACATCTTTGACGGTCTTCACAAAGAGCTCGGCTTGCCCCGCAGTTTTGCGGTGAACGTGGGTCCGACAGTGAACACGATGTGGAGTGCATGGGTGATGGAGCAACGGACGGCACAGGCTGCCGCCCTGCCTGGGGTGCTGAGCAGCACGAACCCGAAGGTGTGGACGGTGGCTCAGTCGGTGCTGTACGCCTCACCGAGTCTCCTCCGTTCCGTAGAGGCGCTGCACCAGCTCTTCAGCCCCATCTTCGTGGTCGACTTGGCCTTTTGTGTCGTGCTGATGCACAAGTCGAACCTTATTTCACTGCTCCTGTCGCGTGAGACATCCACAGATGCACATGCAGGGCAGCCGGAGGACGTCGCGACAGATTCGGGGGCCGGAAGCAGTGTCTCTCCAATGAAGCTGATTGATGCTCTTGGACAACTCGACGCGCTCTTGGCAGTGCCGGAGAACGCAGGGTACAGACCCTTTCTGCAAGATGTCTTCACCTCTCTGCCGCCCTCCATCTTGCACGCCATTGCGCCACCAGTGTCTCCTTGTGCCGGTGTTGTCGCATCTTCTTCTCGAAATGATGCAACTTCGACAGGTGCGACGGAGTAGCACGTGTGTGCGCGACATCAAGCCATGTGTGCGCATGTGCGTGTGTGCGTTTTGCGCACTCTCCTCCTGCTCCTGTCCTCCCCTCTCCCCATCCGCACGACGTGCCCACGTGCGGCGTTCCTGTGTTTCCTTTGCCTGCGCTCATTTGCTTCTTCTCTCGCCCTCCATTGTGTGTGCGTGTGTGTGTGTGTGAGCTTGAAACTGCCGTCGTGACTCTTACTCTCCCTTTTTTCTCCTTCCCTCGTGCTCCTCGGGGCACCCACGCTTACATCTGCGACCTCTCGTCACCTTGTGGTGTTGTATCCGTCCGTCCATCTCCCCTTCCTTCTACTTTGCTCAAGGTGGTAGCAACTCTCCTGTGGACAGCCGTAGCGGAGGAGACGCACACAGTTGACCACTTATGCGTGTGATTGTGTGTCCCCTGCGCCTTTGGGAGTCAAGTACGAGACAATGTCTGTATCAACCCTCTCTGCTCGCCGCCCGGTGAGTTGGCGAATCACCGGAGATGCCGATGGGGCTCGTGTATACATGCTCACACCCCGTACTGCTACCCGTAGTGCCTTAGTAGTCAAATGCGCGCGTCGGAAAGGCACTACCTCACATTTCATTTGTTTCTTGCTTCTTTGTGCCCAACGTCTTCTCCATTGCCCTCCCTACACAACACGCCTTCATGTGGAGGGCGGAGGCACTGTGACGGAACTCTGCGCTCCACCCCCACCCCTCACACCGCCGTCGTTACTGTGGTGTATCATACCTCTCATGTTTCCCCTCTTTGTTTTCCTCCCCTCCGACTCACTATTTCTTTTGCCTCTGACCCCCACTCTTCTCTCCGGATGACTTTCACTTTTTTTCTTGGCGCCGTGTGTTGCTGCTCGTGTGTACCATCACCGCCGTCGTCATTACACACCCTCTCGCTTTCCTTTACCGCCCCATTGTGCGGGTACTTCGCCGCTGCCGCATCACGCAAAGATGTCTCTCTGCTTGTTTGTGTGTACCCGTGTGTCGGACTTCAGCACTGATTTGTAGCGGGTCGGTGTCTCGCCACAATCCTACAGAAGGGGGCGACACGGGAAGAAGCCAATTAGGGTAAAGGAAAGACTCCGGTGCGGCAGTTCAACTTACTTGTCACCTATACACACACCTATACATATATATATATATATACATACATACAGGTGCAACTATACACCCCGAGAGCTGCATCAGTTTTCGTGTAGTCTTCTCCCCACGGCCCCCTTTCTTTCGCTTGTTTGCTTTCTGCTACGCCCTTTCATTAAAAAAAGATACCTGCACAACGGAATCGTCAACCCACTCACTCTTTCACATGCAGGTTCACTTCCTCCTTGCTTTCCGCGAGAGACACCCTCATCTCTAGAGATCGCTGCCGCCGTTGTCTTTAACGTTGTCACGTTTTTTTTTTCTTCTGCTGCTTCGCTCGCTGCGATAGGCGTTGCTGCTGCTGTCATCCTCGTGCTTGGCTGCTCTCTCTCTCGGCCGTTGGACGCCTCTTTTTCTTCTCAAGCGCGCTTGCGTAGATTTCTTTTCATATTGTTCAACGAGTCAGCTCCGTTTCGCTCTGTTTCTTTGTATCGTTGGTTGTCATGCACGTGCGCTAGGCTCTCCGTTGCGTGCCTCCTCCTTCTTCTCTGCTGGTGTGTGCATATTGGCGCATTGCTGTTAGTTCTTCTTATCCTTGACTGTCGTGTTTCTTATATAGCGATACACACCGTCCCCTCTCTGTACTTCTACAAAACTACGCGTGTGTTCGTACGGATGATCGCCTCGCTGGTGCGCACTGTAGTTTATCTTTCGTATTGGATTTCTCTCTCTCTTTCTGTGTCTTCGTTAACCTCAACGCGAGTGTGTTGTGTGACGTGTCTGTGCGTGTTCTTGGAGCAGGTGCACCTTTTTATTGTTCTCGCACCACTCTCCACAAACAGATCCACAGCGCCTCCGTCCTCCGCCCTCCGCCCCACCCCTCTCCGTGTACGCGGGTGAAAGTGTCTGTCTATGGACATACGCCCCGACTGACACGGTCCGCATCGCAATCGCCCCGTACTCATTTCTTTTTTCTTGAGTTTGAGGGGTCTCCTTGCCCCGAAGAAAGGGCAAAGCAAAACAGCGGAGGTCCTCGAAGGGCTTGAGTTTGCCAACGCTTCCAGTTGTGGTGGGGGCAGGGCTTGCGCTGAGCACCGTAACGCAGTTCGAGTCTCTTCCGGACACTCTGTGACTTTGTTCTCTCCTCGCTTCTACCCAGACGCACTCTTTTTTTTGCCTTTTCCCTCCCCCCTTTTTTCTGCCTTTCTGCTACTATTGCCGTTGCTGCGTCTGTGCTTTGGCTTGTGCGAGTCTCATCACCAGGGAGAGACATCGGGGACGGCCCACCCAGTTCACAGCCGCGCTCTGAACTCATATGAAAAGTCAAGGGAACAAAGCGTGAGCCGCCTCTATCGCTTTACCTCATTCTTCTATTCTGTCGGTCTCGCTCCTGATGGACAACGCGCTAGGAAAGCTCCCCGCTACACGGTGGGACCGCCTGGTCGCGGTGCTGGAAGAAAACGAGCCCGAGCGGACCATCGATGCCCTACACATCCTGGAGCAGGCCAAGAAGCTGAACTTGTCCGACTTTGAGCTATTCTATCTTCTTCTCAAACGCTACCAGGAGAGGCAACCGAGGATCTTGATAGACGTGGTGAGCCTCTACGCTATGATGAGTACGTGGATGGAGTGGATCGTGCAGGCGCAGTGCTGCCTGGACGCACAGAGGAATAAGATGGACGCCAGCAGCTCTTTCCACACCGCCAAGGTAGAGCTGGGGTCGGTGCAAACCTCATCCGACTTGGCTGACTCTGGGCCAACGCTGCCGTTCCCCTCCAGTAACAACTGCTCAAGCCGTTTAATTTCCTCAAATCCAGTGGACAGCTCCACGAACGGCGACAATGGCTGCGGCAGTCAGCTGGACAGCCCCGTCCGTGCCTCCCACAAAGGGGCTTCGTCAACCTTGCGTGGGCTTCGTAGAAAATCGGACTGCCGCAGTCTCTCGACTAGACCTCACTTGTGCTTCGAACTTGGCCCTGGCTGGAAGTGGGACGGCTTGCTGGACTTTCTGCGCAACGGACGCGTGCTGAGCTGCCTTGTTGAGGAGGCTCTGGGCCTCTGTGGCAAACTTGAGGCGCTGCAGGATCACCTCTCTTGCCCAGAGACGCTGAGTCTGAGCACTGACGAGCTCTTGCACCCGTCGCCGACAGACATGAATCGTGTCATTAAGGACGTAGCCATCGACGGAGCAACCGGCGGGGCCAGCGCGAACGAGTCCTTTAGCCCACAGAGCTACCTCTCCACCCTCGACTCGTCACGGCTGAGCTGCAGCCGACGTGGCAACGTGAAGCTTTCGAAGACACTAAAAATGATCGAGGAGCAAAGGAAAAACCTCGCGGCGAGCGAGCAGTGGGTGCGGAAGCTGAATGACATGTGCGAGCGCTTTCTCGGTTGGGAAAGGTCAGCGCACAATAACAGCGTCTTCTTCGATCTTTGCAACCTCAACAACTTTGTACGCCCCCTCCACTCCGACGACGCACACTTGCTCTACCGCCTGCATTGGCTCGCCGTGGCGCTCTACCGCGTCGTCAACGACCCGTCCATCATACCGGCGCCGCCGCGCATGAGCTTCATTGTATGCCGCGACGACCTTTCCGGACTGCTGGACACATCTGAGGAGGACAATGAAATAGACCTTTTGGTGGCTGCCAAGCGTAGTTGTCTCCCGCTCAAAACGCGTCTGAGCGTGACTATGAAGGATGCCAACATCATGCAACTGCACCACCCCGACATGAAGGCCAGCCCCCGTCTCCTGCGGTGCGCTCTAGTCAAGGGCGATGTATTTGTTTACTTTGAAGAGTACCACGCCTTCGTCCCGGTTTGGTCAGTCTTCCAGTACTTCATTCAGCACCTTGACGAGTTGACCTGGCGCTTCGAGGTGAGCCGCAAAGAACGGGAGCAAGAGCAGCAGGTGCTCGGGACGACATTTTCATTGATGCACGGACGCCTCGGTGCCACCGGTGACTTCACCGTCAACAATGGAGGCGCGACGTTTGACCTCACAATACGCAGTTCCACTATGCGACATGACTGCCAGCGCAGGCCATCAGAGGCTCCGAGCAACACTCAGTCGATGCGGAGCTCGACTACCCCCAACCCCTTTGATTCGTTAGTTGACTGCAAGGCGCCCGTCACGGTGCTGCCGCGATCTTTTTCCCATCGGTCAGTGACACAGGCCGGCACCGGCATCGAGGTTGACATCGCTGTGGCGAAAGCGCTGCTAAGCCGCATGTCAATCTCGTCCCCCCACTCTGCCGAACCATCCCTGTCGTCTCACTCGTCACCGAATACTACAAGACCTGATTACATTCCACTACCACCCCTCAACCTGGCTACTGGCGAGGGCATCACGAACAAATCTTACGCCGTCTCGTCGACCGCTGACGGAGATTCTACCGCTGCCGCCCCCAGCGCATCAGCATCGGGCATCGGCATAGCTTTGAATGCCATCAAACCCCCCGTTTCAGACTCGTCGACGTCTGCGTACATGGTATCTCCTCTCGCCCCTAAGCTATGGAGCGAGGCGCGTGACGAGTCAGCTGAGGACCAGGGACCCCTCTCGCGAGAGACGGTGACGCTCATGGTAGAAAGGAAGGATGCTGTGGAGTGTGACTGCAATGCTGACGTTATCTCTAACGATGTGGCGCTGATGACGTCGTCCTGCGCTGTTTCCTGCACCCCTACCCCACAGGTGGTGGTGGCTAGGGAGGCACACTTTCACTACGGGATCGACGCGCTGAACAAGGACGAAGAGCTGATCAGCGATGCGACGATGACACTGATGAGTAGCGAGAAATACATGAGCATCCGAAACTTCACTGCATCAGTGTTCCAAGAGTCGGAACAGAGCGGCATCGCGCTTTTTTCCCACCGCTTCCGCGTAAGCAGCGGCCCCATCGGAAAAGGTGCCTTTGGTGCTGTATACAAGGCTCTGAACCTAGATACGGGCCGAATCGTGGCGGTGAAGCAGTCGCGCTACTCGTACGATGACAATACAGCAGACCTCAACTGGCGTGAGTTTCGAATGTGGTCGATGCTGCCACCGCACCCGAGCGTCATCACCTTCTACGGTGCCTCGAGGGAGGTGGACACGCACCAGCTACTACTCGTGATGGAATACGCCAGCGGTGGCAGCATTGTGCAGCTGTACCGCCAATTTTGGCCCATTCCGGAGTCACTCTTTTACAATCACGCGCTCGGCATAGCCCGTGGTCTGAAGCATCTGCACGACTACAATGTAATTCACGGCGACGTGAAGCCAGAGAATGTGCTGACGCGTTCAGATGGCAGTGTGGCGATCTCTGATTTCGGGTGCAGCCGCTTCTCGCTTGTCGGAACCGACAGCGACAGCTCTTCGTTTCGTTCGTCCCTGCGAGAGAGCGGCTCCTTGTTGTTATTCGGGACGGCTGCGTACATGGCGCCGGAGGTGATCTTGAATGAACCACACCTCAAGTCGGATGCGTGGGCCTACGCGTGTACGCTGTTGCAGCTGTGGCTGGGGGAGGCACCGTGGTCCACTGGGGAGCGCTGCTTCTCAGCGCTGGACACCATTCCGCTCATGTTCTACATTGCGAGTGAGGAGGTGGTGCCCTTCACGACGGAGCAGCTTGAGCGGTCTCCGGGGTGGCTGCAGCGCATCGCACAGCGCGCGTTTGAGCGAAGTGTGGAGCGGCGCTGCTCCATGGCCGAAATCATCAGCATCTTGGGCGAGCACCGCCGATCATCCTGACCGAGTATAACCAGGTTTACTGCCTGCAGGCGACGCAGCGAGCCGTTTGCGGATGTGCTTGTGTCTACCCTGCCTGCTGGCGTCGTTTCTTCGTCATTCTCCACCTCGCTGACGTGTGCGCGATCTATTGTCGCTGTGCTACCCCCATTGCTTTTTCGTCCCTGCTGGTGCGCATGTCACGTTTCTCTCTCTCCTTCTGCACGTTTCGGAGTTTCTGCGGGTTTCATAACCCTCTTCTCCGTTCCTTCCGTCGCTCCCCTCCCTCTCTTTTGTTTCTTCTCCAGTGTTGTCCTTTCTGCTTGATTGCGTCTCTCTCTCTCTCTTTCCTCGGTGCTCTACCGACCCGGTCCTCCTCTCTCTTTGTGCGCCCCTGTGGTCAGCCTGGCCTCTTTCTCTCCCACCTTCATAACAGTTTCACCCTCTCTACCCCTCTACTCTTTCTTCTATGTGTATATGTGCTGCTGATTGCACGCATGCGTGGGTGAGATGGGGGTATGAGGGGATGTTTTACTGTATGTACGTATACATGCGTGCGTGTGCGTGTGTGTGTGTGTGGTCCTGCGCTTCCATTTCTTCTTTCGTTTGCCACGGCTGTCTCTCTTTTCCTCTCTCTGTTTACTCGCTTCTTTCGCTCTCTGTAGTTTCTCTCTCTTTCCGCTCTGTTTTTCCATGCCTCCTGCACTACCAGTCTCTCCCTCCCTCCACCGTATCGTCAACGCTCATTCTAAGTTCGGCGAGGGCACGCCGATAGAAACCGCCTCCCTCCTTTTTGGCGCCGTCGAAGTCGCGAATGCCACCTTTTTTAAATGGTGGTGAGGGGTGGCCTCAGGGCGCCTCCATAATCGCCCGCTTTTGCACCCACCACATTTTGCAACGTGAGAGGAGATCAGAGAGAGAGAGAGCACGAGTGAGTGCATGTGAGAGGACACTTGTGCGTATGCGCCTGTAGATCCTCTTCCCTGGTGATTCCGAGTTTCATGTGAGAACAGTGTGCGACTCAGCTGGCCTTGGAGGGGATGTTTCTCTACGTGGGCATGTGCAGATGGCGATATGTCCCCCCAAGAAAAAAAAGCATGCCGCCTACACAGTCGGGGCTTTCTGTGTTGTGCAGAGGTTTACTCTGTTTGTCCTGCCTGCACTTACCATGTCCTGTGTAAAGGAACGGTGGTGGTCGCGTATAGGTACCCCTCCTTGCCTCTTTAATCTCGTTCACGAGATCACCTTATTCGCTGCCCTTCGCCCGCCCCTGTGAGCTCGTTTGTCACATCCCCTTCTCCGCTGCCAGTTGCTGAACGCGTTTGTTGGAATGCTTCCCCCCTCCTCCCCTTCCTCCTTTCTGCTCTAGGCTCGTCAGCTCCACTCTTCCAGTCACCCTATCGGCACCCCCTTTTCCCCCCTCCTCCCATAGCCAGGACCTCCTCTTCTTCCTCTTTTCTTCTCCTTCTGCTGCACCGTCGCGTACTTCGCAGCCCCGCGTTGCACCTCTTGTTCTTCGCTCTTCTCTCCCCATTCACTCACGCGCGAAGCGCAGAGGCAAGCCAAACAGGAAAAAAAAACAATGGGGCTTGACATTCTCGAGATTGACCCGGCCACCCCCCATCCTGGCGTCACAATCGACGGCACTACCGCACAGCGCGAGACAAACGGCGGGTGGGTGACTCTGCGGTCAAAGACGCCGCTGTCAACCACCAACCATCAGTGGGCCATTCGAATTCTCGATCAAGGTGAAGGCGCAGACGGATCTGGGCTGATGATAGGCCTGCTCCCCCAGCTGAGCGCGCAGATGGCAAGTGCGACAGGCGGCAAGTACATTTCTGAACTTGGTGGCTGGTGCATCTCGCGTGCTGGAGATACCTATGGCGCATGGAAGTGCGACCGGTTCCCCTACTCTACGGACTGCGTTGTTGAGTTTGACTGGGATGCTGCGACAGGCACCGTGTATATGGTGAGCGGGAACAAGAAGGGCACCGGCCATATCCCCGGCCTCAAAGAGAGCGACGTGCTGTACCCAGCCGTGTCCATGTACTACTTGAACCAGAAGGTAGCGTTTGTGTAGCGGTTTATTTGTGCATTGCCTTTAATCAACAGGGTTGCTACTACTACTCTCTTGCTGGATTACTTGCTGCTACTGGCATGGCCCCTGCTGTCGCTACTGCTGCTGCTCTTGTTGATTTTCCTTGTCGTGCACTTTGTATTTTTTTTTCAGTGCTGAGGACGCGGTGCCGTGTTTCTCACTTCCAGTTCGGTGTTTTTTTTCTTCATTTGTGCAGTTTGTGTGCACGTTCGTGTCTCTGTCACCGCTACCCGCCCCCCCCCCCCGGCGTGCTGCTCTTTCTGGCTTTCCTTCCTCTTACCACCACAGGGTCGTGCTAATTTTCCTGCACGAACAGCCGTGCGCAACAAAGCAGAAGTCAACGGCGGAGAATCCCACCGAAAAGGATGAAAGCGTCTCGTCGATAGACGCAAAAGGGGCGCGAGGCTTACGTGATCGTTCTGCTGGTCGCCACGTACCTCTCCTACCACTCCTTGGCAGAACATCACGTCGACCACCACGGATAGCTGTGCGAATGTCTGTTAGTAGTACCACTTGGAATGAACTAGAAACAGCAGGAGAGAAACGGTGCGAATGTGGGCTCCCGTGGACGTGTGCGTGGGTGTCTCTCCTGCCTCTTTTTCTGCTTGGGTCTGAGCAGCGATTCCCGTACGCTTTTCCCCTTGTCTTAGATGGTTTCCTGCCGATGTCGCTTTCCATTCCTCCTCTCTCGCCCCTCTGCGGGTGTTGTTATTCATGTATCCTGCACAACCCCATTTCTTTTTTTCGCTGACACGTACATACCCACACACACACACCACCCACGTGCGTTTGACTTGGTCCTTCTTTAGGTCCAAGGAGATAGCAGACCTCGAAAGGGAATGGCCAGTGTCACTGGCGGGTGGTGGCAGCACCACGCACGAGCCCGCGAAATCGGAACACCGACGCGGACTGCCCGGCTTTGCGTCTCTTTCTTTCTCCCCTCGTCACTGTCTCCACGTTTCGGATAGGGGTGTGGCACCATCATCCGTGTGCATCCATGAGCCCAGTGCGGTCGACACACACATGTTGCCCCCCCCCCTTCACTACTCTCTCTCTCTCCCCAACTCGTTTTCGTTCCTTTACTTTCTGTACTCCCCCCCTTCTGTGTGTGTGTGTGTCTCTCTCTCTGTGTGGGGAAGCTGGACACGATATGCTCCCTCATGCGACTCGGTGCTCACGGATGGTGTTTGGTGTGTGTGTATTCTGGGGCAGCGATGCGGTGGCTATCAACGCACACGTCCCATCAAGTCGCCGCATTATCGTATCTGCTGCGCGACCCACGCGAGTTCCCGGTGGTGATCGTGGCAGGCCGCTCTTTCAGCGCCTGCACAACACTGTACCGCACTCTCCCCACTGCTACGTACACGGCTTACAACAGTGAAACGGCGCTTGACAGAGGCACTGCTGAACGCAGTGCCACCTACCCAGATCTGCCGCATTCATCTTCAGTACGTTTGGTCCCACATACTTCTGCATTCCTCGGCCCCGAACTGTGCGAAGAGAGAGATGCTTACTTGGACATCATGCAAGGAGCTGCAGAGCCAGTGGGTGCCGTGGATACGGATCCTTTGCTGGATGCTGACGATGGGGACGCCGCTGCGTTAGATAAGTCTGGGAGAATCGCTCGAGACACGCGGGACGAGGAGGAGATGCGACGAAGCATTGCATCCTCTTTTACTGAGCATTTTCTCTCGTCCATTGACGATACGTGGCATCCACAATCGACGTATCGATCCGGCGGTGAGACAGCGCCGATGCAGGCCTCCGGCGAGCTATATGCACGGCTGGTGCCCCACGGTGGGTTTCACGGTATCGATAGTGACTTCCTCGTCTCTCGCCACGACGTAAAGCGCGGGGCGCTGGTGCCCCGTGTTCATTGGGTGGTGTCACGGTGGCTTACCGACTATAAAGTGGATGTTCGAAAAGCGATAGACGCATGGAGCAGCGTGCTGAGTCACTCGCGCCCCGGCGAGGTCGCTTCGCTTGTGCTGTTTGTCAACGTGGAAGTCGTCGACATTGACGCCCTCATTGGGATTGGGGGCGGTCACAGGCTTCAGACAGGGCTGAATCTGAAATGCTGCGCGACGGTTAATACAAGGCTGCGCCTTGCCTCGCCTCCGCCGTGCGGCTGCGCAGCTTGCTCTGCCGTCTGGTGGCCCCTCTCCGCTCGTTCGTCGCTGTGGGTCTCCCTGCATCCTCTTCATGCACAAGCAACTATCTTTGCCGAAGCCTCCTTTGCCTGCGCGTCATCGGCTGAGGCGACGGGTGCAACGGCACTCGCTCGGAGGGAAGGCATGCAGATCGGTGCCGCAGCAGGTCTACCGCGGCGAAGACGGCACGTCGAGGTTGCCATCGTGAATTGCTGGGATACGGCGAATCGAGAAGCGGAGGGAGGGCACGCAACTCATTTCATCGCGTTGACAGCAAGTGCTTTCAGGCATCTTTTTTCCGTGGTTCCCACAGATCTGCAGACGCACGACCACCGCCCGCGTCCTGGGCATGGTCATCTTCAGAGGATACCAGATCCGTTGCCCAAGTGGCAGTGGGTGTTGCACAAGGACAGCTCACCTTGTGCTGTGCCACCGTCTGGGGCAATGCTGTCTCGTGCGTTGCCGTACCTGGTGGTAAGTGACGCAGAGGAGCAGCAGCGGGAGCACCAGCGGGCAATGCGGCGCAACGCGGTCGATGCAGCAACTTTGCAAAGCCTGAATTCCGGTGTTCTCTCCGCGGGCCTCTCCACAGCAGTCTGTGACCCGACTAGCGCGCCGCTTCCAAGCCCACGGTACTTTACCACCCTTATTTCTGATGTTGGATCGCTCCTTGCCTGTGATGGGTGCCTGTCGGATCTCTTTGTGTTAGAGTTTCAGCCCGCACTGCTAGAGGCGGAGGAGGGCTTGCATTATCAGCGTTTGATGCGGACCAAAATTCCTCGCAGCGATACGGGTTCAACGTTGCGCCGCTATCACGCTCGCCTGGAGCTTTTGTCAGCCGCTGAGAAGTATGTGGCATCTGCCCTCCCCTCCACTTCTCTGACTCGCGATTTTTTGAATCGCGCTATGGGGTTTCTCTACAACTGCGGTCGCGGTCGTGGTGTTCTGGCGTGGCCGCTCATCGATCCAGCGGAGGGCCGTCGTTGCCTTCGGCTTGGCTTCACCTTGAGCTATGAATTCCACACGAATCCCCTATTTTTTTTTCAGCACCTTCGCGGGGCGGCACGAGCAGGTCGCGCTGGGGAAGCCCGAATGTACCGCCCTTCATCCGGCGATGACCTAGTGTCGTCCCCTTCTGCTGCTGGACCTGGGGAATCTCAGCCACCGCTCGCTATAGAAACAGTGAAAGAAGTTATTTGTTACATCCTCATGAACATGCGGAGACTCGGTTGGGTCTTGGTCTGGCAAGAAGATCATCATCGCTGGCCAACCGCGGTGCCGCCGCCGCATATGCACCCCAACACGAATACTTTACCCTTTGATGTTTCGCTGCGTAGATATCCAGACTTGGGGCTGCAGGCGCGGATTGCCGCGTCGCTGGAGAAGTGGCGTCAAGAGCAGCTCCGACACAGCAGCAAGCGATATGACGTGGACGTCTCTGCTAAGGCATTGAAGGCGCCTGCATCCCACCAAATGGTAGAGCCGGCGAGGATGGCGGCGGAAGGCGCGGTGACAGCGTCGCCGTACACTAGTCTCGATGTGTGGCAGGCCGCTCTCATTCCTGAGGACGCTGGCGTTTATCTGTGGGAAGGCCAAACGGTGTTTCTGGATGACGGTCGCCCAGGGGTCATCGTTGAATTCCGACCTCCGCCAGAGGAGCTGTTTACACCGGTCGAGCATCACCCAACAGAGGCGAAGCGCACGTACTGGCGCGAGCAGCAGCTGCTGCACGCCGACTTCATCCGCTTTTATCGCTGGCGCTGTCACTGTTGCGCTGCGGCACACCCGCGACATATCACGGCCGCCTTCACTAGCCTTCCGCATTACGTAAGGGCACGGGAAATGGCGCGCTTTCCTGTAGTCAAGCTGCTGCATGCATCTGCAACTGGTAAGCGACTACTTGTGCAAGTGTTGCCGAGACGCACCATGTGGTATCATATCGCGTATCCGCGCGTGCGTGTCGTGAGTGCTGCGGAGCAGAAGCGCTGGCACGAAGCACACGGTCAGACGGTGTTTGCTGAGAGTGAGCTCCAAGACGAGGTCCGGCTGCTGTCCGCTACAGGCGTTGACGGCCGCAGTGCGTCGAGCGTGATGTTGTTGCGGCTTCCACTTTCCCCATTTCGTATTGAGGTGGCTGCGTCGCTTTTTGTCTCCCGTGTGATGGAGCTCTCCAAGTTACCCGGTGGCTATGAAGCACAGCATGCTCTCTGGCACGCCACCTCCCCGAACACGAGGCGAGCTGTGCTTCAGCGTTTGCACACTAAGTGGGCGATTCATCATGGGAATACCATCGAGAAGTACGGGTCGGCTGCTCAGCGGCTAAGGGCGGCGCAACGGCTTGGGCACATTAGCTGGAGGTCGTTTGCCGCGCAGCATCATTCCACGGCGGCTCTCTGTTTCGCTGGCAGCACCGCTCGTCACGACGCTGCGTTGCTGTAAAAGCAAAGGGAGGGCTGAGGGGAAAGGCAAGGGGGGAGGGGGGGGGAGGGAGAAGGAAGAGGAGACGTTGCCAACACGCTGGCGTGGGTTTGTCCATTGTCGTCTTTCCCTTTTCATTCTGTCGTTGCTTGCGTTTCCGCTGTACGACCTCTGCGTGAGTCTCGTACTCTCCTCTCCCACTGTCTTTCCCACTCCACCGCCTTAACCTTCAACCCCCTTCATCACTCGCAGGCCACGCGTGCAGCTCGGGTGTAAACCTACTCCATGTTTATTATTATTATTATATCGATTGATACTGCTTGATGTTTCTCTGCTAGAATACTTCACTCCATGTGCACATGTAGGCCTACGTTCTCCAGACCAGTGTGTACAACAAAACGCCCACGATAAAAAGTGGTGAGGCTAAGGAAAGTCTCCTCGACTTGCTGTCGTTCTCCTCTACATCCCACTGCTCCTCCTTTTCCTCCATATCCCGCAGAAGCAGTTGCGATGGTGGTAATACATTGACGCGCACGGCACCCTTGTGCTCAGCCACTATCTTGCCAGGATGATATGATACCCACCTCCCCCAATCCTCCTCTTTCGCTGGACTCATTGCTCTTCTTTAAAGGGTGTTGTCTGAAAGCTACGGGGTGCTGGGGCGTAAGTGACTTGGGGGGGGGGCGAAGGGGAGGAAAACCGAGAAGGATGACGTGGGGGACGTAACAAGAGATACGCGAGGTAAGTCCAAAGCAGAACGGCAGCTATGACACCTTGTTTTCGCGCATCCTCGCTCCATGGAATGATACAGGTGCCCCGCTTCGCCACTCGTGCGAGAGCTCCTTATCTTCTGCCGTGATGCAAATCAGTGTTGCTCGTACTTCTCTCGCTATTTTCATCTCCTCCTTATGCTTTCCTTTTCTCTGCTTCTGCGTGCTTTATCGCCCCATTGACCGATACATGAATGCTGCTGCTACCAATCCTACACGATCTCTGCGGGGCACACTTCGACAATGGAGCTCATCGTACGAGAAAAAAGGGTTGTCCCAGCGCTTGGTTACACACATTCACACACACACACACACACTCGCGAAAGCAGAGGTGCTCGTGCTCCTTCTCCCTTATTTGCGTCCGCCGTTTTTTTTTTTCCCTCTGGTGTGTGCATATGCTCGCCAAGAAAAGCCCTGACGCGTCTCGTACTCTCTTTGTTCCTCCCCTCCTTTTCGTTCTCTCTTCGTATTCCTGCCTCAGCCTGCAGCTTTTTTTTTTCCTTCGATTGCACATCGCACACCCGCGCTGCCTGTGCATACTTCGCTGCCGGCGCTGGGCGTGCGTGCAATTGTATGTAGGGCACGGCCGGCCGGAAGAAAACTCGGCAAGAGAAGCCCAGTAGGACGCCTAGGGTACGCAGTGCTCGTCAAGCTTTTTTTTTTCCAAATCGTTTCGCACCGAAAAGGTGAAAAATTGAGAGGAGGAACCTTGAGCCCAGGCAAGGGTATCTACTCAAAGCAGCAAAATACCAAGACGTACACCACGTGCTGGTGAGAGGGAAAAGGTGGTATATAGCAGCGCCTTCTCTCTTTTGCATCTTCTTGTGTTTCTGGCCTTGAACTTCGATCACGTCCGGTTCTTGTTCTCGCTTGTGTATACCTTCTTTCCTCCTTGTGCTGTCAAAGACACTCAGCCCGTCTTGATGCTCCTGGCAGTGTTGGGAGAACGTCTTGATGATCATACACAGGCGTGCACCCGGATACACAAGCATACTCCCTGACACGCGCGTAAGCACCCACCTCCGCCCATCTACTCCATACCCACACACACACACAGACACCAAGGTGGTGCGCTTGCCCCCGAGACAGCCCTCCCTGCTGTCTCGCTCGCTCTCTCACCCGGTGTTACGTCTGTTCTTCTCCCAGTAGAAATTTTCATTACATTTTCTCTGTTTTGCATACTATCCTCTCTCGTTGAAGGTCTGTTGCTGTCTTCGTTTCCTTCCCTTTTTTTCTTGGTTGCTACTCTTACACTGGGCTCACGTGTACAATACGTTCTCGTTCTCTTTGTTCTTCTTGCCTCTCGCGTTGCTATTGTTCTTCTGCGTCACCTCCTTTTTCGGTATTTTGGCGGACTTGGTTTGTTCTCGTTTTCCGTAGTGGGTCTTGGGTTCCTTTTTTGCCCTTTTATTTGCTTCCGTTCTAACTTCTTACTGTAGGTTCGCTGGTGTGCGCGCGGAGTGTCTTCTGTCCCCCCTCTCTCCTCTACCTACCCCTCGCTCTTCCCTTTCTCATCCTCTCTTGCGCGTTGTTGTGCCTGAGTTTTCGCGACCACTGAACCCGCGCCTCCACTGCCCACCTTGCATCTTTTGCGTGTTTCTTGTTGGTTTCTTATTTCTTGTTTTTCTTTTCTTTACTCTTCGTACCCTTCAAGCTCTCTGATCACTTTCCTCTCTTTTTCATCAATTTGATACACACAGAGAAGGTTTCTCAAGGTCCCCTCTGCTCTCTTCCTCGCCCGCTCTCATCACATCTTTGTTCTCATCCTTTAGCTTGTGTGGGTTCGACCTCCCTCCCGTACTTTATCTTTCGCACCCTTGTTTCACTGCTGCTGAAAGACATTGTGGGTGGGCGTTGGTTCAGCAAAGCGGTCGGTTAAAGTGGGTGAACGTGTCTTGTTGCCCTTTAGCTCATCTTTCTTGACGCCTATTTCATCTCTTTGTGCATGGCTTGTGACTGCTCGTAATACTTGTTGATTCGACAGCAGCAGCAGCAGCAGCAGCAGCTTTTTTCTCCTGCCAGTCTCGTGCGTACCTTCTCTCTTTTCCCTAGATTCGTCTCCTTGGCCTCCTCTTCATTTTTTTTACCCATCTCGCACCTCAGGCCTTTGCAGAGTTGTCTGCTCGTTTCCCTCTTTTTTTTTCTCCCATTTGTTCGTGGCAGTGCACTTTTTCTCTCGTTCTTCGCTCCCCTGTCGTTTGTTTTTCGCTTTACATCTTTGGGTGAGCCTTTGTTGTGTGATTCTTTTTTTTTTTGCTTTCATCCTTGTCTTGCTGCCTCGCTTGTCTCTCTCTCTCTACACACACACACACACTCTATTGCTCGTTGGGTTTTGTGTGTGTGTGTACGTGTACACACCCACCCACCCACAGGCTCTCTTTTTCCTTCTCTCTTCTCGTTCTTTCTGGGTGCCGATGTACCTTTGAGTTATTTTGATTTCACCTTTCCTTTTTCCGTCCATCTATCCGCCTGTCCGCCTGTCCATCCCTCTCTCGTTGAGTGATTTTGTTCGGGGGAGAGGGGGAGGTGCGGTTTCTTTGCTTCTCTTCTGAATTTTTTTTTCTATTCCCTCCCCTCCCCTCTCTCTTTTGTTTGTCGAGGTCTGTGCGGGTGCCGGTGCGTCTTTATCTCTCTGAACCGAAAAAAAAACAAAGAACGAAACATCGTTTCTACCACTTTGTGCTCTGACTTTATTGCCATTCTTTCTTTTCGCTTCTGCTCTCTTGATCGTACGTGTGAGTTATTCTTGTGCTGCTGAGTGTTGGTGTCGGCATTACTACTTCATGTGTTGCAAACCTTTTCTTCTTCTATACAACAACCGCAACAAGAACGCACGTACGCAAAACGAACGAAGTTACGTACATCAATACATCTGTGCATCTCACACGCAGACTCTGTGTACAGGTGTACTCCATTGTTACTGTTCTTGTATTCTTTTCTCTCTTCAAGTGTAATTGACTTGGTCGGGCCTGCAAGTTCTCTTCTGCCTTTTTTTTCTTCTGCCCTTCTCATCTCCCCCACTCAGTGTTTTCTTCTTTCCTCTGTGCTTTGCATGTGGGGGTGTTCTTGTGTGTCTTCTGTTTCTCTTCTTCTTGACTTTTGGCCTCTCTTCCTCCTCTTCTCCTGTATTTCCTGTTGTGTTGCCAGCTCCCGCTGGGGTGCAAACCAACATCAGAAGCGACCTCCATATCTTCATCTCCGTCCTTTCGTACCCTTCACAGTCCTCTTTACTTCCTCTCTTTTCTTTTTTGTTCACTTTCACCACCGCACATCCCTGCACCCTACTCGAACTGCTCTTCTCTGTAGTACTACGCCCTCTTCTGCTTTTCCTCCACACCACCACCTCACCACCCGTTCACGCACGCGTACGTTTAGTTTCTTGTGCCCCTCTTTTCCCTTTTATTGTATCTTGCCGTGGCGTTTCCTTCTCATTCACTCTCTACTTCTCTTTCCCATCGCAGATATTGCGTAATAAAAGGACCACAGACGAGGGATAGTCGCGTGCTGCGTTGCGCGACGTCCTTTTTTTCTTTTTGCGCTCCTTTGCCGCTCTTCTTTCCTCCCTCTTTACCTCTCGTTTGGTCTGCTGCTTCGGGATTGGTTTATCGAGCTTCGTCAGTGTTCGAGTCCCCCGGCGTGTCGCCTCCGACGAGCACAGGAGACTTGCAAGCCTCCACGTGCACCGTGACGCGGCGCAGACTCATAAACACGACGTCACTACCCACTTCTCAGTGTCTCAATACGAGCTCACGCGTGCACGGAGGGGGGGGGGGATAGCGAGTTGCGGAGTAGAGCTCCTATTGCAGCTTTAGCTGCAGCGGAAAAGTGCACTGCATTCATACACACCACCGCACCTCAGTGCAGCAATGCGCGACAGCAACAATCTGCGGCACTTTTTCATCGACGCCAAACACTCGTGCAGATCCAGCGACAGCACCGGTACAGGCGACATTACGTTACGCGGCGATGAACTAATTTCACCTAGGACAATAGTGATGTCTCCGGGGCCTCCAACGGCATCTGGCGCGGCCAAGGCGTCGACAGCGCCCGAGACTATGCTTGTGTCTCGGCAGTCAATTCCGTCAGGAGCCAGGTCATCCGTGACGTGCGGTGGGGCGACCACCAGCATGTGGTACGACCCCACTATCTCGAACTTTGCTTCACAATCGTGTGGCTCCGTCATTCGCGTGCTGCCGACTGCTGGTAGCGACGCCACGAGGGAGCTGAACACCACCATGCCGAGCTTGAACGCCGTGAATGCGACCCATTCTACTTCTCAGCCGGGACAGTATTACTCGCTGCTGAACTTGCAACAGAGTCATCTGAATAACACGTCCACAACAGTAGGCACACCCTCTACTCTGATACGGAACGCCACGATCCCGATGTACATCCAGTCCTGCTTGAACCAAAGCAACCGCAACAATATGAGCCTGTCGATGAGCTTACAGAAACAGAAGGACGCGAATGCGGACGAGGGAGACTACGCCGACGGCCGGCGCATCATGATTCACAACCCGCTCAAGGGCCATCTCTTTAGCTGCTCCTCGGACTCCTCACTTGACAACTCCATCTACCGGCCAGAGCTGATCGTGGCGGCGCCCAGCAGCGCACAAAAGGCGAGTAGCGACCTCGGCAACCGCCTTGACGCCACGCTTGGTTTCTGCGGCGAGGAGACGGCGCAAGGGCTGGTCGCTGAGCAAGTTGAGGGCCCATGTGACGAGAAGCGCGTGAACCTGATTGAGGTGCGCGCAATCGACTCGGACGACGAGCCGTCCTCGCTAGAGGAGCAGGAGCCACAAGTGTGTTGCACCCTTTCCAGTCTCCCTACCTTTGCTTCCATCATGTGCCTCGGTGCCATTGTTGTGGGTCTGCTAGGCTTCCTTCCCTTCTACGTCGTCGGCGTCCAGTCGAACTCGCGCACCACGGAATACCTCTTAAGGGAAGTCATGACGAGTGTAGTCGCCATTACGCAAGACAGCCTGTCGATGCTCCCCGCCTTTGTGCGAATCGTGACGTTTAATTACATGAAGCGCCATAACACGACGCTGGAGGAGACGGACTTGGCCGAAGACCCAGATCAGCTGCTGGCGTCGCTTCTCATGGTTCTCTCTCGCTTCGACACATCCATTTCATATTTGCGACTCATCTACGCAGGCGGTCTCTACACGAGTGCCGGGTACACGGGTCTGAGCCCGGCAGATGGGGACCAGATGCAAAAGTTGTACGGCGGTTATAGTCGCACGCAGAACACAGTCCCATTACTCGAAGTGTACAAGGACAGCATCACCGTTGTTGAGCCGCCCAAGGTCTTGGGTTACTTTGACTTCCACCACGAAATCACGCACATGGGAAGCGCCATGAACCAGATCGTTAAGACGTGGGCAGCGAACCCGCAAAACAACACGCGCTGGCTGCCAGCATCTGACAACGCCAGTTCGACGTACTTCAATTTCGTGATGCCTTTTACTGTAAACGGCACCCTTGGCTACTGCGAGGCTGGTGCCTTGTCGAACGTGATCATTCGAGAAGCAACTGCCCTCGCCACTTTTCTGCGTGAGCACGGCTCTATCTTCCTAGTGGACGCCACGCGTAACATTCTTGTCGGTAACAGCTGGGGCCAATCAATACAGAATAGAGTGGAGGACAGCACGTCTGGCTCAGCCATCTACGTCCCTACTCGCATCTACGAAATCACTGAGCCCATCATTCGTGCTGCCATGAAGGTGGTCAACGAGAGCGGTAGCTTGACGGAGGTGTTAAAGAGCAGAAATACGACCCTCATCACCTTTCCTTTCAAGGGCAACAATGCACTTCTGAACCTCACAAGGGTGACGGACACATACGGCCTGGACCTCGTTCTTGGCGTCGTGGCTCTTCGGGGGGACTTTAAGAAGTCTTTCTCTACTGCGCGCACGGCGGCCATCACGGTGACAGTTCTGGTGGTTGTGATTGCTGCTGTCGCTGCGATGATGATCGTGTGGTTTGTTGTTCGGGAGATGAAGCGACTCATCCCACAGCTCATCCGCGCATCCAACCTTGAGGTGTCCCACAGCGACAAGGAGCACCGTGTGCAAGGCTGGTTGGCGTACATTACGGAGATTCGCTGCATTCACGAGGCCTTTGTGCGCGTTGAGCGGAGTCTTCGGGAGATGCGCACGTTTGTTCCTGCGGCCGTCATGACACTGGCACCGTCTGATGACTCTCACAGCGATGTGGATCTCGCTGACGGTAAGACGCGCCGCGTCCGTACTCGCTTTAACGCTAACATTGTCAAGGACAACACAAACGAGTTTTCGCGCGTGGATGTCGCGATGGTGCTGGTGGATGTGCACCGCGCAGTGGACACGACTGAGGCGTGCTTCATCATGGATATCATCTCGCAACGCGCCGAGGAGTACACTGGGTACATCGAGTCCGTCAGCTCCAGCAGCTTCTTTGTCAACTTCGGCACCCAGTCACAGAACCCGCTTGTCGTGTCGAAAATCCGCCGCTTTGCGTTCGAGGTGCACCGCTCCATGCCGGAGTCCATTCGCAGTTGCGTCGTCTGTTTTGCTGTTCGCATGCCGTTTCTTGTCGGCACCTGTGGCGCGCGGCACAGCAAGGCCCGTGTGGTGTTTGACACGCAGCGAATGCTCGACATTTCGAAGGTGCTCTGGGACATCGGTTGCCACGTCGCCTCCACGACGGACACCCTCTCGCACTTCGCCACGAGCAGCGCGCAGATCCCGTGGTACCGCATTGATTGTGTGCGCTTCCCGGACGAGGTTTCGCAGGTGACCCTTTGTGAGCTGCGTGACCCGTGGTCGTCGTTGCAGGATCATGCGAACATGCCTAAGAAGATGGGCGACGGTCTCTCGAAAATGTGCAAAGGTGAGTACAAAGAGGCGCTCATGATTTTTGACTCTGCACATAGCGAGAACGTGCAACTCAAGCGACTGCGCCAGATCTGCGTGAACCGCGTCGCCTCTGGCGATACGACCAAGTACATCCATCTCATCCAGGACGTCTATGTGCTGGACACCACTTCCAGCAGCCAAGAGGACATGGTGATGGGTGGCGGTGCCGCGATGTTCGACTACGATGCCGGCGTCTCTATCGATGTGGCGACGAGCACCAGTGGGATGGGCGATCCGTTCAAGGAGACACCGGTCTTCGCACGCAGTTTCCGCGGCAGTATCGCGGGGATGCCACCCCCAGTGTTAGCGCAACCCGTGGCACACGCTTCATTTCCTGTCGCGCACCAGGCCGCACCCACCCGCAAATCGAAAACGTCACTGTCGCCATCTTTGACGACTGGCGGTGAGACACCCGAGCTCTCGCACCTCACCGAGCGGGCTGTGACAACTGCCATGGGTCCCCGCGAGCTCTCTGCAGGTGCGCCGCTGGTCGCTGGAGTCAACGGCTCGGATCCTGGTTTTCCCCCTTTCCATCCGCAAATCTCTGACGCGACGACGGTGGCAGCCAGCGTGCCTGGAAGCTCCCCTCCGTGGGGCGTGCAGGACGACACCGAGAGCGAGACACCGTCTTTTCTCACGAATGCCTTCGTCTTCGAGTCCTCTGTGGTCTCGACGGACGCTCTTGGTGCGGCTGTGCAGGGCGGAGATGAGCCACAGGTTCTGCGGGATGTGAATCAGCATGAGTGGCAGGTCTCCCTCTACCCGATCGGCAGTGGTGCCTTTAGTTTCATCTATCTGGGTATGTCAGACGATGGCGTGCAAGTGGCAATCAAGCGCATCCCCCGGCTGCACCGCGGCATCAAGGAGGAGGAGATGGTCTCGGAGGTGTGCACGTGCGCCAAGCTGCGTCATCCCAACATTGTTCCCTATATTTCCTGCTGCGTGACTCAGTCGTATCTGGCGATCATTATGGAGTACATGCCAGGCGGCTCGCTGCACGACATCATCGACAACTTCGGCAAGCTTCCTCGCACCGTGGTGCGTCGGTTCATGCTCGACATCGTGAATGGCCTAGCGTATTTACATGAGTCGACGACGCACGGTGACGTGAAGCCGCACAACATTCTTCTTGGCGTGGACGGCGTATGCAAGCTCTCCGACTTTGGCTCCGCCTCGGACAAGCTCACAGAGGTCTGCTGCGTCGATGAGGACCGCCTGATGCGCGGCACGGCCGTGTACATTTCACCTGAGGGTGCACGCAACCTTCCACTGACCTCCGCCTCCGACATCTACTCACTCGGTATCTCTTTTTTGGAGATGGTGCTGGGCCGCCTGCCGTGGAAGTGGGCCAACGACGAGAGGACAGATGCGCTCCCGCTGCGACACAACCACGAGTTTGTGCAGTGTCTCACCGCCAATGCCATCGTCGTTGACATTCCCGACGACCTCGACAACGACATGCGCGAGTTGGCCCTGGCGAGCTGCGCTGAGAATCCTGAGAACCGACCCACTGCCCAAGAGCTGCTCTCTTTCGCTTTTCTGATTTGAGAACCCTCCTCCCTCACTTTCCGTTCCTCCTCCTTCATACCTCCCTCTCAAGCACCCTCCGATGCATCCTCTGCGTGTAACCACTCCGTCACTTGCTAGGAGCCCAAGGGAACAACCGAGAGGAAAGGTATAGCTGCGGTGTTCTGCACCGTATCATTATGAGCTCTGGCTGCCCGTCCTCAATGTCCGCGTTCGTGAAGCTATTTTGCATTGCGTGTTGTTGATTAGTGATGTGCGCGCAGGACGGCTCGTCGTCCCCTCATTTTTTTCTTTGCTCTCTATTTTGCATATTTCTTCTCGCTGTGTGCGTGCGTCGTGATGTCCTTCCCCCTTTTTTAGTCTTCTCGTTTCTTTTTTTTTTCTTCGCTCCTTCTCGTTTGCTGATGCTCCGGTCGTGCTGCCGAGCGCTGGTCCTTCCTCTGACATCCCCTGCCCATCCCGCTTCTCCCTGCTGCCTCCCATCGACGGGAGAAGAGGCGGACAAGGGGGGAATGGACACCGCGAGCGAGCCCCTCTCTTTTCTTTTTGTGCAATGGGCGTGAGCGCGCGTTTGTGTTCTCCGCGTCGCCTCGTGTGGTCTCATCTTCTCTCCCCTCCCTCATTTAGCCGTTGATGGCTGTGCCTGTGTCGCTCTTGCTTCTCTCAGTCTTGTGTGTGTTTTTCCTCCCCCTTTTCGCCTTCCCCCGTTATTGCCGCTGATTGCGTCCTTTGCTCCGTAGCTCGCTTAGCCTTTAGCTCTGTCCCTACGCCCCTTTCGCTCGTGCTTGTAGCGTAGTGAGCACTTCATGTCGATGATGTGTCTACCACTATGCTTTAGTGCATATCGATATATATATATATATATATATATATATCTCTGTGTGTGTGTGTGTCTACGCCATCGCCTTTGCGGTGTGCTTGTGCATATGGTGAGGGCACTGGGTAGAACTACATACACGTTTTGCATACATCCCTATAAATGTCTCTCGCTCTCTCGCCTTCGAGAATTCTTTTATCGTTACATATCTTCATTTTCAGTCAAATTTTCTTCGTGATTTTTTTTTAGTATTTCGCACGCTTTCGGTGCCAGTCAGCACCGCGTACCTCGCTCACACTTGTGCTGCTGCTCTTCCCCACCTTTCCTTGCTGTCTTGTTCACTCCATGTTCTTTCTTTCTCTCTGTGTTTTCTTTCTGTATAAGTGTGATACGTACTGCTAATGTGTGTGTGTGTGTGTGTGTGTGTGTGTGAGTGCGTGTGAGTGTGCAGTTGCACGTGTTGCTCTTCCTCTTTCCGTCGTTTTTTTTTTCTCCACGGTTCTCCCCTCTCGCCTCTCCCTCTTGCACTTATCTACTCCCCTCCTCCTCTGCCTTTCTTCCGTGTTAGCGTTCTCCTGTGTTGTTTTCCTTCTACGTTTCGCTCTTTCCCATGAGGTGGCAAAGTCCATTGTGATTGTGTCTTTCTTCTCTGGCTTGGTATGTGTTCTTGGCCCCACTTTTTTTTTCCTTTGCTCGCCTCTTCCCCTTCGCTTATGTCTTCTCTTATCGTTTTTTTTTTTTGTTTCCTCGGCTAATTTTCTCGTCTGACTTACTTTACCGTGTTGTGTGTTGGTCTGCACATCTCTATGCTTGTTCGCGTGTCTGTGTGTCTCTCTCTCTCACCTGCGTTTTGTTGTTTCGCTTTATCTTCGCTGCTGGATTTGCCCACTCTTCGCCATATCTTCTTTCTGCTCTTAGCTGCAGTACCTCTTCTGATTTCCCAACAAAAGAAATGGAAGAGCTTTCTGTCACAACACATGAGACTGCTCTACACGTGTGTGTGGCAGTGTGCGAGTGAGCGAGAGAAGTAGTGCACACAGGAGGAGAAAGAAAGCGAGGCGCTATCCAGAAGAAGCTGAGAGAGGCAAAAAAGCGAGGAAGCCATCACACCACACACATACACACGCAGATGCACCTGATGTGCATCTCCCTTTCTTTTAGCTCGTTCGGCGCACACACAACTTCATTTGTTTTCCCCTTTTCTTTCGCTTTCTTTTACATATTGAGTCGATACTTACACCGTGTCTGTCTGCCTCTTTTTCTTCTCACTCTCCCGCCTCTTTCTAAAGGAGTAGGCACGTATGTACAAAAGTGTTTGTACAGTTCCTTCCCACTGCATCGTCCTCCGCCTACGATGTTTCTCTCCATTTCTTTTTCTTCTCTCCGTTGCCCTCTTTTTCTCTCCACCAGTCTTCTCTAGACGTGGTGCGTTTCCTCCTTTCCCCCGTTCCTCTCTCGCCTTGCCTCCTTCGTCTCTATGTGGCGAAGGGTGCGTCAGGGCGAGAAGGTAAGAAAGAGGTAAGACCCATAGAGACACGGCAAGTATGGTCGAGACAGGAGAGACGCGAGGAAGCGGTCGTATTCCGTTGGCTGTTTCTTCCTCCCTCGCCCTTCAAGATGCCCTCCTCTTCCCTTCGCCTTCCCCCCTCCCACACACACACACACCTCTTCTATCTTTTTTTTATTTGGTTGCCTGACTCGCGTTCTTCTCTCGTCTCACCGTATCCAACGAAGGAGAAAACGGGATGGTGAGAGGCAGTGACGAGCGAGGTGAGGCCTCGGAGGGAGGAGAGGGCAGTGGCGGTCATGAAGGAGTTGTGAAGGAGATAGGCCGAAGCCACACATAGTGTTCTTTTTTTTTCACTCTCCTCCTGCGCCTCATTCACCTCTTTCAAAGAGTCTTTTTCCTTCCTGCTTGTACCTCTCTCGGCTCTCTCCATATTTTTCTTCCCCTTCTCTGGGCATAGCCCACTTTTTCAGCTCGCTCTCTTTACTTTCTTCACTCTCCTCTGTTCTGTTCTCCCCCCTTTTCCGTCATGTTCTTCGTTCTCCCTTTCTCTCTCTCTTTCTGAAACATCCTTGCGTCGTGTCATCTCTCATTGCTTTGTCCTCCCTCGCTGTAGCGGTGCACTTGTCTCCATCCCACCCCCTCTTCCCCCGCTTTTATTTTATTTATTTCTTGTGCGTGTTGACTTCTTAAAGATCTTCGCCCCCCCCCCTCCCCTCCCCCACCTGCGCCCTTTTTTTCTTTCTTAACTTTCTCCTGTATCTCAAAAAGCGCTTCTAGTTGGTATCCGGCTCGCATGTCCTCCTTTTTTTTTTTACCTCACTCCGTCTTTCTCGCTGATTTGGTTGAGCCTTTGGTCTCGTGTTTTTTTGTGTTTGATTTGCTTACTTTCGGCGACTCACTCTCTCTTTCCCTTCACAATGTCTCCCCTCTTCTCTTTTCCTCACGCGCGCACGAACAGTCTGAGTGGGTGTCGTAGACGGCAGTGATACACAAATACCCCCCTTTCCCCCCCCTCACCCACACCCACACGCACGCACACCCACGAGCACGTAAAACAAAAGGGAACATGTACAATGAGTTCTCTTACCGCTCTTTTGGTTGGCTGTTGCTGCTTTGGATCTTCTTCTTTGCGCGACTCTACGTGTGTTCGACGTTGTTGTTCGTGGTGTGTTGTCCCAGGCTTCTAGTATTCTTTCTTGAACAAATCATTTCATTTTTTTTAGGTGTAGTTTACCTCTTGGTAGGGGGCGTACGGCACCCCTTCCCCTCTCCATATGGGAGCCTGTTTACCTCAGGCAAACAGGACTGAGTGAAGAGGTATAAGTGTGTGCACACACGCATAAAAGCGCAGGTGTGTGCATCAGCGCAACAGGGTTTTGTGAGGGGTAAGACAAGAAAATAGGTTTGTATACATCAACCCATTCTCTCTCCCTCGCCTTTTTCCCGTTTCATGCCTTCTCGTTTTGTGTCTATGTCTTGCTTTCTGTCCTTCTCTCTCTCCTCCTTTCCCTGTATGCGAGGGACACGCTTCTTTCCCTTTTGCCCTTTCTCCAAGTGTACACTCTTGTTTCTTTCGTGTGACTTGTGGCCAGTGTTGTTGTACCCCTTATTGTGGTCGTTGGTGATTGGTGCTTTCACATCACCGCTTCTCCGACGGAAGTGTATGCGTGTCTCTCTCTCTCTCTGTGTGCTTCACAGGAGACGTCAAAAACAACACCAAATGTACAGACCGATGTACACGATAGCCCTCGCTCACAATCCGCGTCCCTTCTCAAGTCGTTTCTTCGTTTTTCTTTCCTGCCTTTCTCTGTTCTCTCTGCCTACTTCCCCATAATCCGCATGTGCCCCAGCTAGCCTCATCCCCCCCATCCCCCCGCCTTCTTTGCCCCCCCCCCCACTTCCCTCTCTTCCTCCCTCTCGGTGAGAAGTCACAACAAATGTAGCCAGAGGGAACTGCATACGCAGCGAAGTCGAATTTTTGCGTTGAACAGGAACCTCTGAGACGGTACACACCATCACCTTTCGCTCGCTCGCTCTCTCTCTCCATGTTTTTTTTTCTCTCTCTCTCTCTTAGCCTCCTCCGTCTCAGAAGACGCCGCTAGCGTTTCCTACCCGCCTTTCAATCCACCCATTAAACACACGTACAACCTAATGCTCGCCGAAAGGAAAGAGTAGAGTAAGTGTACTCGCGCTGGTTTTCATACCAATTCATGCTTGTCCGTCAAAGTACATTGCGTTATTCTCCTGATTCTCCTCTTCATTGTGCTCCCTTTGCTGCTGCTCCCACTCTGCTTGCGTGCACATCCATCGAGGTGGAGAAGCGAAGAAGGAACGAAAGTAGGGAGGAGCTTGTGAAGTACGTCTTCCTTCTCCTCTTGCCACATCCTCTTCCTTGCGCTCGTATTAGTGTGAAAAGGCTGAAAATGTCAGGCAGGCAAACTAGGCTTCAGTTTCTTCTAGGGAACACGAAAACAGCAGTCATTCCCGCGCACAGAAGGAGAGCAGCACATCTGCTAGCTAGCTTGACCATAAGTCTCCGTGTCAGTAACGTTCTTCACCGTCCCCCCTTTTCGCGTCTTTCGACTCGCTCTCACGTACTCTCTTCCGCTTCCGCCTGTTTCTTTCTTGATCGCACGCTCTCTTTCGTACATTCTCTCGTTTGATTTCTTCTTTCTTCAGCCTCTTTTCGAGTTTGTCTGTGTTTCTGCTCGTGCTCGTGCTTGTGTGTGTGTGTGTGTGTGCGTGTGTGTGTGCGTGTATGTGTGCGTGTGCGTGGCTCGCATCGCTCTGAGAATAATTCATAATTTTATACTTTCTCCTTTTTACCCCCTTTTCTCTTGTGTTGTTGTTTTTTTTTATTATTTTGGCGTGGCTGATGAGTAAGGAGACAGTAAACAAGCAAAGCCGAACGACCGTACGTGCGCCAACAGTGGGATGGCAAAACCACAGGACGAAGCGAGAGAAGGGGCTGCGGCCGGCCATGGTGGAGAGTGACATGAAGGCATTTATTGCGTTGCCTCTCCCCTTCCATTTTCCTTCTCTCTCTTCCTTCACTCTTCCCACACTGTCGGTCATATGTGGCTGTCGTCGTCAACTTGGGGCGAGGCGAAGGGAAGAGAAGCGGTGACACTGGAGAGAAGGATGACTGGCAGGGTGTCCGTGAGCGTGCCTCGACGACGGTGTGGAGGTTGTCTCCCACAGTGTTCGCCTACTCTCCGCTTCAGGTGTGCTCCTCGGTATCTGTTCATTGAGGCCCACAGCTCCTGGAGGAATAAACCGGAGGCGCTGCTGCCGCTTGTGACCCGCAGTGCAAATTTTTGTATGTTTATGCGTCATGCATCCCGTCCTCATTTTTGACGAAGTTGACAAGACCACTGTGTGCGCGTTATGCGTGGATGATCTGACTTTACCCCTCTCTCTTTAGACACTTCTTCCCCTTTCGCTCCTTCTCACCACTTTCTTTTCCTCACCGCCGCCGGGTGGACTTTCACGCACACTCTCTTGCTATTATCTCACTCTTTTCGCTTTTCTTTTTCCTCTGTGTCCGTGCGCATGTATATGGGAAATGCACGTGTCACACTCCCCCATTCCTTCACAATACCCCCTCCGTCCGCTTGCCAACTTTTCACACCCTAACCCGCTTCTGATCGATCTGGCGCGTGACAGCATCTGACCTATTCTCATATACATCTGTTCCTCTGTCGCCCTTGGCGGCTGTCATTGGTTTGGGTTGCAGGTGCAGGCACATGCAGGTTTCATCAAGCACAGGCGCACACAGTTACACTCCACACACCTCTGCGTGCGCGGAGATTTAAGCTGCGCTGCTGCACATAACTTCTCCCTCTATCCATTCACACAACTGATACCCACATAGCCCTGTACACAACAATCCCCAAGTACATCGTTTTGTTTTTTATTGGACAGCCAGAGGCACCGCCAAGGTTTTAGACCTCTTTGCATTCTCCCCGCCCTTTCCCAGTGCTGTATTCTCTCCGTGACGTCTCTGCCACTTCTCTCGCTCGCTCACTGCCTCTCATCCCCTTGCTGCTGCTCCGTCATTCTGGGTGTGTCTCTCTCCGTGTTGGACTTCGGCTACCGCTACTACCACTACGCCGCGTGTCCAGACGAGCGTGCACTCTCCCTTCTTTTTACGCTTATTCACACATAACGGAAAAACGCAAACGCTGAGCCCACTGACGTGCACGTGATACAGAGCTGCACTCGTTCTTCTCTTCTGCCTTTTTGGGTTTTGTCACGCTCGCTTCAGGTCGGTACGTCTGCGTGCGTAGACCAGCACACAGGAGCACCGCATCACTTTCTTCACACGTGTTGACACCACTGCACGATGGCTGTTGCGCTATTGCGCTGTCAGCTCCCCTCTCCTTTTCTCTCTCACCGTATCCCTCACGCTATCTTTCACCGCGTCTCCTTTCCTTTCTTTTCCGTCTTCTCTCTCTCTCTCTATACGTCCTTCCCGGGGTACACTCATAAAAAGGGGGAGGGAAAGGAGGCATTTGAGAGCATCACCACGGTGCGTAGCACCTTGTGTACATCGCTTAGTGGTGGACCCACAGAGACACACAGACCCGCACTAACGCGTTCCATCCGTTGTACCTCCTCGAAGAAGTGACAGAAGACGCCCAAGAAGCAGTTCGCGAGCGCCGGTAGGGTGCTTGTTAAGTTAGCGTGTATACACGCACTCCTACGCACCTTGGCCGAGAAGACCAGCCGGAGTGTGCGCATGCCTTGCCTTTTGCTGCACGGAGGAGTCGAAAGAAAGACAAAAAGCAAATTTTTGGCTATCAAACAAGAGAGCCGATACGCGCAGGGGCTTTTTTTTTTTTTTTCGCGAAACTGTGCATGTGCAGGGGACTGACGCAAAAATCTATCGTCTGAGCTTTTCTTTTCTCTCTCTCTTTCTTTCTTTTTGTGTTTTTATTGCCTTGTACTCACACGATTACTACAGTTGCTGCAGACGGGGCAAACGTGCTCACGACGTGAGTGCGCTTTTGACTAGCCGGCCACTTGTCCTCTGTTCTTTGCGTCTTTCTCTCTTACTAGCTGACTTCACAAGTGCTGTTCGCCTTTTTGTGTATGTGTGTGTGTGTTGTTGATCCTGACGGGTGCTCGTGAGAGTGTTTGTCTGTCTGTTTGTGTGTTCGACGCACTTCCGTCTTTAACTGTGCCTCTCTCTTCTCTTCCCTCCTCGGGGCATTTGCGCCACCCCTTCAGGTCCGCACAAAATCCCGCAGAGGAAACTCAGTACAGAAAGAGATTGACGGCCTATCCTGTGAGGTGTTTTCATCCTTGTCCGGGCCTTTGCTTTGCCGCTCACCGTCTCTCAAGAGCGCAGCTTTACCCTTCTTCGAGATCAGCCCGCGTTTGGTTTTGTTTTTCTTTTTTTCTTTTGTTCTCCCTTGGTGGTGTGTCTTCCCTCTTTGTTTGCGCGTTGTGCCTTCGTCACTCGTTTTTTTGGCCACACACCGCTTTCGTGTGTTTTTTAATTTATTTTTGCTGCCGTCATTTTCTGTGTAAACAAATTTTTTCCTTTTAATTGGACTCGCCTTCTTCCTCTCTTCAAGTGCTTTCTCGCTGCACCTCCTCTCTATCTGGTTTTCTCTCTCCCCCTCTCTCTCTGTGTACAGCAACAACTGTGTTCCAACTGCAGCTGCTGCCGTTCGTTCCTCCCCCCTTTTCCCTATTCGCTGTCTTAACCGCGCGCTCTCTCTCTATCGACGACGACGTGCTCATTTCGGTCTGTGAGTGTGTGTATGCGATCCCCCAAGATTTATCTGTGGTGGCCCATATTGTTGCTTCTCGAGTATTCTGGACTGTTGGCTTTTTGCGCTTGTGTGATTGGCGCCTTTTTTACAGGACGCCTCCGTGTGTAGCAACTTTCTAGTTTCCTTAGTTGATGTTATTGTTGAGGGCATCAGGAGGGCACCCCCCTACGTTCCTCTCACTCTCCATTCCCCCACAAGCACGTACAGAGACGCGTTAGCACGAGAGCAAGGCCACTGTGGCAGTTGGCAACCGCGCGGTGAAGAAGAAAGCGACCAACAGCGCAGAGACTGACTGGTTTCAAAAAAAAAAAAACATTTTGTGGACAGTGCTCCGAATCCTCACTGGCAGCCTAGTCAAGGATGATCTCGATACCTATAATGACTGGTGAGACGGTAGTGCGCTACCACTCGACCATGAACGGCGGCAGTGCCGCTGTGGAGGAAAGTGCTGACTATCATTCTGTAAGTGACGCAGCGACAGCCGCCGCTGCGTCACCGGCAGCGATGAGCTACTATGTGCAACCATTTTCTAGTTCTTCCTCTTCGCTTATCGGAGGGGGAATGTTCGCTGCGTCATCGCCGCACAGCGCTGCCGTGCCCTGCAGCTGTAGCATCTTAGACGTCGGCACCGACCCGGCTCCCATTGCGGCCCCCGTAGACGTTGCTCCACCAGAGATGCCCCCGCTAGCCCAGCTGTGCGCACTCGCTCTGCAGTACCGCTGTGACCTGAGCCAAGAGCTGGACCAGAACATTCGCTCGTGTTTTCACAGTAGCCGAGTTCCGAGCATCTCTCTCTGGGACTACGTACGACGTTTTGCGAAGTACTCCGTCTGTAGCGAGGAGTGCTTTATCTTAGCGATCGTTCTGATGGATCGGTATGTCTGTAAAACCAAAATTCCGATCACCCTTCGCAACGTACATCGGCTCTACATCACTGCCATGACGCTGAGTGTGAAGCTACGCGATGACTCATATTACAGCAATGCTTACTATGCTAGCATTGGTGGTGTGGTGAATGCTGAGCTAAATGTGTTGGAGCTAGAGTTGCTTGATATTGTGCAGTGGTTCACGTGGGTGGAGAAGTCCGTGTACGATGCTTACGTGTGTCGACTAGAGGCACTTTTCGGCGATGCGATGCCCAAGCGAATGATAGCATCGCCGTCTCGGTAGCGGACTAAGGCGGTCTATGGTGGTTTTATGGAGAGAGATCCCCGATAGGCATCTCATCTTATCTCAAGACGCTCCCCTTTTCCCCTCTGCGCCCCACTCACTACTCACGGTTTTGCTCCCTTCATAAGTGTTCTACCGATTTCATCTTATCTGTTGTAGTCGCAGCTCTTCTGTTGGTGTGCTCTGTACGATATATGGCCTCTCTTTACTTTGTCCTGTGCTTGTTTGTTCTGCATGCCCTTACGTGCTACTCTGCTGGTTTTACTCTCGTTTGCTTTGCGCTTCTCGTGGGTACAACAACCCATCGCCTCTTTTCCTTCCCTTTTCTCTTTCCCCTCTCTTCCCTGTAAAGAGTGACGAAAAAGAGATGAAATTGGGTTAGTTCTGTAGTCTGCCCGCACCTGTTTGAGAGTACGCTCGGGTGCAGTTGCGCAAAGCACCCAGAAGGGCCTCTTTATTCTGTATGTCAATGTGCTTCTAAGGCAGGGAGGTGAGCGGCCAGACATCCTGGAGAGCGAAAGGCAAGAAGGCGCATGCCATGTAACTGTAGTTGTTTGGTGGTAGTGCGTGCCCAAGGTGATGACGTGTATGTACGCTCGCTGTTCTGTAGGTGCCAATGAATATACCCACACGCCCAGTTGCCCATGCTGCGCGATGGTGCTGTGAGGTTTTATGTACACGTAATCCGAGTGGCCATTGACGACTCTTCTTTGTTTGTTGTTGTTGTTTGTTTTCTGTGTAACGTGTTTTTACTGAGTCTCTGTTCTCTTCACCCCGGTGCTGCTTTCTTAACTTGTTACTCACGCCCTTCTCCTCTCAGCCGACATTAATTTTTTTTTTTTGGTTCCTTTTTTTTTTGATGTTCGTTTCTTCACGTTATGCTACTAACAGAAGTACCTTAGGGAAAGTCGAAGAGAAGGTAGGAGAGAGAAGTGGGTGTGCAAGAGCGATTGTAGCTGTCTTTGGTTTCGTAGAGCGTCGGCCGAAAGATGTAGGAGTGGAATGGAGGGCTGCTGGCAGCTGTGAAAGGCCAAAGGAGAACATAGCGAGATTGCAAACCTCAAAAGTTCATCGTGCATGTCTCAGTGATTGTGCTTTCTTTGTCTTCCCCTTGGTGTTTGTGTGGTACCGCTTCTCCGCTTTTTTTCTTTCTTTCCCTGTCTCAGCGCTTGCTGTGTCCCTACTTTGTGTGCGTCTGTGAATTCCTGTATCCCTCCCCTCCCCTTTCTTCTCTTCGTCAACAAGAAGAGGCACAAAACACCAACAGCATCTTCACACCTTCACGTACACACACACACATGCGCGGTGTGGATGTTGGTACGACGAGCAATTTGTAAGCGTATGTGTCCGTAACTTCAAAATATGCATATATGTTCATGTTTGGACTGGTATGTTTTTTTTTTTTCGCACCAGTGTGCCCA